>NC_134483.1:232433837-232808837 GCF_040206685.1 Ascaphus truei
CAATACTCTGATGAACCACAGGTATCCGCCGAATATCAAAACAACATGAAATAACCCTTTTTTTTCTATTTTTGCCTAGAAAATTTGTATTAGGGTTTTTAAGGAGCGAAGGGGTTCAAAAAGGAAATGGATAGGATTCAAAATAATGGGGGTAAATAATTGAAGTACAACACTGTACAGTAAAACAAGGTTTACACAGAAATAATATGCATATGGTAATGTGCTTAGAGATCATTTTCTGATCCGTAAATACAACAGACATTAGCATTATCCATGTAAAGCGACCTTCTACCCATAATACGCTGTGCAAATGGCAAAACCGATATAGAATCATTTAGAGTCTTGTCCCCTGCAGGGTCCCTGGTTTTGAGAGTTAGTAGGTTTCTATTAAGATTAATAGAGGTGTCTTCTGAGAGCCAAGGATCTCATACACTTTGAAATTTATTGTTAGTGTCGTTGAGAAATGCTGTCATTTTTCCAAATACCATGGTTTGGTTGATTCTATTCTTCCCTGCCATCATTACTGGGGCTGGTTGTTTCCAATTAAAAACAAAGCAGCATCCAGTTGCTGAAAGAATGTGCGCCTTAAGTTTGTGTTCTACCTTGTTAATATTTGGAGGACGTTTGCCAAGTAAAGCTAAGGCTGGGTTGGGGTGAATTGTTGTCTGTAGTAGATGGCTAATAAGTTGGAAGACTTGAGTCCACAGAGTTTTTAATAAGAGACACTCCCATCAAACAAGGAGGAAAGTGCCCGGCATTCGACAATTACGTAAGCACAGTGATGAGTTCTGCGGGTATATTTTCTGGCGCTTGTCAGGGGTAAGATACCATCTATAAAGTTGTTTGTAATTGTTCTCTTTTATATTGGTGTTGATAGAGATGGATGATATTGTCTCCCAGATTTCTTTCCAATCTTCTGTTTCAAGAGGCATTCCAAGATCTTCTTCCCATTTTTTAATATAAGATGTGTTTATATTTGTGCATTGGGAGAGTAGTTCTTGGTAGTGTCAGGAGATCAGACCTTAGGTCATTGTGTTGTCTCTGCAAATGGATACATATATAATGTTGTTGGAGTTGTATCCCTTTTAATTTTTAATGCACAGTGTTGTTATATAGGGCCAAACACTGAAGGAATAAAATACATACATTTCCTTCCCTAATGATCCCCAGTGTAATGCATTCAATAGAGGCCTTAGGCTAGTTAATCTGACGTCTAAAATTGGAAGAAAAAAAGTTGTATAATATTTTATATTACATCAGATTGAAGAATCCTTAAAATGTGTATCCTGGTAAATCAGAGCATCTCCCCACCATGACATAACTATTGTTTGCCTTTCATCTGCGGGGAGTCTTCTGTTCCTAATCCACAGTAGGTATTTGGTTACAAAGTAAGGGAATTTAAGGCATTGATGTGAAGTTTATATTAGTTTTCTAGATGTGAATGGATATTTTGTAGTTCAATCTCTGCTTCATGTCCCAATTGCATTCTTTTCATTCTCAAATAGTTAGCTGTATGTTGCCTTCATACAAGTTTCTTTATGTCTTTGCAGGTGAATGAAGCGACTGTAGAGCAGCTGGTTCAGCAGTATCCTCACATTACTTTTAGCACTGTCCTCCAAGATTGCAAGAGGACTTTGGAGCGGGCCTATCAGATGGGCTGGACGCCGAATTCATCTTCTGCCTCATAGTTCACAGGAAAAACTGATGTATTTAGCAGCTGTCATGGAAAACGCTGGTTTAGGATACTCCATCTTCTAAAAAATCTAAGCGGCTTTTGCTATTAATTTTTTTTTCTCCATTATTTTTTGGGATATAGCTTTCATTTTTTTTCAAGGTTTCGACTGCTTGTTCAGCCCTGGAACGGCTTGTAATTCCTCCTTAGGAATGTGTTGCAACGCCCCTCCAGGTAGCAAGAGGTTTATTTTGCAAGGTTGTTGAATACTAAAATAATGTTAGTTTTGTTTAATCTCTGTTAAGAATTGATTGATATTATTTTTGCTAAAAGTGATTGTAACAAGTTCTGATGTTGTGTTGGAAGAGCATGTCACTTGTAGAGGTATCAAGGTATCATAGCTCTGTATTAGTTCTAGCGTGTTGGATTTCATAGTATTGCAGCCGTTCATTTAGGAAAGTCAGATCTGTAACAGTTTTTCATATTTGTTTCATGGTAAATGTGTATGCTGAGTAATGCTTTGATCAACACACCATTTTCGATACGTTAACTGTTTCAATGATCTAATCACTTCATTCTTCAAATTATGGTCTTCAAATTTTGGTGGTGGTTCATAAAATGTAAAGTTCAGTTCTAGCAGCTGTGTCGCATAGCTCAGGGGCTTCTCGGTCACGTGCATTACTGGGTCCACAATTTATAATACTTATATACATACACATAATACTCCCACAATACTAATGTACAGGCTAAGTACAGTGGTCATATACGTGTGGAATACAAAAGGGATTCTCGTAAAGGAACGTCTCAAAACCTCTAATTTATTCCACTAAACCAGGGGTGGCCAACTCCAGTCTTCAAGGGCCACCAACAGGTCAGGTTTTCAGGATATCCCTGCTTCAGCACAGGTGGCTCAATCAATTGCTCGTTATAACTGAGCCACAGATTGAGCCACCTGTGCTGACGCAGGAATATCTTGAAAACCTGTCCTTTTGGTGTCCCTTGAAGACTGGAGTTGGCCACCCCTGCACTAAAACATTGCCAGCCATTGTGACAAAGGAGGGTTTCAAAACAGAAGTGGGAGAAATGCATTGTAATCTGCTAATCTCCCTTTCTTAACATTCGATAGTGTTTCATTTTTAATACAGAACACATTTCCGACCCGTAAGTCTTAAAACGCAGAAATGACTTCATACTAACTATGGCATTGTTTTAAAAGTTTGCTGAATAACTGTCCTGTTTGTGACGTTCGTTTTGTGAAGATAAATCCAGATTAGTCTGCTACATTTTAGTTCTTTTTTTCTTCTGATATATATTCTTTTTCCTGGACTCTGTTAATGTGTTTGCAGTTATATGGAGACATGGTATTTAAGGTGTATTGTAAAACCAATCACAGTTTCATTGAAACTGCCAGATACTTTGCGGAAAGTGAAATGATTTTATATTTTTATCCCTTGTGAAAGTTCCCTCAATATCTATTCCTGCATGTCAGTGGAGTATAGAGAGAGCTTCTTGATTTCAACATCATATGTTGCAGAAAGGAGCTTTCACATGTCGCAAGGGCTAGTGGATTGCCAGATCAAAAGCCACAGGTTCTTAACTGTCACAAAATTAATATAACCGGCAAAAGTAATTTTATGAATATTAAGATTATAAAGGAAACATCTATGTTTACACTGGAGCTTAGTTATCTGAAATTGCAATTCTGTCAGTGAAATCAATAAAAGGGTTGGAATTAGTGTTCCAGCATCCTGCTAATGCCAAGTTCTCTAATAAGGGCTGCACATCAAAACAAATACAGCCAGAATAATACAAAGATTTGCAACTACTGGCTGCTCACTCTCTTATTTTTCAGCCAAACATTAGTTGCTTAGCTCTGCTACCGCACAGAGACATGTAAACAGGCCCAATTTTAGTCTGGTTTTATTTTATCAAATACATTAATTGTGTTAATTTCTTATGAATATTGATAGTAACTAATGTAATCTTATTGAGAATATTTATTTATTTTTATTTGCAGTGTCTCAGGAGCTTTTTTTGGGGGGGGGAGGGGGGAAGATGATTGAATATGGGATTTGTTTTTATATATAGCAAGCTTTCAACAAAATATCCTCATCCTGAGAGGGCACATTTACCCTCTCCCTAAGTTACATTAATTATAAAACGAGCAAGTTGAATTTGTTCATTTGGATCTTGCCCTAAAAACATGGCTGCTTCTGCACTTTCAAACCGAACCTCTTGCCAAGAGTAAAAACTGGATTTTGTGGGGTTTCTTTTCTTTTATTTTAGAGTGGTCATCAAGGTGACAAGGAGGGTTGCATACTTATTAAAATGTTTATGCAAAATGTATATATATACTTCAAGATCTATGCCAGATGAAAAAGAAAACAAGCAAACCTTCCCAATGCAACGTTTACACGAAAGCAGGGAAGAAGAAGCAGGTTGGCGTTATGCCCCAAGACGCAGAGACCAGCTGCATTATCCTACACCCTGTCACAAATGACACAACACTCACTCTCCCTTGCCAGTAAACAGAAAAGATGGATATCACACGTGTGTTATTCTATGTCATCTTCAATAGACTATGACACAAATGCACAAGTGTCAACGTTCATCTGAAAAAGCAGAATATGGAACTTGGGGATTTGTATAAGATATGCTTTGGGAGAAGGCAAACAAAGTAAAGCCATGTTTAAACCTCATGTGACAGACAATTACATGTACAGCTTGCAGATAATTATGTTGTGAGATTAATTAAAACATTATTCATACAGATGTAGCAGGCGTTGTTGCTGGAGCGCGCCAGCAGGTGCAATAGTGTGTCAGCATCGCCCCTTTTTCATGGGCATTTTATACGTTTAGAATGGCAGCTGGTCCCGCTGGAGCGTTGTCTGTGTCACCCGCTGCAACGCGCCCCATCTGCAATAACGGCAGCTACATCTGTATGTCACAAATAAAAACATCCATGCTATCATTTATTTCCAGTAATCAGAAAACAACTGACAAAACAGACACACAGTGCTAGGGGCTTAAAGATCGTTTTATAAAATAATTCAAATTGGCACTAATGTGTTTTGCCATTTTGTTACATGCTGCAAAACAAAGCAATACTGAGTATAACTGCATACTTCATACTGGATACAGCTTCTTCTATCTAGAGATTTGTAGTTTGCTAAAGAGTTGGGGAATGTACAGTATACAAAGGCAAAAGTGGAGCAATTCTGGGGCAAAACCATTGCCCCTGGTGTATGACAGAAAACTTTCCTATTGATGTCAGTGGGACTTTTGTCTTTGATACACATGGTGCAGATCTTTTCCCCAGAATTGCACCACTTTTGCCTTTGTGTAATCGCCTATGTGCAACGGATATATTTAAGGAATTAAGACCCAAGGAAAAAAAATCAGAACATTAATACTATAGTCTCAGATCGCCGCTGTAAAACTTTAACGTCCCCTTGCCCTTTTCAAAGAAACACTGTTTCAATCTATGGGAAAAACGAATAATTCAATGTTTTTTTATTAACGTTGTTTAGAGCAGGGGCGCTCAGCTCCAGTCCTCAAGACCCCCCAAAAGGTCAAGTTGTTAGTATATCCCAGTTTCAGCACAGGTGGCTCAATCAGTGGCTCAGTCGAAGAGTGCACCACCTGTGCTGAAGCAGGGTTATCCTTAAAACCTGACCTGTTGGGGGAGGGGGGTTGTCTTGAGGACTAGAGTTGCACACCCTGGTTTAGAGGACAGTGACGTTGGTAATTTGCTAAATAAAGAAGCACATTGCTTTACACATTGTGAATGCTTTAGTTTGAACTGTGGGCGCTTGAAACAACACAGAGATGCTCACAATCACGATACAAAGATATAGTTACTTATTTTTAGGCATATTTAAACTTCTCCCCTATATCCTCTTCAGAACTCAGGTGAGCAGGTTCCTCCACCACTGAAGGTGTAAGAAGAATTCCCATGGGTTGTGCATATGCAATTCTCATTGGCAGTACCTTGGTTTTTTTTTTTTGTTTGTTTTTTACATTTGCTTTTTGTATACATGGAATGATACAGTATTTAATGAAAATAATATTGATTTTGATTTCCAAAGGTTATGTTATCTAAAAAAAAAATGTTGTTACATCAAAATGTTAAACCTCAAGGCTTCACTTAAAGATTTATCTTCATTGGAAACTCACTTGCCAACTTCAACACTCCCATAACACCCAGCCCAAAAGCCACGTCAAATGTATCTGCAACATTTCTCATCTGTGTTCGTACTCAACACCTTTGATTATGTCAAAAGTATATGTGTAAATAAATTGCAGTTTCATGTGTTAATCATGTTTTTCTGGATATGGTTATGCAGCCTTTTTTTTTTTTTTTTTTTTAAATATGTGAGACCTAACAGTGTAAAACTTGAAATGTCATAAATAAGTGAAAAATTGTAATGCTGAACTTTTTATCTTATCCAAGGTGACAACCATTTATTTTATTTTTTTTTCAAAATAAAGGCCAATAACGGCATTGCTATGATGAGGAATATTCTTCTTTTGTCATTATTGTATGTGTACTATTAGAAAAGACAGGCTGGATAATAGTCACATCATGTGTTGTAGAAGGGCAGGTTTTCTGCTAATGTATGTACTGGTATGTCTTTATTCAGTTTGTGTTAAAACATGCAATGGTATTTTTAATAATAAACTCTATATTCTAACTACCTCCACTTTGACAGAATAGAAATAGACATCCTATCCCAGCAATAGAACGAAGGTTAACGACAAACCTGTCTGTCCTGGCCAGAAAAAGACACACTGTATGTTAAATGTAATGTAGCCCAAATACCCCAGGGCTATAAAGTCAGGAGACGAAAAATATGATCAGATAGAAATTTGTATTGAAATAACTGTAAATAAAAATGCCACTTGTGGTGTATTTGCATGTCTCAGACAGGTTTGCATCCCTGTCTTTCACCATTATCGCTTAGTGAACATTGCTTTCACTGCAGCCAGGAATTCTGGGTAATGACATGCAAATGGGCACAGTGTGTCACTCGTTACAGTACGTCTCATCCATTCTAACATGGACCCTATTAGGATCCTCTTGGGGTCTAAGGCCTTAAACCCCCAATATTTATAGTTAATGGTGACATCACCGGTCACCATAGTTACATGGGAGTTTACAGGACCCTTAAACCTATGCCCACTCTGGATGACAGTGTGGGCACTTTCTGGAAGGTGGGCAGGGCCTAATTGTCAGTTGCACTATTTGCAACATTTGGTTAAAGGTCATTGCATATTGCAACAACCTATTGAAATTAGCCTCTTATGTGAAAACAAGAATTTGAATCCCAACATGAGGGTTACACACATAACACCCCCACCCCAATACACAATAACCCACCTCACCCCAATACACATAAGCCCCTCGCCCCAATGCACATAAACCTTACCCCAAATACACAGAATTACCCCTGATACATACAACCTCCACAAGCACCCACTCTCTTCCCCCCCCCCCCCCCCTCTCCCCAATACACAGAACACACACACGGTGGTATCACAGCTCAGCTCTAGTGTCACATGGTGTCACAGACACGCTATCTGCTGCTTGTCGTGTTTAGACAGAAATACATATGCTAGGGTACACCAGGTGTCACGGATGGGCACCGCGGACTCTACCTGTACCAGGAGGCAGCCCACACTGTCAGTGCCTCGGTAGGGTCCAGCCGTGTGTGTGAGACCAGGCCCTGCTGCCATGGCAGTGGGACGTGCTCCAGACTTTACCACAGGGAGCAGAGTTGAGGGACAGACCATCCACACACAGACAGAAGCCGGACAGAAGAAGGGCAGACTGGGTGAGGCTTCCAACAGAGGCCAGGCCACAAGCAGAGCAGAGGAAAGAGGCTCACTGCAGGAGAGGAGAGCTGGGGCTGGCATTGTCCTGGGTCTCCTGAGTACATGAATTCCAAATATATACAGCTTTACATTCAATGTTGACAAAAAGAGGCCCAACATTAGTAACAGTGCATAAGGCTCCTGAATTTTTCATGACTGAGCACAAAAGGTGCTCAAAATCATTGGCAATACACAACTACCCTTTAGTATAAGAATACCTCCATAAAAGTATATATTTTCTGAAAACATTTCCCTGGAAATGTAGACATGAATAAGATGTTTCCACAAAACAAAACTTCTGACTAGGAATGTGTGTTGAGCACAGTAGTCTTGTAATGACATATAAATTTATACCGACTTTGGACTTTGCGTTAAAACTCCTCTGAGTTCAGTGTAATCATGCAAAAGAATACTGTTACCGCCCTGGGTTCACTGAGTACACTGATGCCAAATACAGTACAGTATGTATAGCTTTCCATACTATTTTGGCAAATCGAGGCCCCAAATTAGTCAGACTGCATAAGGCTCTTCTAACTTTACTTTATCATGGCTGAATGCAAAAAATGCTCGCCATCACTGGAAAGGCAAAACTACCCTCTAGCAAAAAATCACCCCATAAAAGTATATATTTTTTGAGGGTACACACGTCAAGCAATTTAGACATGGGTAATGGGTGTTTTGTCTTTCTCCACTAACATATATATTGCCGGGAACTACCCCATTCACTACCAAGGGTAGCTACGGGCCATTGTAAGTTTCAAATGTTTGCCATAACATTTTTAAACCATGATTTCTGTGCCAATGTTGTGGTGTATCCTAGTAGACTACAGTATGCAGCATATTAAGGGGCCTATTCACTAAACTTCGATAACTTATGTGCATTGTCAAGCGATTTTGCATTGTCTTACCGCACTAAAAAAGATGTGTGTCAAAACGGTATTCACTAAGAAAAATCCGCATTTTTTTTCTAAGTGTTATCGCTCTGAAACTATTTGTATCAACTGCAGCCTGGAAGAGCTGCATCTCCGTGCACAGCTCTTACAGGTGATCATGCAGTTTTAATGTTAATTTTAATAATAGAGTGGAAGTAGGGGTCTCCTGAGTTGAACCGCATTGATTTCAGCCTCGGGACCCTCTGCTTCCCGATTTACAGGCCCCGTTATGAGGTGTGGGGGCCTCCAGTATCAATCCTATGCAGTAAAACTAAAATAAACTCCTTTTATGCATATTGCAATTTCTTTAGCGCCAGCCAGTAGCTGGCGAGAAAAGATTGCAAGTTTTTATAGTACTACATGCATATTGGAGTTTAGTGAATAGCAGTGGCAAAGAAATGCAATTCCGTGCATTATTTGGCTTATCCTACTAGTTCTAGCCAAAATGCTATAATACTATAAAAAGCCGTATTAGTGCGATATTGCCCTGTTATCAAAGCTTTGTGAATAGCTAAACAGACAATATCGCACTATAAGGGCATTTATAGTGCTATATGTCACTTATCGAAGTTTAGTGATGTGTGCAGAGGTAAGCAAAATGGAGACCATTTTAAGATTGAAATTAATATAAGGCCTGTTCCTTTAAATAACACAGCAAACAAAAATATACATAAAACAACAAACACCTATCCCTGTGTAAGGACTAACTCACTCCCCAGTCCCTATCTGGTGTCCATGTGTCCAGGTGTCTTGGTGTGTTGGAGGGTCCAGACTCTGGTAGGTTCCTGGGTCCTGTGTCCAGGAAAAGAGGTCTGGTCTCCTTCTGTCTTGTTTTCAATGCCAGGTCCTTCTGTGCACTCAAGACCTCTTTCCTCTTGTCAGCACTCTTGTGTACTGACTTGTATTTTCTCTTTTTACAGTCTCTGTAATATGCAGGGCCTCCTTGTAGTCCTCCTTCCATTTACGCACTTCCGAGTTGAGAATCCCGGCCTCCTGGCGTGAAACTTCTATCTCTAGCTCGAGGGTGTGAAGCTCCTTCTGAGAGACTTTAAGATCCATACTTAGACTGTAGACAGCTTTTTGGGAGATGTCCAGCTCCTCAGCAAGACTGTGAAGTTCCTTTTTAGAGACGTCCAGTTCTGTGCGGCAACTGCTGATCTTTTGGTGTGAGTCATCCAGTTCTATGCAGAGAGTATGAACCTCATTCTGAGAGACTTTCAACTCTCTATGGCGATCGTAACCTCTTGCTGAAAGACTGTAATCTCTTTCAGTGCCTTCTCATACTTCAGATTAGCAATCATTCAGTCAGACTTGCTCTCCTTTTCATCCATGGCGGTAATAGTAGTGTTCGCAGTATCTAGATCCGTCCTTATATCGTCCAATTCGGTATTGGCCCCAAGTAAATTGTGAGCACAGTCTTCTGTAGCTCAGCATTATTTTCTCTCTCCATTTTCAATTCTTCACGGAGCAGATCACAGTTATGCCAGCCAGCTTGCAGTGCATCCTCAGGGCTGGTCAAGAGATCATCACTCACTGGTTCCGGCTCCGCTTCCCTGGTATGGTTGGTTGAGGGTTCCTCACTGTTATCCCTGGACAGACACTTCTTTGGGTTACACAACTTCTGCCTTGTGCCCTCTGGATATTTTGTCCTTCGCGTAACGAATCCTCCATTTTCTCTAGGCTGCAGGGCATCTCGGACCCCCTTTTCCTCCGCGAGATCTGCGGACGTGTCTGTTACTTCCATGGTAATTGAAGCACCAATTTTCTTTTTCCGTCTTTTTGTTTTGACGACTCCATCCCATCTGGGATTCTGGGGTCTCCGGCTTTATTTGAAACCTCAGCAGCTTCACTGTATCGGCCAGGCTTTTCTTGCAGTTGCGTTAGCTGGCAGGAATATTCAGGGTCGTAGAGACCTGTTTGTTCAGTGCGTACCGAGTTTAGGCACCTCCACCATGCTTGGGGTGTTTTGTGGGTGTGACTCGGTTCGGGTTCCCCATAAGAGATATCTTTATCCTTATCCGTATCCTCATTGGACCGGAAGGGCCACTCTTCCATGGGGTAGAGTTCATTACAGGAATGCCACATCTTGTCCTCCATTTTGGGGCTATCATGTGTTTTTTTCTTCCTGACCTCGGGAGGCGCTATTGCAGCTGTTTTCACTGTATTCGCTAAAACCCAAGCTGGTAGTCCTACAGGTGGGCATACTTTGCTTGCAGAGTTTGTAGCTCTCATATGCGTCTCTGTAGATTTTTTCTTTTTCTTCTTTACTTTGGTATGTTTTGAACCATCAGCAGTAATGTGCACACATTCTTTCTCAGCAGTGATACTGGATGTGCACTTGCTAAGTAAAACTTCTGTACCTTCCTTGTGACCACAGTGCATTGCTTGCTGCTGCAGTTCCTTGGCCCGTTGAAAAAAATATTCCTCTGGCTGTTGCCCTTTTTCTGGGGCCACGTAGGGATCATCCTCATTATCCGAATAAGGCCTGAAGGGACACTGCTCCATGTGGCTGGGCTCTTTACACCACGAACACATTTTCTTCCCCATTCTTGCAGTGTCTTTATTTGACTTCAGCTGGGCAGTCATTTTCTTGGTGGGGTAATCTCTAGTCACAGCATCAGTCCCTTGTGTGCGTCACCGTCTGTCGCAGTCCTCCCATTCAAACTGTGGCGTTGTGGCTTTCTCCAGTGCAGTGTAGTTTTCCTACCTGGAGGTGTAGCCCTTTAATTCTGGTCACTTCTGCACGTGTTTTGTTGCTCAGACAGTTGCAGGAACGTATGCAGGCAAAAGCACAAACCTTTTCACAGGCATTCCTCGGGGCCCCTTTGAACTTCAAGGGCCACCTCTCATCCCACTTCTGACACCATATGTAATAGATTTGTGCAGAAGTATGCAAAATGGAGACCGTTTTTAGGTTGAAATTAATATAAGGCTTTATTGCCTGTTCCTTTAAATAACACAGCAAACAAAAAGATACATAAAACACCTATCGCTGTGTAAGGGCTAACTCTCGCCCTAGTCCCTATCTGTAAGACTGGGGGGAAAATCCCCTTACCAGTATACAACCCCAAAGTCTCAGTGGTACCTTAAAGCAGGTGGCCCTTCAGGTCAGTGGTGTCCAGGTGTCTTGGTGTGTTGGAGGGTTGAGCCTCTAGCAGATTCCTGAGTCCTGTGTCCAGGAAGAGAGGTCTGGTCCCCTTCTGTCTTGTTTTAAATGCCCAGTCCTTCGGTGCACTCAAGACCTCTTTCCTCTTATCAGCACTCTTGTGTACTGAGGAAAATCTCTTTCCTGTATCTCACATGACATTCTTTCAAAGAGCCCTCATTAGGCAGGTGTAGCCTGGTCAATTGCCTGGCGGCACTTAACCAGCACCCTGCTGGATTTAGAGGCAGGTTCTTCAACAGGGATAAGTCCCTGTTACAAGCCCTTAAAAGTTCAATTTGATATTGATGTTGGTCCCATGTGCATTAGACCTCACCAATCGAATTAGTATACCAAAAATAAGGAATTTATTTGGATTCTCTCAGAATTACAAACCTGATCATTACAAAGAGGGATGATGGAGTAACCATTTCCTACAGCACATAGCATGCTTGGTGCAGTGCGAAAGAGGGAAAGCACTTCTTGCGATGATAATAAAAAATATGGGCTTAGTTATGTGACACCAGAAATCAAACAAGGGAATGATCCCCTATTAATGTTTAGGGTTACCCTAAAAATAATTTCCTCATGCTCTTCACATGGTGAGAATGGTGTGACTCCCTTATTTTGTGCAGTGGGGAGGAGTACGCTCAATTATCGCCATTTGTCATGATTATGGAAAATAACACCTAAAATCAAAAGGCGGCAGACGCCCTTCTTCATTTCGGGGTTTACAAAACAAATCTCTCTCTGCCCCCTCTCTTTATTTCCCTAGATGTATTAACATGTATAGACCAGGGTGGGGGCCTAAGTCCACTCCCCCTGTACATAAGAGAGAATAATGAGCCGGCAAGGGACCAGACTGGTTTCAGACAATGCAGCAGAACTCGCATCTTTTGAATAATAATAATAATTTATATATGAAGAACACAGAAATCACACACGGTGGCCCGCAGAATCGGAGGACCCTGAACAATATATATATATATATATATATATATATATATATATATATTTAGAACCAGAGACAGAACATAAAACACAGAAAGAGCTCAGTGCACATCCAGTGAAACTCATACACGGTACAGTGCCTAAATATATATATATATAAATATCTATTAAATAAAATGGTCTTTTAGTTTAACATTTTGGCCAAATTGTTGTAAGCCCTTGAGCCAACTGCACGGCAGACCACGTTTCAAGGGTCCCTAACACTAATATAAATTCTTAATAACCTGTGCAATACCAGGAAGAATGGTTTATAATAAATCTGTCAATATTAGTTGCAAAGTTCTATGTCTGATTGAAGCTTTTATTCACCTGTACATTACCAGGAAAAGCATGTATTAGATTTGTCACAATCCTACTGCAAGCAAGCAAGTTCCCCTGAGAGTGGGAGATGCTATGGAGTGAGCTTTTAACCATTTAAATGTGGGAGGGGGTAAGCTTCAATTAGGTAGGAGGTTGCCACCCTCCAATCAGCTAAGACTAGCTGAACAAGAATTGCAAAACATATTGGACACCTAACAAGCTCCTATTGAACCCCCAAAATAACCAAAATGGTTAAAAGCTCACTCCATAGCATCTCCCACTCTCAGGGGAACTTGCTTGCTTGCAGTATGATTGTGACAAATCTAATACAGAGCACTTCTTTTGTTGCCTGCTGGGTGGCTGAAGGTTTTGCTAGTGCTTGTTTAGGTGGTTCAAATTTTGCAACCTTGTCTTTTAGATCAGCGGTATTCCCAGCTCTCACTGTACCCTTGTCTTCATGGGTTTTTGAGGCTGTGGGATACTGACGCTTAGTCAGGGTCAATACTTGTCCTTGTAGGACTGTAATCTCATCCGCGAGAGATCCCTGTTTTTTGAGTGCGTCTTGCAAGTCTCTTCTCAGGGAATTTATCTGCGCACTTTGCTTTCTCTGAGTCTGTATCAGTGTCTCCTTCATATTCTGGAGCTCTGTAATTTTTGTCGTCAAGGTTGCCGCTGCGTCTGTTTTCTCCTTGGTGTACTGACTCAAGGGAATGGAACAGTCTCTCTGTCTCTCCAGCTCTTGCTCTAGTTTCTGAGCCTTCTCACGCTCCCTCTCATACAGAGTCACCTGGTATCGAAGCTCCGCCTCCAATGATGCTCTGGTGACATGCAGCGTGGCCTTTAGCTCCTCATACTGCTCTGTGGGGACGTACTGGGTATTCAGACATTCCTGCAGCGCTTGTACATCTTCAGCAGCCTGCAGTTTTTCTTCCTGCTGCGTTTGCTGCTTCTCCTCAGCATACTGGAGGTGTGTATGCAGACCTTGCAGTTGGTTCTGCAGTCGGTGCTCTGCTCCCTTGAAATGTCCAGCTCCTCAGTGAGACTGTGTAGTTCCTTTCTGGAAACTTCCAGGTCTGTGCGGCAGCTGTTGGTCTCATGATGTGAGGCATCCAGTGCTCTGCGGAGTGTCTGAACCTCTTTCTGAGATACGTCCACTTCTATCCGGACACTGTTGACCTCTTGTTGTGAGGCATTCAGCTCTATGCGAAGAGTGTGAACCTCTTGCTGGAAGACTGTCATCTGCTTCAGTGCCTCCTCATACTTCCGCATTAGCGTAGCCACCATTTTATCAGATTGGCTCTGCTTTTCATCCATGGTGGAAATAGTAGCATTTGCAGTATCTAGCTCAGTCTTGAGATCGTCCAATTCTGTCCTGGCTAAAGAGTAAATTGTGAGCACATCTTTTTGTAGCCTCACGTTATTTTTCTGTAGCTCTGTGTAATCATCTTCCTTTTGATTCAATTGTTCACGGAGCATATCACAGTCATGCCTGGCATTTTTCAGGTCATCTTCAGGGCTGGTCAAGGGATCGTCACTCACTGGTTCCGGCTCCACTTCCCTGGGATGGTTGGTTGAGGGTTCCTCACTGTTGGCACCGGACAGAAACTTCTTTGGGGTACACGACTTCTGCCTTGGGCCCTCTGGATATTCGGTTAACCGTGAGACGAATTCTCAATTTTCTCTAGGCTACAGGGCAACTCGGTCCCCCTTTTCCTCCACAGGATCTGCGGACGTATCTGTTCCTTCCACGGTAAGTGAAGAACTGCTTTTCTTTTTCTGCCTTTTTGATTTGGATGACACCGTCCCTTCAGGGATATTGGGGTCTCCATCTTCATTTGAAATTTTAGCGGCTTCATTATATACGCCAGGCTTGTCTTGCAGTTGCTTTAGCTGACAGAAATATTGGTTGATCTGCTTCTCCCGCTCTGTCTCCTGTTGATCATATTCGTCATCAAAGGGAGCGGTCTTTTCTGTTTGTGCCGAGTTCAGGAACCCCCACCATTCTTGGGGTGTTTTGTGGGTGTGACTCGGTTCGGGTTCCCCGTAAGAGATGTCTTCCTCTTTATCGGACTGGAAGGGCCACTCTTCCGTGGGGTAGGGTTCATTACAGGAACGCTGCATCTTGTCCTCAATTTTTAGGCTATCAGGTGTAGTTTTCTTCCTGAACTCAGGAGGCGCTATTGCAGCTGTTGCCACTGTATTTGCTAGAACCCCCAATTGTTGTAGTCCTACAGATGGGCATATTTTGCTTGTAGAGGTCATAGCTCTCACAGGCATCTCTGTAGACTTTTCTTTCTTGGGTAATTTTTTTTTTCTTTTCAATATCAGCAGTTCTGTGCATGCATTTTCTTTTATCAGGTATACAAGATGTGCAGTTGCTAGGTAAAAAAGTCTATTTGCTTTACACCATTTACTTGCTAGGTATAATCTCTCATTAGGTATGCTGAATGTGTAGTTGCTAGGTAAAAACTTCTGTTTGCTTTACACCATTTACTTGCTAGGTGAAATCTCTCTGCTTCAGCAACAGAATTTGGTTTTCTGCCTGAGTTCTGTAATTTTCAGTCTCATCTTTGGGTATTATGGCATTCACACTTCACACTTTGGGTTTTGCTCCCAAGATATATATAGGCAGACTTTTTTTACTTGCAGAAAAAAAACATTCTTTGCAGTGGACTATTTCTTTCATTCCCGGCAGGGTGACTCAACACTCAGCAATTGGCTTTGAAATACCTTTTACACAGATCAGAAATCCCTTTTTCCCCTATAGGGGAATTTTACACTCAGCATTTGTTTGCTAAAAATTCCCCTGCTTTAGCACAGTCTTGTATCAATTTTCACACTTTTCTGCATATACGCCATTCACAGCTGGTAGCCCTATGCGGTGTGGCAACCTTTATTTGCAAAATCAGTACCACTCGTGGGTCACCATCTGTATTCACTGCTTCAGCGAAACTTTTGAAAACAACAAGCACCTATCCCTTTTTTAAGGGTTGACTCACTTCTTGAACCCTGACTATGGCTGGAAGGCAAAACCCCTATTTCAATGACCATATTACACTTTGTGATAGGCAAATAAGGTTTAGCTACTTCAGCAGTCTCACTCCTCTTGGGATTGGGGCAAAGAGTCCATCTGTGGTTTTGTAAGTTTCAGTGCAGTGTAAGTTTCAGTGGTGTGTATCCCTTTAACTCTGATCTCTGCTGCATGAGGTTTTTTTTTTCTAAGTTGCTCAGACTGTTTGTAGGCAAAAAGCATAACAAAAAATTTCACATATTAATATCCGGTCCTTTTTAACTTCAAAGACACCTCTCATCCCACTTCGGACACCATATGTAGACGGATGTTCACAGAGGTACACAATTGGAGACTTTATAAGGTGAAATTATAACGAGGCTTTATTGTGCCTTTTCCTTTTTATCAGGAAACCATCCAAACACAGGGGGGGAACAAAGCTTCTATTCACTTGGGAGTATTCCTAGTGAAACACCATGCAATTACACAACGACATTAGTTAAGCATGTCTCCCAGCCCCAAAACACATAGCATGAATATGATATAGATAGATATAAGAAGTCTCTTAAGAATGAAAGTCTTATCTGTTCCTTGGAGGGAAAATCTCCTCTGTTCCTGGTTCAGCTCCCTTCCCACAGGGTGTGTCAGCATTCAGGTTTAGAAGTTTTCCCTGTGTCTTGGAAGCAGCTATGCTGAGTCTTCTGGCAGAGCTCAAGACAGGTTGTGAGAGTAAAGACAATCTCTCCTCTCCAAAGTTCAGCTCAGGTATGAGCTTAGGAGTCACTTCCTATCTCACAAGACAGGCTTTTGTAAGCAATCTAAATCAGGCAGGTGGTGTTTATTAATTGACTACCAGTAGTTAACCACCACACTGCTAGATTAAAGGCACATTACTTGAACAGGGATTACTCCCCTGTTACAGTGCTGTTCTGCCAGACTAGGAAGAATCTGCTACCATGCTGTATCTCTCGCCAGGCTCCTCGGGACAAGTCCTCTCCCTTTCTCTCTCTCAGCAGGTCTCCTCCGTGCTCACGCACTCTTCTTTTGCAATGTCTTTCCTTGTCTCTTCATCCTTCATATATCCTATTATCTCAGTCCTTTCCTTGGTTCACAGTCATTAGCAGGAGGGCATGTGCATCAATATACTTGTTTGTTCATATGGGTG
Source organism: Ascaphus truei (assembly GCF_040206685.1). Classification (NCBI taxonomy): domain Eukaryota; kingdom Metazoa; phylum Chordata; class Amphibia; order Anura; family Ascaphidae; genus Ascaphus; species Ascaphus truei. The sequence continues at coordinate 232,450,944 of NC_134483.1, forward strand.
TTACACTCTCCCCCTGCTAGAAACATTGCTGCCCCTATCAATTTCACAGTGGTATATATAATAGTAATAACTTAACACAGTACAAACATTTCTATTTAATACCTGATTCCTATCTAGCCATAGATCAACATAGAAGCAGGTGATAGCATATAATGGCAATTTCCACATAATGTGTCATTGGTACACCACCACATACCACATTTCCAGGGTTCACATGGGTTACACACCATACGTGTAACTCTTTTTGGTATACTACCCAATGGGACTTCAATGGATACCCTAGGGGAATCGTACGTTAAATGCATGGATGTCCTAGTTTCTCTCTGAAGGTGTAACAGGTGCCCGCCACAAATTGGTGTGAACCGCAAGGCCGAGGTAGAGATACAGAAACACCATCCAAAGGCCGCAGAGATCGCGCCCGGAATGCAGAGTCGTGGTCGTGGGTAGCCGGGTCAGGGTTGGAGAGGGGAGGATCGTCGTATTACTTGCCGTGGTCATTGGTTGGAGGAGGTATGGATCATTAAGGTCACTAGCCGTGGTCGAGGGTTAGGGATAGACAGGATCGTTGAGAGAAATGCCTTGGTTCCGTTGAACTGTAAGGTAAACACAGCGAAGCGGCAAGGTAAGGTAGAACAGGTGATATAAAGTGCCTGTGATCAGCACGTCATCAGCAGCAATAGGTGAGCATATAAAGGGAAAGTAGCCAATAGCTGATGAGTACTGCAGCAGAAGCTGCTGCAAGAATCAGCTCCCCGATTCGTTGCTGAGTGAGCTCAGCACAGCAGGTGCTGACGAAGAGCAGCAGCAATGTTAGTGTCAAAACCTGGAGCGGAGTCTGCTGCTGATGCTTCTGTCGTGGGGGCGATGCCCACTCCCGATCCTCACAGAAAGTAGGGAGGATATACTACTGGTTCTACCGGCACTTCTGCCTGCCCTTCTTCTGACTGGGACTCTGGGTGCGAGCTGGTGTCTGCTTCCTCTATGATGTGGTTTCTTTTGCATCCCACAAGAATTTGGTCAGTCTCTACCTCTGGAGGCTGGAGGGATAAATTAATCAGGCTTCAGGGTACAATTCAGTTCTGGTAGTAGATAGGGGATTCCATAGTAATGCACGTGGAGAGTCAAAGTCCATAATCTTGGACAAGTGGCCTAACATTCTCTTGCTTCCATACTTGTCTACATCCTTGGACTCATCACCTTCCTCCTCTGCCATGGCACAGGTGGATCGCGGAGTTGACCCTGACTTTTGTTTAGCCTTTTAATTCACCTAATGTTCTCTAATTGAGTAGGGGCCTAATCATGGACATGGCATCTCACAAGCTGTCTAATTGGCAGTAAATTATTCTGTGGAGCATCTTAAAAACCCATGATCTTTTTAGGCTTTACTTTATACACTGGTAGTTCACTCAGATTCTTCATTAGTGAGATTGAGGAAGCCAAAATACTTTTGCAAAAGGAGAATATTTCACTGGGGTTTTTTGTTTGCCTTCCTCTGAATCAAAATACTGTAAATACAAATATAGGATACGTATCTGTAGTCTAAATGCAACATATGTTGAACTTGACGGATATATGTATTTTTTCAACCTCATCTACCCTGTAACAATGTAAGATAGGGTTCTGGTTTCCACCGATTAGCGATTTTATTCATGCTGGGTATTCCTACATTTTGAATGAGGACCCTGTCTCCCACATGAAGTTCTTGGCCATGCACTCATTTGTCATAGCGGCCATTGTTCCCTCTGTTGGCATAGTAAGACGCCTCAGTAGAGAGTCTATAGGCTTGCGTAGCTGCTCTTTGAGCTTCTTTACATACTGCATGTATCTTGTGAGCAATGTCCCATCAGCAGACACTCTGAAGCACTGCTCCACGGGCAATCTGGCTTCACGTCCGAACATAAGGTAGTACGGGGAGTACCCTGCTACGTCTTTATGGGTCCAATTGTAAGCATGTACTAGGTGGTGTACATGTTGACTTTTTCTCTTGTATCTAGGGTTTCCATCATATTCAAACTAAAAAAAAAAAAACACTAAATAAAACACATTACATTTAAATAAAACAAGCATTTGACAAAGCCATTGATTGTGACTGTGGTAAGCCATGCCCAGAATATGGGAATGATGTGCGAAGGTCTTTATTGCAGCGATGCGCTTGTTTACAGTACATAGTATAACTGTATCATAATCCATTTTCCCTGTTTTTAGGTTCCTTAACAAAAGGTGAGATAATCCTTTCTGTTTTTAATCACTCATGTTGAGTGTAGCTTCCTGTAGGACACAACACATCCAGCTAAGCTCTAAGCACAGAAAGTACAGATTCTCATGGGAAGCTTGATGGGGTAGATTTAATAATGTATTCTTTCAAATTTCGGTAAACAGTAGAACTAAAATATTATTATTATACTGTATATATTGTGACATAGTCCAAAGATGTTAGGCAGCTTTCTGCCCCATTTTAGAGCAGAAAGTGCAGGAATAGCTAAAAATGATCCGTTCCACAGCTTCCCATTAACTCAGGCAGCTGGATGGAAAATCCAGACCACAGATTACAATGGCTCTAGTTCTCCCTCACCTGCTCTTCTAATCACATGCACAGGGTATTTAGAGCAGAGAGGTTTTGCATTTGACTCTCTCTCCTTAGAGCCTGGAGGCTGGGGGTATCGCTGCTCCCCTGTTTCCAGTTTCGGGGTTGACGGCCCCTCCAAGTATCACAGTACCAGAGGATTTGCCTGGACACGGGACCGAGTTCCCACCACGAACAGATAAGACCAAACAAATGTTTACTGCTGTTGCTAAAAGACTGTGCTGTATCTAAGTGACCCTAAATGAGAGAGCATTGTTTTAAGCTGGGGAACCAGGTTAGTTGGCCAGCAGCTGTTAGAGAGACTGATTCTATGTGTAGTTAGATCCCTGAAAGGGATAGGATTTTGTTTATATAATTTGGTTTCTTTTTACTTGAAATAACAGTGTGGGAAATACTGTAACAATGAAATGAGTGAACTGCTGAATGAAAGTATCTGAGTACCTCTAACCTACACATGTTAAAGCTGCAGTACCTTACTTGGATGAAAATAAAGCAGGCAGAAGCCTGAGTTAAGCAGCTTAATACTTTGCATGATCCTGTTTTTGTATTAAATAACCCTAGAAGACTGTGTCGGGAAGAACCCAGACAGACGTCAGCACTACAAAAGAGGGGCGTTTGTCACAATATATATATATATATATATATATATATATATATATATATATACACATATATTCTTTGATATATCTATGATAATGATTTATGTATAGATATTATATTAAAAAGATACAGTACTGCTGCGGCACAGTTTATTCGAGCATTTGCCCGTTCTGTGCCGCAGCAGTAGCCTGGCGCGCGCCCGAGTGTGACGGGCGCACGCCGAAGCAGCGGAAGAGCGCCCTCCGATCGGGGCGCTCTCCCTACCGCTGCCGGGTCCACCGGGTCCCCCGGAACCCCCTGCCGCTGTCCCGCGATCGCGGGACACCAGGGCTCCCTCGGGGAGCCCCTGGACACGCGTGCAGGGGGCGCACGCTCCCGATGACGCGTGACCGCGCGTCTATGACGCGCGGCACGCCGAGGGGCGGCCACTAGCAAGCCGGGAGATTTCCCGGCTTGCGGTACCGACCACACTTCAATAAAGTGTGTCGGTAGTGTATATAGTGTTTTTCATTTAGTTACAATGTAGTTAGAGGAGCTCCTATAGTTCTGTAACATTGTAATCGTCCCATATCCCGGCAATTACTGTGTTTTTATTTAAATGCAGTTAATTATAATAATGTTTTAAATATACTGTATATATTATATATATTTCTCAACATGAGGGAAAGGCAGATAATAAGTGAGAAAGGACCTTGGCAACTGGTAGTTCGCCTGGGTTTTTTTTCCGCTTGGTAGAATCAAAGTGAGGGAGTGGTGGCAGCTTTGTCTATTCCAGCGGCGCGCAAACTGGGGGGCGCGGGCGGTTACAGAGGCCACGCCCTCTTCCCCATGGCATTTAAATCACCATGGCAACGTGCATCAAATGACGCGGTGGGGTCACGTGACTGGAAGGGGGCCGCAGCTCAAAAGGTTTCTGCACCGCTGTTCTATTATATGCACTCCATCGATAGAGTGGTCAAATTCCACAGCAGTTATGTGAACACTGAATACTGTACCTGTTCATATTATAGAAGAAACTAGTCACTTTGCATTTGCAATGTTTGGCGGTTACAATGTTTTTTTTATTTCTGTTAAACACTCACACAGTAGTATAAAGTATAATAATGTATACAGTATGTCTCTATGTGCCCAATACGATAAAAATATTCTTTGGTAGCCACGTCTTTATTCAGTGAAACTTCGCTAGTATAAAAGTGTATAAATAATGTATATGTCGCTATGTGCCCACTACGATTAAAATATAAAAAAATATTTTACCTATATTTCACAGATTCATTTTGCCTATACTGGCTATATTGTATGTGCCGAAATAAAGGCTACAGGGGTTGTGTCTATGCTTTGTTTATATGCATGTGTATCTATGGAATGTATAAACTATGTGTGTCATTGATTTGGAATTGGAATTTCGCGGGAAGAGGAGGCGACCAGAAAGGCAGGGGCTAAGTTTCTCTACACATGAGAGAAAGGCGGATAATAAGTGGGAAGGGATCTTGGCCACTGATATTTTGACCCAGGGAGGTTTTTTATTTTGACCCAAGGAGGTTTTTCTGCTTGTCAGAATTGCTGTGGGAGCGAGGGGACTGCTTTGACTATTCTATGCATCAATCCAGTTGATAGTGTGCCAAATCGCATGGCACTAAATGTGAATGCAGAATATTGTACCTCAACATATTACAGAAGAAACCCCCTGTATTACAATGAGTCATTTGACATGACATGATTCCATTTGTAATGCTTTTTTTTTATAGCCACGTCTATATTCAGTGAAACTCCCCTAGTATAAAAGTGTGTAAATAATGTATATGTTTCTAATAATGTACACAGTATATCTCTATGTGCCCACTACAATTTAAAAACATATAAAAAATATCAATACAGCATTAAAAAAAGTTTGAAAATGATAATAGTTTTTAGACTTCAATCAACAGCTTCTTCTGGCTATCAATTTGATGGCTTGAATTCAGTAAAATAATTTTGACATTATTTAATGTACCTGTAACATGGACTTAACCCTGTCTAAATGAGGCTTCAATAGAAAGCCTATAGTGCTCTGAGGAATCCAGCAGGTAGCGGGTTAATTGCATCTAAAGACAATTAACCAGTCTCCACCTGCAAATCAGACCTGTAGAAAAGCCTCCTGCTGGAAACTGCTTAGAGAGAAACCTGAGCACAGTCTTCTTTGGACTTTGGGGGGTTTTAATTTGAAAGGGGCTCATCCTTCCAGCCCTGCAGATAGGGACTGGGGAAGTGAGTTAGCCTTACAAAGGGATAGGCTATTTTATTTATTTTGTAGTTTCTGCATTCTTTAAAGTGATGGGCTGAATAAAGCCATGGTTTAATTTCTTTTAAATCTGTCTCCCTGGTTGTACCTCTGCACATGTCTCTTACAGTACCTATTGATAAAGAACAAATAACAAATACTTAAAGTACAGTATGCACATCGCATTTGCAAGTTATTTAATATAGGCGCATGCATGGTTGATAGAACACATATCCATGTCTTTTAATGTAGACGCATGCGTGGTCTATGGAACGCTTATTCAGGTCTTCTAATGTATGCGTACAGTATGCATTGTCTATGGACTGCATACTGTATGCAGATCTTTTAATTTAGGAGCATGTGTGGTCTATGGAACGCATATGTGGGTCATTTGCTATTGACAGTTCTACCATACTATATGTAAACTTGATTAGACACGGGCTGAAAATTGGGGGGCAGCGACCCATTGTTGATGCAAGGGGTGTGCTGTACGTAGGTGTTCGAGTCGATCATCTAGTTGAGATGTAGGTCCAACTCGTTTTCAGAGTTGGTTGGTCCGTACTGGTAATGGTTACATAGTTACATAGTAGATGAGGTTGAAAAAAGACATACGTCCATCAAGTTCAACCTATGCTAAACTTAGATGACAGATCCTTATCCTATAATTGTATTTACAGTATATCGATCCAGAGGAAAGCAAACAGAAAACCCCAGTGCAATATATCATCTAATGATATCTCATAAGGGGAAAAATAAATTCCTTCCTGACTCCAAATATTGGCAATCAGATTACTTCCTGGATCAACATTCTTCCCATGTTTACTTATTTGGTATAACGCTGTATACCTTTCCTTTCTAAAAAGATGTCCAACCTTTTTTTGAAGATATCTATTGTATCTGCCATCACAGTCTCGCGTAGGGGACACAAGGTCAGCGGTTCGAGGGCCGGCTGACCGTCCCCTCCCCCTCTTGTCAAAGGAAATCTCTGGCAGGGAGTGGCATTTACCCCTCTTAGGTTTTCTGTATCAATAAATAGCTGCTGCCAATTTACCTCCAGTTCCTGTTTCCTGTCTTTATTCGTACGTTACATGTGGGTACAGGGCAGGGGGAGAGGGAAACCACCTGGCAGCCTCCTGGTCATGTTATTTTTTTTTTTTATCAAGTATTCCTATGCTTTGTCCTCAGAAACCTTGGTATACCTATATCTGCCCATAATTATATCATCAACATTTGAAAAGTTTATGCTCCAAGAATTTTCCAGTTGTATATCTCTCTCTAAGGGGGTTAGAGACCCCTTTCACTTAGGCTGCAGAACATTACTAGTGGGATTTATCACTAATAGATGATTATTAAGACACAATCAATCTATATATAATTTACTCACTGATCTTTTATTGTAGTTATCACACATAAGCGCTTTTCATTTTTTACACTATTATAAATCATGCTATATCTGTATGATACAGAGAACTCAGGCCCGGAATTACTAAATAAATAGCTGAATGTCAAAAACCCACAAACCAAGTCAAAGACTTGATGGACAGGATTTCCATATACATTAATCTTAGAAAATAGAGGTGATATTTGAACATTTTGAAAAAAGGAGTTGCAATAACACGAGCTGGGTTATTATATAGGACCATTAAAAACTTTTATTAAAAAATATTTCTGAGCCTGCATCTATTAACATCAGAATTGTACTTTACAATTTAAAATGCCAATTGCCAATACTGGGTCAGACCAAAGTGTTCAGTCCAGTACCTTGTCTCCGACAGTGGCAAGCACCAGAAGCTTTTGGGAAAGGGCAGCACATATCATCACCTATTTCTTGCCTCCAGGATTAAGAACTGCATTGGTGCTCAACGCATTACAATTGAATTTGTGTTCATCTTAAGTTGTTAGTAACCATTAATGGACCTTTCCCCCTCCCCATAAATAGGTCTACGCCTATATTCATTATATTATTGCTAGTTGCACAAGATCCAATGTTTAGTGAGTTTCATGGGTTGATTATGCATTGGATGAAAAAGTGTTTTATTTTATTTGTTTAAAAATGCCAGCAGAAATTTCAGTGTGTATCCCATAGTATCTGCAAGTCCTGTTTTAAAAGAATTACCCACCCGGCTTGTACTATTGATCTTTTGGTATGTCCCTGATCTGCAAGTCCTGTTTTAAAAGAATTACCCAACCGGCTTGTACTATTGATCTTTTGGTATGTCCCTGATCTGCAAGTCCTGTTTTAAAAGAATTACCCACTCGGCTTGTTATACATAGTTACATAGTAGATGAGGTTGAAAAAAGACATAGTCCATCAAGTTCAACCTATGCTAAAATTTAGGGATATAGAGAGAAAAAAGGGGGAGCACAGGTTGAAGAATTTGGGGTATCTAGAGTATCTAAATAGATATTTGTGGGTGTGCTTGAAAGATATATTAAATCACTTACACGGCCTTGTGTAAATGCTCTCACAGCAAGGTTTACTTGTCTTAGTGTTCTCTTGGTCGGTTGCCTTCTTCTTTTCAGGACTTGGTTTTCTTTCTGGATATCTTCAATAGTCCTCGGCTTACAATGTGGATGTCTCCCTCGGAGTGAACAGATTGAAAAACAGTGGTTTAGAGGGGAATACAGACAGTACTGATCAAGTCCAATTTTTTAGCTCTAAATGCATATATATATATATATAAAGGCAGTAATTACTGCCAGCACTCACACGGGCTAGTGGGAGTACAATCCTAGGGGAAGGTATCTTTTTATCCAAATCTGGTCTTTACACGTAGTGATCTATAGGTGTAATAAGGGTCCAGTATTTAGTGATATATATAAATCAAATAATACTCACACGGCCTTGTGTGAGTAAATACACATCAAGGTATCTTTATCTTGAAAGTCTCCTTTTCTTCTTTTCAGGTTTGTGAGCTTCTTTCTGGTTTTCTCTGGTGGTCTTCAACTTTCAGTGTGGTAATCCCCCTCGGTGTGAACAAATTGGAAAACAATTGTTAGTGGGGAAACATCAAAATAATTTTGTGATAACCCACTAGAAAAGCCCAAGCAGATACGTAAAAGCAGCAAAAATGCTGCAGGCACTCACACGGGTAAGTGTGAGTGCAATCCTAGGGGAAGGTATCTTTTTTTTCTGTTGGTGTCTTTAAGTCTGGTGCCCTATGAGGGTGATAATGATCTGATATGTATAGATCTATAAAAATAAAAATAGAAATAAAAATGATACTCACACGGTTTTGTGTGAGTAAATGCACATCAGGGTATCTTTAACTTCTTTGTGATACTGATAGTGTTAATCTCCAAGTGGGCCAGTGTAGGTAGATGACCCCTCCTTGGTGTAGATGTGGAATTGAACACTGTCACGATTTTCGTGGACTACAGCAAAATGTATTAAAAAACATATATAAAAACAATGAAAAAGGTGCATAAAAAGAAACATAAAAAGAAAAAGTCAGCCGTCTAAAGGAAATTGCTCGTGGGTCTCCTGGAGCGCAGCTAACTTGCTCCGCGTCCGGATATAGTGCTGCCTCCTCTCAGATCCACTCCTTGACGGTGGCTGTGCTGGGTCAAAATTGCCTAGTGGTGAGAGCAACGCGTTTCGACTTTTGGTCTTCCTCAGGCTCCGTAGTTTAGGGTTAAGGTTCGTGGCAGATATTTATATTGATGTCAGCCAATCCCCATTCTACTTTAGGCAATGTCATCTGTTGTTCAATTAGAACTAATGAGTGCTGTATGATGCACTCCGTTTTCTACTTAGATATGTCTTAGTGAATAAATAATTAAATAAATTGACGCATTCACTGGTTAGAATCTCGAGCGTCAAACATATGGATGGAATCATAGTTAAGAATAGAGTTAATACATAGCATAGAAAGTAATTAGTGACGTGCTCTACATAGAGTGTGAAATGGTGTGTGATGTCCCAAATAAATCTGTGTACTCTGTGAAGATACCTGCGTGATTAATAAATGCTGGTTATTTCATCTGTGACTGGGATAAAATTCCATGAGTGATTAGTGTGCATGTACTATTTTTAAGGTGTTTTTTGTGAATGATTAAGTAAATGAATGTTTTTATACATTATGATTAATAAATATATATATACGACAGTGTGCTTGGGTGTCTGTGTTCCTTATTATACTTATTATAAAGTGTTAAGTGAAGTTTTAGTGAAAGAATATATGCTTATTAGCACGCTAATTTTTAATGTACATTCAAGATAAAAAGGATAAAATTCAAAATGTGTTTTCACATAAAATAGATGGGAATAATCCATATTCATATTGTAGCCTTGTAGTGCCATAGAGAGTTCACAATTTAAACAAATGTCTTAAAATTATATCTTATATAAGTATAAATATATTTCAATATACACTTTCATGTTTTAATAAATTCGTACTAAACTATTACTTGAAACATCAAATATTCTATTGCACTCAATAGTGCAGTTTTTGATACTCTATATATTCAGAATATATTGTATTATAAGATTCTAAAGAATGTAATCTTGAACCTATTTATACCTCATATGGTGGAGGGTGATTTCATATACCCTGTTTATGCAAACATTGTCAGCCTATTCTTTAAAAACATTTCTAGTGCAGTATACAATTTGAAACAAATATATTAAAAACGTATCCAATACATAATTCATATTTTAAATTTTAAATTTTAAAAATGTGGTCTGATATACTTTTATACAATGTAATCGTGTTCTAAGCTAGAGCACCTAATATAGTATTAAAATGACTATAGTAGTCTTTAAGACTGATTTATATAACCTTAAGCATATATTATATCATGTCATTTCACAATGTGGTTGTGTACATACTTAGAGCATACAGCTTTATCGTACAGTTTCAACTTGTGTATTAAATTTGAAGTATTTTTGTTTGATATCGTTGGTGAGTGATATCTGTAAAGAAGATCAGAAATAATAATAGTGAATTCACATGTGTGGTATTGTGATGTAAATAAATGGCGGATAGGGGGTGGTGGGAGGGTAAGGGGAAGCGGAAAAGGGGGGAGGGGGGAAGGTGGGAACTTTGAGAAAGATCTAGGGAAAGAGAATGAGGGGTAATGCTGAATGGGGAGAGACGGGAGATAATGGACTTAAATAAACGACCCCAGGTCTATATCTATATTCAGACCTTTTGGGGTCAAGGTTTTAAGTTTATATATCCAGACGAACCAGAGGGGACCTTTGTCTATAAGGTTGTAAAGTTCATTATCACATTGCCCCTGTTCTTAAGAACTCAATCAGGGAGCGCCCGGGTTTTTCTCTGTTTCATATGCTAAAATTTAGACAACACATACTTTATCCTATATCTATACTTACTTATTGATCCAGAGGAAGGCAAACAAAAAACCCCATTATGGGGAAAAATTAATTCCTTCTTAACTCCAAGAATTGGCAATCGGATTAATCCCTGGATCAACATCCTTCCCATGTATACTTATTTGGTATATCCCTGTATACCTTACCCATCTAAAATGATGTCCAACCTTTTTTTGAACAAGTCTATTGTATCTGCCATCACAGTCTCCATGGGTAATGAATTCCACATTTTAACTGCCCTTACTGTAAAGAACCCTTTCCTTTGTTGCTGGTGAAATTTCCTTTCCTCCAACCTTAAGGGATGGCCCGAATCCTTTGTACTGCCCTTGGGATGAATAGTTCTTTTGAAAGCTACTTGTATTGTCCCCGAATATATTTGTATATAGTTATCATATCCCCTCTTAGACGCCTCTTTTCTAATGTAAATAAATCTAATTTAGCTAGCCTCTCCTCATAAGTTAGATTGTCCATCCCCTTTATTAATTTGGTGGCTCTTCTCTGCACTCTCTCTAGTTCCATAATGTCTTTTCTTAGGATTGGTGCCCAAAATTGTACTCCATATTCAAGGTGTGGTCTTACTAGTGCTTTGTAAAGGGGCATAATTATGTTTACTTCCCTTCCATCCATTGCCCGTTTGATGCAAGATAAGATCTTGTTTGCCTTTGCAGCTACTGCCTGACATTGGGCACTATTGCTAAGCCTGCAGTCTACAAGCACTCCTACTGTAAATCCTTCTCCATCAAGGATTCCCCCAATATATCTCCATTTAATTTGTAAGTCGCCTTTTTATTCTTGCATCCCAAATGCATAACCTTACATTTATCTGTATTAAACCTCATTTGCCATTTACCTGCCCACGTTTCCAGTCTCTCCAAGTCCTTCTGAAGAGAAATTACATCCTGCTCTGATTCTATTACCTTACACAATTTAGTATCATCAGCAAAGATGGAGACTTTGCTCTCTATCCCAACCTCAAGGTCATTAATAAACAAGTTAAAAAGCAGGGATCCCAGTACCGTTCCCTGAGGTACTCCACTCACGACTTTAGCCCAACCTGAAAAAGTTCCATTTATGACAACCCTCTGTTGTCTGTCCTTTAACCAGTTTTCAATCCAGGTGCATATATTATTTCTAAGTCCAATTTTCTTTATTTTGTATACCAACCTCTTGTGTGAAACCGTATCAAAAGCCTTTGCAGAATCTAAGTAGACCACATCAACTGCATTACCCTGGTCTAAATTCCTACTTACCTCCTCAAAGAAACAAATAAGGTTAGTTTGGCAAGATCTATCCTTCATAAATCCATGCTGAATATTATTAATAATTTTGTTTTCCATTAGGTATTCCTGAATATTATCCCGTATTAAACCTTCAAGTAGTTTCCCTACTATTGAAGTCAGGCTTACAGGTCTGTAATTTCCCGGTTGTGATCTAGCTCCCTTTTTAAATATAGGCACCACATCTGCTTTACGCCAATCTTGTGGTACTGAGCCTGTGGAAATGGAGTCCTTGAATATTAAATATAATGGTTTGGCTATTGCTGAGCTTAACTCCTTGTACTATTGATCTTTTGGTATGTCCCTGATCTGCAAGTCCTGTTTTTAAAGGATTACCCACCCGGATTGTACTATTGATCTTTTGGTATGTCCCTGATCTGCAAGTCCTGTTTTAAAAGAATTACTCACCCGACTTGTACTATTGATCTTTTGGTATGTCCCTGATCTGCAAGTCCTGTTTTAAAAGAATTACCCACCCGGCTTGTACTATTGATCTTTTGGTATGTCCCTGATCTGCAAGACCTGTTTAAAAGAATTACCCACCCGGCTTGTACTATTGATCTTTTGGTATGTTTGAATATCAAAAGGTGGATTTCCCCCCCCCCCCCCTCTTAACTGTGTGCTGCTAATTGACCTACTGGAACAAGCTGATTTATTGGGGAGGGGGGACAGTCATGTGACTGCTTTAGATGTATTAAACAAATACCCTTGCACCTCCAATCACCCCCCCTTGCACCTCCAATCACCCCCCCCTTGCACCTCCAATCACCCCCCCTGCACCTCCAATCACCCCCCCTGCACCACCAATCACCACCCCCTGCACCACCAATCACCCCCCGTGCACCACCAATCCCCCCCCTGCACCACCAATCACCCCCACCCCCCTTCACCACCAATCACCCCCCCCCGCACCACCAATCACCCCCCCCCCTGCACCACCAATCACCCCCTCCCTGTACCACCAATCACCCCCCATGCACCACAAATCACCCCCCTGCACCTCCAATCACCCCCCCTGCACCTCACCCCCCCTTGCACCTCACCCCCCCTGCACCTCACCCCCCCTTGCACCTCACCCCCCCTGCACCTCACCCCCCTGCACCACACACCCCTGCACCTCACCCCCCTGCACCTCACCTCCCTGCACCTCACCCCCCTGCACCTCACCCCCCTGCACCTCACCCCCCTGCACATCACCCCCCTGCACCTCACATCACCCCCTGCACATATCCACATTGGGATCAGGGGGGGAGCGGCCGCAGCAGAGCTCAGCTAGCTGTGACTTCCCCCTCCGTCCTGGGGAGGGAGCAGGGAGGGGGAGCAGGCCCTGCGCATTCGCGCTGGGACTGCAGGGAATCGCCGCCATTTTTTATTTTTTTTAAGGTTTTTTTAAAAAAAAAAATTTTTTTTTAATCTCATCGCGGGCCGCACAGGGCCGTATGTTGTGCAGGCCTGATCTACTGAATGTTGGTGGAGAACTTTAAAAACCAGCAAACCAACCACCGCTCACTCTAATGGTAAATATCCCATATTTACAGCTTGCAAACAACTACCCACATTTCTACTCGTACTGTTACTCTCATTAGCATGTGATATTGAACTTAACCCAGGCCCTCCCATTTCAGCTCTGTCTCATACCCCTGAGAATTCCACCTTTAAATTCCAAAAAGGGCTATCTGTCGTCCATATAAATATCCGGAGCCTGTTGCCCAAACTGGACGAACTAAGGGCATGGTGCCTTATGCATACACCCAAAGCCATCGTTCTTACAGAAACATGGCTAACCCCTAAAACCACCGATGCAAATATTGCCATTCAGGGATACTTCATTTCTAGGAGAGATAGGTCAAAGAGAGGAGGAGGGTTGTTATTTTATATTGCAGACACCTTACAATTCACACTGTTAAATTGCCCCCCAAGTCCACCCTCTTTTGAAATTCTAGTTGGCAAAATCTGCCTCCCCTTTTCTAAGCCCATCTTGCTCGCTGGCATCTACCGCCCCCCTAAAGCCCCTCTACAATCCCTGACTGATATCACCCAGTTTCTTGGCTCCATTTCCTCTCTGAATGAGAAGAGTGAGCTGCTAGTTCTTGGGGATTTCAACTTCAATTGGCTTGACCCTAAAAACCACAAAATTCAGATACAAATCAAATCGCTTAACCTATCTCAACTCATTTCCCAACCCACACGGACAAACCTGAAATCGCACAACCATTCCTTGCTAGAATGGATTCTCTCCTCAAACCCCAGCAGAATCCAATCCTCTGGCATCCTTCCTGAAATTTTCAGTGACCATGCAATAGTGTACGGTGTAAGGAAAATTAAACCGCCCCATTCAAGCCCTAAAGTTCTCCTCACTAGAACTTTTAGAAACTTTAACCCACAACAGTTTCTGGATGACCTTACCAACTGCCCATGGCACAGAATCGATTTAATCCCCGACCCTGATTCCAGCCTTCTAACCATCAACAACCAAGTAATATCACTAAGGGGGATATTACTCTGACAAACCCCACTAACATTGCAAATGCATTCAATGATTACTTTGTAGGGTGTGCACTAACTTATTAGCGAAACGCAGCCCAAACCACAAACCTCATCCTGGGAGTACCCACATAGCCCCACCCCCTCCCAACAAGTGCGGTCGGATAGAAGTCTAAGATTCTCTTTAATATACTCCTCTCTTTCCATGATCACAATGTTCCCCCCTTTGTCGGATGGTTTAATGACTATGGTCAGGTTGGCCCGTAAGTCGTTAAGGGCTTTTCTCTCACAGGTGTTGAGGTTACCCGTGTTGGGGGCATATCTGATTTGTTCCAAATCGTTAAAAACCAGCTTGGTAAATACCTCAACATTTGGACAGATACCTGATGGGGGAATAAATGTGGCTCTAGGTTTAATATCTGTAAATGGCCCTTCACCAATCGGTCTATTCGACTCTTCCTCAAGTGAGGCCAGATTTTGAAGGTTCTGACGGTCAAGTTGGTCTAGGTCTGGTAAACCCAAGTTTTTATTTGTGTAATCCTCTCTCTTATGAAGCAATAAGTTACGTCCAAACAGATTCACATCTTTCACCCATTCAAAGATGTTAAAATCAGTTGAGGGGGAGAATGACAGGCCTTTGGAGAGGACTTTTAACTGAAACTCATCAAGGACCAGTTTGGACAGATTGATCACCTGACTATTCTCATCTTGGATGGTTGTTAATATCTGCGTCTCCCCCTCGACTTCCTCTTCCCTCCCTGACCTCTGGCACCCCATTGATCTATGTCTTGAGGATCTGCTCTTCTGGCCCCTTCTTGTCTTGTATTTAGGTAGGGAAAGGGGAGCGCACTGTCTGTGTCCTTTCCTAAAAAAGGGGTATTAGCTCTTTCAACCCCTGTGCGTCTCGACCCAGACTCGCCCTCATCATTGGAGGTGTCCCAGTCGGTACTGGAGTCATATGGTGTGTGTCTAGATGTTTTTTTCGGATTATTGTGTGTGAACACATAGCCTTCCGTATAGTCTTTTTTGTCGCGTAAATATTTACGTTGTTTGCGTGCTTTGAGATCATTAGTGAACTTTGATACATTGTTTTTCAATTTAATCTCCAATGTATCAAATTCCTCACTCCCTTTCCATGTTGGAACATCAGTCAGGCATTTATTGAGTTCTTCAGTTGTTTTAGCTAGTTTTTCTTTTTCATGTGATATACTGGTCAGAGAAAAAGTATGCAAGGAAAGCGTGTGATTTACCTTATGTACTGGGAAGTGGCTAATTGATTAAAAACGTAGGAGGCTGTTAAGAGGCCAAGGAAACAGAATCATCAGCACTTATACAACACATAATACTTTAATGAAAATCAGAATATCTCATCTTTTTCTTTATGACTTTAATTTCTGGTGTCCAGGGCTCAAGATATCTTGTTATATATAAGTGCTACAGTAGTTGGTTAAAAAATAAAAATAAAAAAAGAATGTCAATGTGACATTTTTAGGGTCTTACAGCACATTTTCTTGTTATGGTTAAATTAGACCAACTGTATCTACAGCTATGTGATTAATGTAACTCTTTCTGGGCATTCCAAAAGGACCATATAGATGTCCTCCTTCTCAGAGGTGCAATAGTAAACCATATACAGTAGATGTCCTCCTTCTCAGAGGTGCAATAGTAAACCATATAGATGTCCTCCTTCTCAGAGGTGCAATAGTAAACCATATAGATGTCCTCCTTCTCAGAGGTGCAATAGTAAACCATATAGATGTCCTCCTTCTCAGAGGTGCAATAGTAAACCATATAGATGTCCTCCTTCTCAGAGGTGCAATAGTAAACCATATAGATTTCCATAGCCAATTCCAATCTGGGTTTCGTCCCAAACACTCCACCGTAACTACCCTGCTAAAAGTTTGCAATGAAATCCAGTGTGGAATGGAACGGGGACAACTCACTGGTGCAGTATTCCTAGATTTTGCAAAGGCTTTTGATACTGTTGATCACACTATCCTGCTTAACAAACTCCAGAGCTCTGGAATAGGGAAGCATGCTTTAAACTGGTTTCAGTCCTATCAGGTAGAAAAAAGAAAAAGAAAACAGCGCAAAAAAACCTCATAGTGTAGTATTAAAAAATATTTTATAAAGTAAATGGGTGATTATTGCACGTACATCAATAAAAGCATAAATCAGCATGACATGTTTTGGACATGTCACCACTCGCGGGAAACAGCTATGTGCAGGCTGGTGTGTATCTGGATCGTCTTCTGGTCCTCGATATGCAGCTCAGCAAAGGGTTGCACGTCTCTTTGGAGATCCTCCCCGTATGCTGTTCACCAGTCTCCGGCAGGCCGCTTGGTGGGAAGTTTAAAACTCCTTTAGGGATCTCCCTGCAGCAGCCGTCAGCTCCGACACGGTGTTTTCACAGGCAGTTCCGGATTGTCCGCAGTAGCGTCTGACGTCATCAGACGGCGCCCGTCTGCACTCGCGTCTCTCCGCTCACAGTGTTCAATAGAGTGGAAGTCCCATAGACCATATGCACGAAATATGCAGTGAAATAAAGCCGCAATGGGGTTCAGATAAGGAAGGTATTGGAACGCGCCCTCTCCTACGCGTTTCGTAATGAATACTTCTTCAGGGAAGAAGATGTGTCCATCTCAGGCTCTAACTCCAACCCCCTGGATATCACCTGTGGTGTCCCGCAAGGCTCTGTTCTGGGGCCCCTACTCTTCTCAGTGTTCATCAATGATCTTCCCACAGCTTGTAAGGAAGCCTCAATACACATGTATGCAGATGACACAATCCTATATGCACACAGCCATAGCCTCTCTGACCTTCAACACATACTTCAGTCTGACTTTTTGAGACTCGAAAACTGGATTTCCCAAAACAAACTGTTTTTAAACACTGACAAGACTGTAACAATGGTATTTGGGACCAAGACTAAATTTTTAAAGCTTCCAGCGACTGAGCTCCAGTTTAGAACCAACGCTAACACCACCCTAACCCCTGACACTAGTTTTAAATACCTGGGCATATGGTTTGACTCCCACTTAACATTCGGGATGCACATTGATACCCTGACAACCAAGACCTATGCCAAACTATGGGTACTTTACAGGAACAAATCCTCCCTAAGTCTCCTGGTCAGAAAGCGTATCGCACAGCAGATGCTAATGCCAATTATTGACTATGAGACATAGTATATGGCACGGCACCTCAAACCCACCTTAGCAAACTTGACACCCTCTACAATTCAATTTGTCGTTTTGTTCTCCAATGCAACTACAACACACATCACTGCGAAATGCTCAAAGAATTAGATTGGTCATCACTACCTAGCTATCTGAACAAGCTCCTCACCCCTACCACACGCAGCACTTATCATCTGAGATCAGACTCCAAAAGACTGTTCATGGTCCCAAGGCTCAACAAAGTATCCGGCCGTTCCTCCTTCTCTTACCGTGCACCCCAAAACTGGAACAACCTACCAGAGACTCTCACATCCACCACCAGTTTAAGTTCTTTCAAATCTAAGGCTGTCTCACATTTTAATCTGGTCTGTAACTGTTTCATACGCCCATAACATATATTTTCTTTAACTGTGCATGCAATGTCTTGTACATAATGTATACCCTGTTCATTTATGTAACTGTATTTGTAACCATGTATTATTTGTCTTAATTCTGTGCCCAGGACATACTTGAAAACGAGAGGTAACTCTCAATGTATTACTTCCTGGTAAAATATTTTATAAATAAATAAATAGCCCTTGTATTAAGTGAGTTTGTAAATGAAAGTTCCCTATTTATTTTGTCTACAACATTTAGGATTTAGTACATTCTATCACGCTTGTCCTTACTTTTCTTTTTTCCAGGCTAAGGACATGTAGGCCTATACTTACTAAGCAGCTTTCAGCCGTAACAATGGTATCTACGGAGCCTGAGGAAGCCCAAGAAAGGGCCCAAGAAAGGGCGAAACGCGTTGCTAAAAACCCCTACGTTTTTTGAACTAGTGAGGCCACCGTCAAGGAGCAGGACAAAGGAGCCCAGCACTATACCCCGACGCGGGCAGAGTTAGCTGCGCACCACGCACCCTGCAGTACCATCCTAAGGACTGGCTGGCAATTCTATATTTGGCTCCTATGGTTTTTGACCTAAGGGCTTTTTTATATATTTTTTTAATTGTTTCATTTTTAATAAAGAACACGTTGGTTAACTCCATTTTTGAGTTACTTTGTGCAAGCACATGGAGAGCAACTCCAATACACTCTGGGGATTGAAGTTCAGTGGAGAAGAACAAAGATACCAATCCCTGCATGAGCTCACACGTGGCCATGTGAGTATTAATGTTATATTCCCTTTTATCTACTAACCACCCATTTTCATTATTTCATTATTTATTTAGAACATGAGGGTCTTCTTTTGAGAGTGTCCTTATGTGAAGAGGATAGAAACACCTCCCAAAAGACCACACTCACACCTGCCTGTGTGAGAGTTTGCAGTCTTTTTCTGCTTTTGATATATATATTCTCAATCATTGGAATCAGGCATTTTTATCATTTATTTGTATTGTACCTAAACATTTTTACTCTCATCCATTTACTCTGAGGGAGACACGGCAATTGAGGTTTGCTGGTTACTTGAAGAGGCTATCATCTGGATCAGAAGAGAAGAAATTCCACATCAGGAGAACATAGAAGAAAAGAAGGAAAGAAAAGAAACCTTGTTGTGACAGCATTTGCACAAGGCCGTGTAAGTGTTTATGATATTACACACTCCACCATTCCCACGTTCACCAGTCTGGGAACTTATACTCCCGAGCTAAATCATGTGTTACCCCTATCATCCCTCAACCTGTGCTCCCCCTTTTTTTCTCGTATTTCAGCCGTAACAAACCTTCCAGAACTGGGAGACACCACATTAATGTGGAAGGTGTCTTTCTGCCCTATATAAAACAATTACAAAAAAAGCGCTAACACTGCACAATAATTATCAATCTCAATGAAGGCTGACGCACATAGCAGATATAACAATATTAAGAAGCCTAAGTCATTAATTTTAGTAAAAAGCCATACAGTTTATCAGTGGTAGGTTCTACTCCTTCAAGAGTACTCCCAACTCTCAGGGTATAGAAGGTACTGTACTGCAGTGGATTAGAAGAGCACACACACCACTACAATGGTGCTGATCATTTTATTTAAACAGTTACAAATCAAAATAAGAAAAATTCCCACTCACACGTTGAAGTGTTGTCATCCAGCACACAGACTCAGCATTTCACACCACAAATGGATGTCTCCCTTGTTGCTGTCTCCACTGCCTCTGTACTCCTGGATAGAGTCCTCTCACACCAGAGTGAAACCTCCGAGTCGTGCGCACACCTACTCACTTCCAGGTTCGCCGGGTTGACTCTCTGTTGTGATGGAGTAAATGCAGGGAATTTTCAGCACTGGAAGTGTCTTTTGACAGAAGGCTGCTTAGTAAATATGGCCCATAATCTATTCAACCTTTCTGTATAAGATAAAATCTGAAGAACTCTGTTTTTCCATCTTCATGGAGAAAGAACAGAAAAAACACCTCCATTTGTTCATTTTACACTTCCAGTCAAAAATAATAAAAACGGGAATAAAGTATTCGTTTCCTGTTGCACATCAGTTACCGTTGAGCCCCGACAAGGGGTGCAAAGAAGAGACACAGGCCCAGATCCATAAAAGGGTGCCAAGTTTTAGCACCCCTTTACTTTCTGATCACCCTTTTGTTGGAGCTGGATCAAAGTGTGGCCCAAAACTGCCCTCCAAAGTAAAAAAAAAAAAGAAAATAAATAAATTAAAGAAAAACATTGGAAAAAATAAGCACTAATTTCACTAAACAAAACAAAAAACAACGAATTATCCCTAATATTTAATTTGCTTCTTGGCAGCTGTAGCACATTTAGCTGATGTCTTTATTGAGAAACACATTTCCAAGATCTCTTTATTGAGTTGTAATAGGTAATTCAAACCTCATTAGTTTACTGTATCCCGTATCTATATTTTGGATTTTTAGCCCATTGTTCTTTACCTGCTTTACATTACATTTACTAATGTTGAGTGTAATTTTCCATCTAATTCCCTATTCTTGCATTGTGGAATTGTTCTTCTGTAGCTCACAGTGCTACAAATCATATGCAGCTGTATTTTGTACAGCTTTTAACAATTTTTCTGCCTTGCTATTTAATTTGTTAAATATATTGAAAAGGTACTTACAGTATATTAATATTGGTATACTAGTACTAGGCAGGATAGTTATTTTGGTACTTGTTATATAGACCAGGTGTGCTCAACCAGTCCTCAAAATCCCCCAAACAGGTCAGGTTTTCAGGATATCCCAGCTTCAGCACAAGTGGTGCCGTCTTTGACTGAGCTACTGATTGAGCCACCTGTGCTGAAGCTAGGATATCCTTAAAACCTGACCTGTTGGGGAGGGGAGGAGGGATATTGAAGACTGGAGTTGACAACCCATGATAAAGACCAATAGGAAGAATTATAACACACTTACTGTATTATGATAGGACGTATCAAGTTGTACATTTTTTGCTTTGTACAAGAAAACAGATCTACTTTAAATGTAAGAAAAGTGGCTCAGCACAGAGGAAGGACAGTAGCTGCTTTGAAATGTTACTGGCCTTAGTTGAACTGGTTTCAAAACCAGTGTCGGTTCTCCTTGTGATATTGGGAAAGGCACACAATTTGATTGTAAGATCTACGGGGCAGGGACACATTGTGTCTGCAAAATTCTTTGTATGTGTTGCATACACTGTCTGTGCTATCTTAGCAACAATGTATTATGATTACATTGGTATCTTATGTTTCATGCAAATACATGCGGAAAGAGCAAGAACAGCTGGATACGTGTCACGTTTCAGGAGATTGTTGTTAGATTGTGGTTAATAAATTGTGCAGAAATGAATGAGTACTTCAACAGTAAATTATAGCTGTTTTATTTGGACCAATAGAACATATTAGGCATATCTTACAAACATCACTCAACTAGAAAAAGTGTGTATTGTAAACGTCTTATACATTGCATTGTTGCAGTTGAAATTAACATTTTATCACCTACTATGGAAGTACACACTTATTATTGCACAAGAACTTGTAAATAGCCCTAATTGTCTAACGGTTGTTGCATGAAATTATGTTATTGCTAATGAAAGTAACATAACGCTATAGTGTGTTAAGTTGAGGAGCCAGAAAGTGTTGTAAAGTATTGAACTGTGGTATGCTCTTGAATGTAATATGGTGTACAGAAATGGGAAGTGGAACTTTTGTCCTGCAAAGCGCATATTGTGTCATTTATAGTCAGGTTGGTGCTTGAGATAGAAGAACTTTACTGAGAAATGTTAGTATGCTGGTAAATTCATAGTAACTGACGCAATCAAACAAATTACATGAACAATATGCAACACTAGCTCATAGTCATTTCAATTATTTTCTTTCTAATCTATGCTTAATAAAATTTTTGTTTTCTTCCCATGTATAGACAACTGCCAATAATTCTGGCAAAGGAGGCTGTAGACTTTGAAACATGAAGGAGCAAAGATAATTTAAAGTGATGTTTGGTAAAAAGTCCCCTTTGAGATCCTGTTGTGTAACTGAGCAGATTAAGAAAACTGACAGTAACTTCACGTTGTGTCTAAGTAGAGGTCTCTACGGGTCAGCTCTTGGATCTTGTGCCAACATGTTAAACAAGTTTGTCAATTTTCCATCAGATTGATTTTTCTCACAGGTCTGGAAGCCTCATCTCATTTTATGTTATTTCCACTGGGGTTCTTAACATTGTAAACCACCATGCACTTTTCTCTATGGTGTATACAAAAAGATGTTTTATCTAAGAGTGCCAATTGAGACATGATGAGCTATAAAGAAAATGCTGTGTTTATCATACCACGCTTTTTAGTGACCCATTAGGCTGATGGATTTCTATTAGTATAATAACTCCTTTAGAAAATGCATATCATATTAGCTGTTAACAATTGTACCTCTTATTTTCAACAGCTTTTCTGTCTCACCAAGGACAGATTTATGTACTGCAAGCCCAAAACTCCTTATTTGCATTGTTATGAGCTGCAATTGTAATATGTCATTGTAACTAAAGCAATTCACTGTCATGTTCATTTTCTTTAAAATGTATAATTAGCTGTGAATCTATTACTAAACTGCAATTCATATTTATTTTACTGTTTTGTTTTAATATGACATACTGTATTACATATATTGTATTTTGAGAATGTATACTTTTCGGTCCTTTTTACTGAGTCTATTATTTTGCGTGTTACTTGTTGGTGGAATGGAAAATTGAAAAAAATGCACAGGGTTTTGAAAAAGGTTTAAGATATTTTTGTGAAATAAATCTATTAAGTAGCAAGGACAATTACAAATTCCTCACATTTTGTCTTGGCTTGAGTTTCTGCAATTTAGCAGTTTTGGCCACATCAGCTGGCACTCTGTTAAGACTGGATAATATTAGCTTAATTCTTTTATACATTTGCGCCCTTTTGGCTTTGGTTAGAGCAACATTTGGCATAAGGTATCAACAGATTGTTCTTTGTTGCTGGCTGTTATCCCTTCACTATAGCTAATCAACATTACACTAGCACTAGCAATGAACTTCATAAACGCAATGTATTCCTGCCTGGGCAAATAACCACGGAAGCCAAAAGAATGAGACAAGAAACATAAACACGCATCAATTGTAGAAAATCAGTACAACAAGCAACTGAACGGTGCATCATAGAAGCCAGTTGCATTTAAATTAATATATGGAATGAAACAACAACATATTTGACATGCAGGCTATCAAATGACTAAGACAGGCTATATAATAGTTTAATGTATTGTATATTCAGTGGAATACATTCAAAACTGTTCAGAGAATCCTCCACAGGCAGCTACACAGCTATGTGGATTTGTTAATAATGCACCATTTGCATACAAATACATTCTTTTGCATAACAAATTGACTCTATTGGCATGAGCAGGCATGTTCGTAAAACACATTGGGTGCATTCAAACATATGCATATATGGTTATTGTATACATCAATATTTTAGTAGCATTTGAATGACATGGCAAATTGGAAGGAAAAAGTATTTTTAAGTAGATTTAAAGGATACAGTTGCTGGATGTCTAATTGTTCAATGGAGTGAATAAGTATTCTCGTGATCTTGGGCAAGTCACATTATTTTCTTTGACCTCCAGAAATACTGTAGATTGTAAACTCTTCAGGGAAGTGATTTATTGTGCTGGAAAATTCTACTTCTACAGCGATGCATGCAGTTTCTGCACCATGTAGGAATACATTGATGTTATTACGCAGACACTGTTTGCCTCAGCATCTATAAATATTAAATAATAGCAATATATTTTTAAACACTTGCAAGATTTTTTTATGTGGTCCAAGTTGTGTGAGTCTACAGAGAAGTTGCAAAGCTGGTCATCAGGGGAGTTGGTTGGAGTTGCGTCAGTGTTCACTGTGAGTCACCCCTTAAGGAGAGGTACAATAGCTGTTATTACTTGATGGTAATACAACTTCAGAGTAATATATTTTTAATCACCTACGCTTGTTTAGGAGCATGAAATAGAAATATCCATGACGGAAGGTGGTTAAAACTTGGTATTGTTTTGACTGAGCTATTTTGATGCTCCCCCTCTGCTTTCTAGAGTGCAAACGGTGTGTTTAATGATTATTCTACATCAGACTAGGGACATTGTTGGTATTGGAAAGTGTCACGGGAGACCAGAATTTAAGCCAGGGATTAAGGTACAGGATAGGACAAATCAGTTCAATAAAGATTTTTTATTCCAGCCGGAGCCAGCAAGCACTGCACAATAAACACTATCAGAGCTATGCTCACAAAAAGGGGCATAGGGGGGAATCCTAGCTGACTAGGTGCCCAGCGCCACGTCAAAGTCTTACCCAGGGCTTGCTTCCACTATCCAAATCTCTCTGGTGCAATTTACGACAGAGCACTTTAAAATCTCCCAGTTGAAAGTCCTGCTCTCTATTTGCAGTCTCATAGTGTGAGGATTAGAGACACATTCCTAACCCGCGCTTCCTCTCGCGCAGTTCTGCGCACGCGTGGGGCACCTTCAGCCCGTACTCCTCTCCAGACATGCACAGCGGGCATGTGCGCAGCAGTGACGTCACCTGACGCCGCGAACTAGGGCTCCGCCTCCAGATCGCGGCGCACGCACCCAGTGCGCAGTGCGCGCACATGACGTGCACCACACCCCCAAGCTCTGTGGCAACTACATCATCAGCTGATACTAACAGCTGTACCTGCTCATAGGCTGGAACCTATCACAGGCTTCTGTGGCCTCTGCTCCACCCCCCATGGGGATTGGCTAATCAAGCCTATATATGCTCAGCTGTGCCACTGGCATTTTGGCTGAGCATAGATTGTGTTACTCTGTGTTTGCCTCTGCTGATCCTGTCTTGTCCTTGTCCTGTTGCCCTGCTTCCTAGATTAACCCCTCGTGTACCGACCTGGCTTGCCTTTGACCACCCGCTTATCTGGAATCCTGAACTCGGCTTTGAACTTCAACTACCCTGCTCTCTCCAACTCTGACCTTGGCATAGTACCTTCCACGCTCCGGACCTCTCCTGCACTGAACCTGGCAAGTATACTACTACCCTGGCCTCTCAACTCCAGACCCTGCTACCAAGACTATCCTACACTCCGGACGTGGCCCCCGTGTCTGTGGCTGGTGTTTACCTATTCCCATCTCAGTACCAGGGTCTCGTCCTGTTTGTGGTGAGCACAGCGTAACACATAGCACCAAGCACTTTCAATTCTCCTGCTTCGTAGGGCTCTCAAATTCTCCTTTGGGTGTCTCTTGCACAGTCTCGGAGCACACTACTTAGTTCACCTCCATGACATAATCCAGAAAGAGTTGTGGAGCACTGATCGAGTTCCCCTTATCTAGATTCCCCACTGCCATAGGAAAGCATGGTAGAGGCTAGAGAGAGATGAGGTGAATAATCACCTCAATGACGTGTGCTACAGAGTATGAGTATTCCCACAATAAAGGAAGTCTCCACTTTGCCAATATATGTCCGGAGTATTTTCAAAACGGAGTGCTAAATCAAAGTCCAGTGACTTGACCCCTAGTGCGGGGGACGGGTTAGTGGAATTGACAAGAGAGGGATGACCGGGGGAGGTCTCTCGACCAGCACAGGACCCCTTCAAGTATACTACTACCCTGGCCTCTCAACTCCAGACCCTGCTACCAAGACTATCCTACACTCCGGACGTGGCCCCCGTGTCTGTGGCTTGTGTTTACCTATTCCCATCTCAGTACCGGGGTCTCGTCCTGTTTGTGGTGAGCACAGCGTAACAGTATGCTCAGCCCCACAAACATAGACCCCGCTGAGGTGGGGAATATGGTGGCATCGCATGCCGCTATGTTCTCCAAACTCGAGAAGTACTTAGAGCAGTCTGATCGTCGCATAGACTCCCTACAGAAGGACCTTCAGACCCTCTCTATACAAGTACTACAGGCTAACATACCCACCTTCTCTCCACTCCTCTCTACTCCTCCGGCAAACCCCATTTCTTCCGAACCACGACTCCCCACTCCTAACCAGTGCTCCGGAGATCCCTTAGAATGTCGTGGGTTCCTCAACCAGTGCTTTATACAGTTCGAGATGTCACCCTCCCGGTTTCTTACACCAAGATCTAAAGTAGCCTATATTGTTTCACTGTTCACAGGTGACGCGTTGGCCTGGTCCTCTCCCATCTGGGAACAGAGAGGGGATCTCACACAAGATATTGGGCAATTCACCAAAGAGTTCAGACACCCCGGGCCGTAAAATTACTGCTGCTTCCTCCCTTTTTCACATCGCGCAGGGGAACCGTCCGGTGGCCAGGTATGCCTTGGAATTCTGAAAAATCGCTTCAGAGACAGGGTGGAACAGCGAGGCTCTTTCTTCAGCTTTTTGGCAGGGACTTTCAGAACAACTGAAGGATGATCTCGCCGCGCAGGAGCGCCGAGCTGATCTGGGGGAGCTTTAGCAGTCTGCATTCGTGTGGATCAGCGTCTGCAGGAGAGGAGATCCGAGCGTTCATGTCTTCGTCAGGTATCCGTCAAGTAACCGCTTGTTCACTCCTCTTTTCCAGAGATTCCCGCTACTGATGTTCCAGAACCCATGCAATTAGGAGGCAACAAGCTATCCCTCTCTGAGAAACAGCGTCGTCGAGCGTCCGGCCTTTGTCTCTACTGCGGTAATCCGGGCCATCTGGCTCTTCGCTGCCCTCTCAAGTCAGGAACACTCTCCAACTCCTCTATTACCAAGGAAACCTTACCAAACAGGATTTTGATCCCAGTGTCGCTCCAGATTCCGGGCCTCTCGGTTGCTGCATCTGCATTCATCGATTCCGGTTCCGGAGGTAATTTTATAGATCAAGAATTCGCTAGAAGGAATATCATCCCTCTGTAGAAGAAGAAAGCCCCGGTGGGCCTAGAGGCCATTGATGGACGTCCTCTACAACCTGCCTTCATTATTCTACAGACCAGCAAATTGTCCCTTCTGATCGAGCAAACCCACCTGGAGGAAATCTCCCTGGACGTCATTCACTCTCCGTCTGTTGAAATCATTTTGGGCCTTCCCTGGCTCCAACGTCATAACCCGCATATTGATTGGGCCAAACAAAATCCCATCTCTTGGAACCAGCGGTGCTCCACGACCTGCGCTGTACCGCGGCAGACGATTTGCAGTGTGAAGAACCCCGAAGAGGTACAGTGTACTTTACCGGACTGTTACTCAGACTTCAGAGATGTCTTTGACAAGATCAAATCTGAGATTCTTCCCTCCATCAGTCTTTCGACTGTCCTATAGATCTTCTGCCAGGTTTCGTCCTCCCCAGAGGGCGATCATATCCTCTCTCTCTTCCTGAGACTAGGCTATGTCAGATTATATTCAGGAGAATCTTGAGAAAGGCTTTATCAGGAGATCTTCTTCACCAGCGGGGGCAGGGTTTTTCTTTGTCAAGAAAAAGGATGGCACACTTCGTCCGTGCATTGACTATCGAGGGTTAAACAAGATTACCATTAAAAACAGATACCCCTTACCTTTAATATCCGAGTTGTTTGACCGTCTCCAAGGAGCAACCATTTTTTCTAAATTGGATCTACGTGGCGCATATAATCTTGTGAGGATTCTACAAGGCGACGAATGGAAAACGGCCTTTAACATAAGAGACGGCCACTACGAGTACCTGGTCATGCCGTTCGGCCTGTGCAACGCTCCTGCGGTCTTCCAGGATTTCGTAAATGAAATATTCAGAGATCTCCTCAATAACTTTCTTATCGTTTACCTCAACGACATTTTGATTTTCTCTAAATCTCTCCCAGAACACATTAAACAAGTCAAGCAGGTACTACTATGCCTCAGTCAGAACCATCTCTACGCCAAATTAGAAACATTTCATTTTCATCAAACCTCTACTACGTTTTTAGGGTATATCATCTCTGACTCTGGGTTTTCCATGGACCCCTCCAAACTGAAAGCCATCGTGGATTGGCCGCTCCCCACTCCCCTCAAGGGCATTCAAAGGTTTCTAGGTTTTGCCAATTATTACAGAAGATTTATTCACAACTTCTCATCAATTGTCGCTCCGATCACGGCTCTCACTAAGAAAGGAGCCGACGTCACGTCTTGGCCACTTGCAGCTACTCAGGCCTTTGACTTCTTGAAGAAATCCTTTGTTTTAGCACCGGTCCTAATCCACCCCAATTCCAAACTTCCGTTCACATCAGAGGTGGATGCATCCGACATCGGAGCCGGCACCATTCTGTCTCAAAGAAGGTCGCCTTCAGCTAATCTATACGCTTGTGCATTCTTTTCAAAGAAATTTCCCCAGCACAACAAAATTACGATGTGGGTAACAGAGAATTACTAGCTATCAAGCTCGCTTTGGAGGAGTGGAAGCATCTGTTGGAGGGTACGGAGAGTCCAATCACGATTTTAACGGATCACAAAAATCTTATGTATTTGGAGAGTGCTCAACGCCTGGGAGCTCGTCAGGCCCGCTGGTCTCTTTTTTCCCCCCGCTTTAACTATATTATTTCTTTTATACCTGGCTCCAAGAACTTGAAAGCAGACGCTCTTTCTCGTCAATTTCTAACCGTGGACAGAACCGAGGCCAGAACAGAGACCATACTTCCTTCTAAATACATCATATCTGCCAATACTTTCGATGTCCTAGACGACATTCTTTTGGAACAGTCCAACATTCCGGAGGGTCTGGAGGTTCCGGACGGTTGTCTCTTTGCAGCTCCATCTCACCGCAGGAAAATTCTGGAGTGGGGTCACTCATCCAAAACTGCGGGTCATCCGGGTACCAAGAGAACTACAGACCTTATTGAACGGACTTTCTGGTGGCCCAACATGCGAGGAGATATCAGCGAATTTGTCAAAGCTTGCACCACATGCGCCCAGAACAAAGTCCCCCGCAGTAAACCTCAGGGATTTTTGCTTCCTCTTCCCATTCCTGATCGCCCCTGGAACCATTTGTCAATGGACTTCCTCGTTGATCTGCCTATTTCCAGGGCCATGATCACTATTTTGGTAATCATTGACCGCTTCTCTAAGCAGGCGCATTTCGTTCCACTCAAGGGCCTACCGGACTCTTCTACTTTGGCGGACATCTTTACTAAAGAAATCTTCCGTCTCCATGGAATCCCCTTGACAATCGTCTCCGACCGGGGGTCCCAGTTCATCTCCAAATTTTGGCGGGCGTTGGGTTGGGTATAGCCCTGCACTTCTCTTCCGGGTATCACCCCCAGACTAACGGACAAGCAGAGAGGACCAACCAGTCCTTTGGAGCAGTACCTGCGCTGCTTCGTCACCGACACCCAAGACGATTGGACGGAGCTCCTTCCTTGGGCTGAGTTTGCCCACAATTCCTTACGGAGTGAATCTACCCAAGAGTCGCCCTTCTTCGTAAACTATGGATTTCACCGTGCATGACTAACCATCACGCTTCCTTCTTCTGGGGTTCCGGCAGCTGACAACCGGATTCAAGCCCTAAAGTCCTCATGATTTAGGAGAACCTTAGGAAGGCTTCATCAAGACAGAATGTTCAAGCAGACCGCCACCGCCGAGGGATACCTGACTTGAGACCAGGAGACAAGGTATGGCTGTCCTCTAGGAACATACTCTTAAAAGAACCCACAGTCAAGCTGGCGCCAAGATTCTTGGGCCCTTTTTCAATTCTGGAAAAGATTAACCCAGTGGCATATCGATTACAACTCCCAGCATCTATGAGGATCCCATCCGTTTTACATGTGTCTTTGTTGAAACCCGCATTCCGCAATCCCCATTTCTCAGATCCCTCTCCTGCACCACCGGCCCCCCAACTCGTACAGGGGCAGCAGGAGTATGAGATACAGGCAATCATAGACTCCAGGGTATCAAGGAGAACCATCCAATATCTGGTTCATTGGAAGGGATACGGACCCGAGGAACGCTCTTGGATTCCACATCATCGGGTCCATGCGCCCGAGCTGGTCCGGAAATTCCATCTGAAATACCCCCTAAAACTTCGCAAGGATCGCCCGGAGGTCTATCTTGAAGGGGGGGGGGTAATGTGAGGATTATGGACGCACGCCTAACCCGCGCTTCCTCTCACGCAGCTCTGCACATGCGTGGGGCACCTTCAGCCCGTACTCCTCTCCTGACACGCACAGCGGGCATGCAGCAGTGATGTCACCTGATGCCGCGAACTCGGGCTCCGCCTCCAGATCGCCCCGCACGCTCCCAGTGCGCAGCGCACGCACATGACATGTGCACCACGCTTCCAAGCTCTGTGGCAACTACATCATCAGCTGATACTAACAGCTGTACCTGCTCATAGGTTGGAACCTATCACAGGCTTCTGTGGAGGTCGCGCTTATGCTCCACCCCCCATGGGGATTGGCTAATCAAGCCTATATATGCTCAGCTGTGCCACTGGCACTTTGGCTGAGCATAGATTGTGTTACTCTGTGTTTGCCTCTGCTGATCCTGTCTTGTCCTTGTCCTGTTGCCCTGCTTCCTAGATTAACCCCTCGTGTACTGACCTGGCTTGCCTTTGACCACCAGCTTATCTGGAATCCTGAACGCGGCTTTGAACTTCAACTATCCTGCTCTCTCCAACTCTGACCTTGGCATAGTACCTTCCACGCTCCGGACCTCTCCTGCACTGAACCTGGCAAGTATACTACTACCCTGGCCTCTCCACTTCAGACCCTACTACCAAGACTATCCTACACTCCGGACGTGGCCCCCGTGTCTGTGGCTGGTGTTTACCTATTCCCATCTCAGTACCAGGGTCTCGTCCTGTTTGTGGTGAGCACAGCGTAACACATAGCACCAAGCACTTTCAATTCTCCTGCTTCGTAGGGCTCTCAAATTCTCCTTTGGGTGTCTCTTGCACAGTCTCGGAGCACACTACTTAGTTCACCTCCATGACATAATCCAGAAAGAGTTGTGGAGCACTGATCGAGTTCCCCTTATCTAGATTCCCCACTGCCATAGGAAAGCATGGTAGAGGCTAGAGAGAGATGAGGTGAATAATCACCTCAATGACGTGTGCTACAGAGTATGAGTATTCCCACAATAAAGGAAGTCTCCACTTTGCCAATATATGTCCGGAGTATTTTCAAAACGGAGTGCTAAATCAAAGTCCAGTGACTTGACCCCTAGTGCGGGGGACGGGTTAGTGGAATTGACAAGAGAGGGATGACCGGGGGAGGTCTCTCGACCAGCACAGGACCCCTTCAATGTATATAGCCACACATAAAACCAATCCTCCTGGGGACACTCCGTGAATGTGGAAGATAAATTCACTTACTGCCTCTGGTAGTCCGGACGTGCGTGCTCCATGCTGCTCATTGTGCACAGAAGAAAAAAGCTTCCCACTGAAGAGAGAGAAGGGACAGCAGGCACTGCTAGGCAAAACATTGAAGGCTGGACAGCGCTGGGGTAAAAGGTTATTTATTGACCATCTGCAAACATGGATAAAAAGGGAAGGTCCCCCGTAGTAGCTCTAACGCGTTTCACCCCTATGGGGGCTTTGTCAACGCGTTAGAGCTACTACGGGGGACCTTCCCTTTTTATCCATGTTTGCAGATGGCCGATAAATAACTTTTTACCCCAGCGCAGTCCAGCCTTCAATGTTTTGCCTAGCAGTGCCTGCTGTCCCTTCTCTCTCTTCAGTGGGAAGCTTTTTTCTTCTAAGCATGGTAGAGGGACTGGCAGCCAATCACAGCACAGACGCTTTTCACAGACCTATCAGGAGCTGAGGGTTGGCCAATAAGGAATTGAGGCATTTTTATAAAGTTAAAGGGCTTGTGGGGGGAAGTTTAAATGGGCCAATGGGAGCAGCGCCTACCAGAAAAACTCAACAACGGCTTCACCTGGCTGATAGAATATCTCTCGCTGGACTAGTGCCGCTCTGGCTGGGAGGGGGCAACCAAATGCTCCTCTTTTTGGGTGGATGGGTCCTCGGCCTGATCACCACCGAGCAACATCTCCTTTGTCCCTGCACCTCTCCTCTCTCTTCAGACCCAGTTGCAGCTATTTTCTCTGGACGTGCG
This sequence comes from Ascaphus truei, assembly GCF_040206685.1. Lineage (NCBI taxonomy): Eukaryota > Metazoa > Chordata > Amphibia > Anura > Ascaphidae > Ascaphus > Ascaphus truei. The sequence continues at coordinate 232,483,095 of NC_134483.1, forward strand.
GGCTGTACAAAGGTTTCTTAGCCCTGCATGTCCAGAGACTTTGGCTCTGCTTTACTGTTACACAAATCCCATTTTATACTTGCAGTTACATTACACACAGAAATAGAGAGTACATTTTTACATAGGATGCTAGGGGCTATCGGGCATGTAAGAACAGAGTAACCCCAGGGTCTGGTGGCCATGTGAGCCCTAGGGAAGGATGGCAGGGGCCAGGCTTAACCTTTATTTTACTGGATCCTGGGCCCCTTGCTGTGACAGGGAGCAGTATGTTGTGAGTCTTCTGCAAACTATATCTAATGGTGTGGATCCTGATAGGCAACACTGGATAAAGGAAAAGTAAATTTTCAGCACTGAAGTGTCTTGCCTTTGTCTATTTAGAATGGGTAGAGTCCCCCAGCATGGGGCCATCTCCTGCATAAAGGCTGCGGGCCAGCGGCAGCCTGGCACCAGGTCGAACAGAGCATCAGAGGATTTCAAAGGAGGTCAGCACCTTGGGGTTCCAGCCGGCTGTTTGGCCTGGCTATGTGCGGAATGGCAAGCATAGCTTCCCCACACGTAGCCAGGTATGAAAAATGACCGTGGCTAGGGGCTTAAAAGCAGACGAGCGGGACACCAGGCAGTAGAGTAAATGGTCAAATGTTCCATTTACCCACCTCAAGTAAAGAGGTCCGGTAATTACCAAACGTGTAATGATGGTGCTAATATTTTCACACGTTTCAACGTCACAACAGGCCCAACCACTGGGCCAGCCTGGTCAAGAATGCAGAAAACAACGTGATTTTGGCACCAGCTACACGTCCGGTCTGGATTCTCAAAGAGATGGTTGGTAGACTATAGATGCTGATTGTACAATTAGTGTAAATTAGTAAATAAAGCTGTGATTATTTTATTACCCAAAAGAACAGAATGTCTGACTCCATTACTTTGGAGGTGAGGGGAGAAAGGAAAGGGGAATCGTGGGATAAAGGTAATGCGGCTAAATAAGCTCAAGATCATAGGCCCTTATGTACAGTAAGTACAGAACTTTTGTATGTTACTTTGGCATGCTTAACTACAAGCAAGTTATTTTGAAGATTAATAATATTAAACATTTTGAACATTTCGAAGTCTGGACTGAAATTAGATTTAGTCTATTGATTTCAAGCTTATCCCAAATATTCCTGAGATTTGCTTTGAGGCTCTCATTGTCTGATGAAGAATCCCCTAAAACTTGAAAGTGCAACAAGATATTGCATTCAAAATCTGAGGCTAAGGGGTTATGGAGCAAAGTATAGTTTTGGCATCAACAGAGTTTGTGAAAAATGTAGCAGTCTTTTAACATTAGCATCAAATATATGAATTTGCTGATAATATTTCTTACCATTTGATATGAGTCCGGTAATCAGATTTTTTGGCAGTTTTATATACAGTTCCCTAGTGGCCATGCACTTGTTTACAGATTTCCACTCATTTTTAGGAGAGAGTGGGTGTGATTTACACTGTTGAACGATCCATCAAAATCATGTATTGTAGAATTTTGCTAAACCTGTGCTATGCATAATTTATGAATGGGGAAATGTTTTGTATAATTATATGTTACAAAAATAATTCAGGGCTGCCATTAACAAGGGCAATTCCAGATAAATTGAGATGTGCACAATCTTTGTGAACAAATGCAAATTTGTTGACATTTAAACTGAAAAATTTGGTGAAAATGTCAACATGTTTGCCTGAGTTTTGATGACCAGTAAATAAGTGCACAACTTATGATACAGTAAGTACAGTATGCAAACGTGTCTGGCTTTTCTCAAACTAAATTGCACTGATGCATTTGGCGAAGCTGTGATTTTTGTTTTTAATTGTCACAAAGTAATCTGGGAAACACTCACAACTCTCTACTGCGGAGCAAATAAGAATGTTGAGCGTTGAATATTTTACACCGATGTTTAAAACCCTTTTATTGCCAGAATATCTGTAGCACCAAAGTGCAACTGCTAGAGAGATTGCAAGGCCGGGGGTTACCCAACCTTAGGAATGGAATAGGAAGTCTCTTCTTCAATTCTGAGAACCACCAAACCTCTTAAAACCACAGTTGCCATCAGCCCCAGACACTGGTACATATGAATTGATGTTCAGTGAACATTATAATGGCAATGTAAAGGTTAAGTCTACTTAGAGAATGGAATTCTTCTTTCCTGATTAGGCAGGGCTGGAAAAATCTTTTACTTTTTTTCTGCCTCACTACACAAAGCTATAAACTCGTTTAAGCAAAGCAAATGTAAATTGTAACAGTTTTTTCCCCTTTCTTTTAAATTAAACAATATACTTTAAATGGTAACCCGTAAAATACTCCCCACGTCTTTCCATTAAAGGCTTAAGATACCAACATAGACCTACATTTTGATTAAGAATCAGTATTATCACCTTCTGGGTTGTCCTTTCATGCCCATAGCTCTGTAGTATTGTATAATAAGGTATTATAGGTGTAGCTGTTTCTTAGATTTTCATTGTACTTATCATTCTAAGATGAAACTTACAACACTATATTTTTTTAAATGTCCTAAATACATGTTACATTTTCTTTATATATCATCCTAACCATGTCTTATTAAGGCCACATAACATTAACTGTTACGCATATCTATTACCTGCAATAAATGTTAGGCTTCTCTTTCAGCGAATGCAAAGATATATATTTGTGATTCACCTGAACAATTCTTAAAATGATCTCAGTCCCACTTTTTTTTCTCACAAAAAGGACAGTGTAAAATTAGCACAGCAATCCTAAATCACTTGGAAGTCTTGCATGTACTGTATATTATAAAATAAAAAAGAAACTAAAAAAAGAAAAGTTTTCACTTGATCCTTTATCATGAGCAATCTCTGGAATTTCCATTGGATTGTACAGAACATAGTGCTATGCTTGGTACTATGCAAAAATAAATTAATATAACTACAGTATTAGTAATAATAATGCTGTAGTCAGGATTCGGTTTATAAAATAATTGCATGGTTAGATGTTCTTAACGGTTGTTGGGAAGGATTTTACATATAGATTATGAGTAAATGGAGAAGAAAGGCTATTTAAAGAAAGCCAGAACTCCGGGAAGTATACATCATAAAGGAGCAGCAGATAAACGTTTGTAAGGTCAAGCATTTTGTTTCTGGCACTAACAGGAAAATACTCAAATATCTTCATGTTTATGCATGTTCCCCAAGACTTTTCCATTGTCTCACACACCACATATATCAGGATTCGTTTGTGTGAACACGTGAGAAAGGAACTAAATCATTTTCGTTCTTATTTATTTCTTATATAAAAAAATACGGATTAAGATTGAAGGCCAGAAACACTCGACTTTCTCCAACTACAAAATAACAACATACAGTACGTCCTTGAATCTTTTGTTGTATTGTGGCAAATGGCTCCCTTTATGTAGCGTTGCCGTTTGCCCGGGCTCTTCGCGACACAGTCTTCTAGGGTTCAGTTTATAGAAAATGAGGACAAACACGTGTATACGCACAAGGGGCACTTTGCCCTCAACCATCAGTGGTTTATTTTTCCATTAGTGACACTAAACATTTCAAACACCACACTTTAAGAAACAAAAGAAATCATAAAAATAACATCTATTCCTGTCAGGAGTATAACTCACAGCATATCCCTATCTGCAATGTTGGGGGTAAGCCAGTTACCAACTTTAAATAACAAACAGATATAACATTGAGTTCTTAACTGTCAGATGGGGACAGCGTCCCAATAGATTCTCAGTTGCTGCAAGACGTGAGTGAGCTGTCTACCCCAAACTGGATCCTGGGAGCAGCATCCTCCCAGCCTCCAGGCTCTAAGAGAGAATGAAGCACACAACTACAGTGGCGGCCGCCTTTAGCCTCATGCGGCCGTTTCAACGCATTTTTTAAAACCGCGGGCAGATGCGGCATGTTCCGGCCGGCGCCGCGGGCGTTTTCATTGTTTAGCGCTATTAGCGCTGTCTAGCCTGAATGCAGCTGAACGCGTGACATACGGAAAACATCCCCCCAAAAATTTGGGGATGTAGGAGGATAAAAGGGGCCGCAACAGTAACTGCAATATATTCTTGTTCCTCAATTAAGAGAGCAAGCGAGGGAAACCAGAACCATTGTAAAGTCTGGTATGGATTTTCTATCCACCAGTCTTAGTGACTGAATCTGTGGGATGGATAACTTCCATACTATGTCCACACTTTCTTCTGTAAATCAGACAGAAAGCTGCCCACTATCCTAGGTCTATGTCACAGTATGTATATGTAACAGGTTTCCCCCCACTCTCTGGGAGATTACACTATTAGGCCTCGGCCAGGGTGGCGCTGAGCGGGCGCACTCACGCTGACCGTGATGAAACAAATTGCGGCAATGTTTGTGGCCAGCGTGAGCAAGCTCGGCGCTTAGAGCAAGCTAATTTGAATTTGCCACTCGCAAGCGCGTCACGTGAGCGGTTCACCCAATTAGGGCGAACCAGCTTCGTGACATCATGGCCGCGCCCCCAGGCGAGCGCGCGCCTAGCTGGGCACGAATCGCTCGGCTGAGCAGGGCACAGCGCACGAGCACCAGAGCGCCCGTTCCCTGCCCAGCTGCAGCCTTACACTGTGTGTTGTGCTGGTTACCTGCTGGCTCACAGGAGCACTGAGTTTCCGCCAATGTTAATGGGGAAGACAGGACAGGTTTTTGGGGTGATGGGTGGTTCTTTCTCACTCGTGTGGCGCCTCCATCTCCAGCAGGCTCCAGGATTACTGGATGCAATCCCTGCAGGAGAACTATCTTCTGCTATTCCCCTGATTAATTGCAGTCTCAGGCAGGGTATATAATTAAACATTATTAACAATTGAATGATCACGTGATATAGTCACAAGAGCATTCACAGAAGTACATTTAGGGTGCACATCACAATAAACATTTTTAAATTTTCTAACAATGCTATAGTGAAAAACCAAGGTGAAAAGTGAAAAAATAATAAAAATATTAATAAAATATTAAAACACGTTGAGCTGATGGTCTAGAACCCAAACAAGAGTTCTAATTGATTGCACAGAATCACTAAATGCCTGAACTATAAAGCGTTAATCGCTGGATGTACCTCCTGCCTGATTATGATAATAACAAGTTCAAAACAGTTAGCAATTTATTGTCATATATGTAAACAGCTAGAGGAGCATCAACAGCCACATAATGTGTACAGCACTGTGTATGACTGCAACCACAGACCATGAAAGCAAAAGTAATGTTCACACTGAAATGCCGTTTAGCAGATGGGGATTCCCTCACACATAAGCTATCATATGAACGCTACTTGCTTGCAAGTAGCAGAGCTCCAACATCGCTCTCAACAAGTACTGGGAGTCCCTATGACTAGTGACAATGATTATATGGTAACAGTAGACCAGAGAAACAATATCATAGCAATCTGTGATACTGGCTAAATTGCCAAATTGATGGGGGATTCCCTGTTATTAAACTGTCATATGAACGTTGCTTGCTTCCAAACAACACAGCTCCAACATCGCTGTCAATAATTACTGGGAGTCCCTGTAGCTAGTGTCAGCAAATGTAGTCACATTAGTAAATCACAACTCTATGCGTGATACTTAGCTGGATTAGCTCCCTTCCTCTGCTCCTGCTGGTACACAGAGCTGCCAGTGCTGCCGGAGCGCTCCTACTAGCTGCTGCTTGCTCGGGATCAACTGCTCAACGTGATGTACCCAGGCCTTAGTCCGCCCACCGTCACTGAAGGTAGCCGCTTACTGCAGGAGAAAACCCGGATAAATCCTAACACTGCCTGCACTGGTGCCAGGGCTTACAGTTGTGTGAAAAAGAAAGTGCACCCACTTTGAATTCTATGGTTTTACATATCAGGACATAATAACAATTATCTGTTCCTTAGCAGGTCTTAAAATTAGGTAAATACAACCTCAGATGAACAACAACACATGGCATATTACACTGTCATGATGTATTTAACAAAAATAAAGCCAAAATGGAGAAGCTATGTGTGAAAAACTAAGTACACCCTTACTGCTTCCATAGGAATGAAGACGCTAAGTAGCAGACAGGTGCCGCTAATCAAATGCCCTTGATTAATTGATCATCAGCAAGTGTGACCACCTCTATAAAAGCTGAAGTTTTAGCAGTTTGCTGGTCTGGAGCATTCATGTGTGTTTTAACACAATGTTGCCCATCAATCTGGGAAGGGTTATAACTCCATATCCAAACAATTTAACAATCATTCTACAGTGAGAAAGATTATTCAAAAGGGGAAAACATTCAAGACAGTTGCCAATCTTCCCAGGAGTGGATGTCCCAGCAAATTCTCCCCAAAGTCAGACCGTGCAATGCTCAGAGAAATTGCAAAAAACCCCCAAGAGTTACATCTCAGACTCTACAGGCCTCAGTTAGCATGTTAAATGTTAAAGTTCATGACAATACAATTAGAAAAAGACTGAACAGGTATGGTTTGTTTGGAAGGGTTGCCAGGAGAAAGCATCTTCTCTCTAAAAAGAATATGGCAGCATGGCTTACTGTAGGTTTGCAAAGTTGCATCTGAACAAACCACAAGACTTCTGGAACAATGTCCATTGGACAGACGAGACCAAAGGGGAGATGTTTGGCCATAATGCACAGTTCCACGTTTGCTGAAAACCAAACACAGCATATCAGCACAAACACCTCATACCAACTGTCAAGCACGGTGGTAGAGGGGTGATGATTTGGGCTTGTTTTGCAGCCACAGGAACAGGGAACCATGCAGTCATTGTGTCGACCATGAACTCTTCTGTATACCAAAGTATTCTAGAGTCAAATGTGAGGCCATCTGTCCGACATCTAAAGCTTGGCCGAAATTGGGTCATTCAACAGGACAATGATCCCAAGCACACCAGCAAATATACAACAGAGTGGCTGAAAAAGAAAAGAATCAAGGTGTTGCAATGGCCCAGTCAAAGTCCAAACCTCAACCCGATTGAAATGCTGTGGCTGGACCTTAAGAGAGCTGTACATAAACAAATGTCCACAAACCTCAATGAACTTAAGCAACGTTGTAAAGAAGAGTTGGCCAAAATTCCTCCACAACGAGGTGAGACTGATAAAGACATACAGAAAACGATTACTTCAAGTTATTGCTGCTGAAGGTGGTTCTACAAGCTATTGAATCATAAGGTGTACTGTACTTAGTTTTTCACAAGGCTTCTCCATTTTGGCTTTATTTTTGTTAAATCATGACACGGTGTAATATGTCATGTGTTGTTGTTCATCTGAGGTTGTATTTACCTCATTTTAAGACCTGCTACTGTAAGGAACAGGTGATTGTTATTATGTCCTGATATGTAAAACCATAGAATTCAAAGAGGGTGTACTTTCTTTTTCACACCACTGTACAGTACATGTTAGGCAGGTCAGATGAGTAGCCAAAAAGCTACATATATACAGTCCAGAAACAAGGCACTCACATATGTGTACAAAGCTGGTATAGGGTGCATACCATCCAGGTGTCAGCAATGCAGCACATCTGATATGGAAAAACAGGACAGGCATACCAAGATCCAAAGGTGAAACTTATTCGTCAACGTTTCGGCGACCAATCGAGCCTTTATCAAGAGCATATTGTTTTGGGAGCTGAAACGTTGAGGAATACATTTCACCTTTGTATCTTGGAGTGCCTGTCCTGTTATATATACAGTATATATAACAAAAGGTAGGCACTCACGTCACCTCGGGTGAACTTGCCTTGGTGCACTGAAGCAACACAGCATACAAAATAGATGACATCAGGCGCTCACAGGAACTTTTCGAAAATGTAAAAAGATTACAGCATCAACATTTCAATCCTGTTGCAGGACCTTTCTCAAGATGAGAAACCAAAGTTCCTGGAAAATCCTTGGGGAGGCCTTCACCCAGCAGTGCATCGACAAGGACTGCTGTTGATATATATATATATATATATATATATATATATTTATATATATATATATATATATATATATATACAGTGTTCGACAAACCTATACATTTGCATGCCCCAGGCGAGTGGATTTAACATCGTGGCGAGCTCCTATTGGCCCAAGCAGCACACGTGTGGTACTAGGTGGCGAGTAGATTTCTTTGTTCGGCGAGTAGATTTTTTGATGATTTGTCGACCACTGTATATATATATATATATCAAAACACAAATAGTAGTGCTAAACCAGTGTAAATATAATGTGTTTGCATTGTGCAAAATAGTGTTTGCGTGATCGCACTTTGCGCCCACACACAGAAATATGAGAGTGGATAATGATAAGGAATTGCAGGGTTCTATGCAGCAGTAAAGGAACCATAAATAATTGTCATGAATTGGATATGTGCTGGTATTATGTTTTTCATATAAAGTAATTCTACGTGCAAAGTTTATCATTGTACAATTGTAAGGTGTCATGATATAGCCACGAAACTGTAAAATTTGGTGTGCAGTATGGCAAGCAAAGGAGTTAGTCATCAGAAGGTTAACTGTCCTGGGGTTAACCTTTTTGGGCCTGTATGTGTTACTTGAGTTACCAGTAAATCAAAGTAATCAAGTAATTAAGGAAATTATGTGTTAGGTCTCAAGAAGTCAAAGGACAACTATTAAAACCAACTGTTATTGCTTAAGATGACACCAGGGGAGGGAAGAATCTTTTCAGCTACCCTAATGTGTTATTGTGGAAGATGTTATCTGGTGCCGGGAAAGCTTGTAAGACAATCATAAAAAATACTTAAAACCAGAGTCCAAATGGTTACCTGAGGGGGGAATATATTTTTATATTTTAGGCTCTAGCAGAAATGAAAAATTATTTAATGTTCTGTACAACTCAGTGATGTTGTGTTTAAGTCTGTGAACTGTAAATATACTCAGTAATCATAGTGTAGAAATGATTGAACCACCACTCAAGTAATAGAAATGCTATCTCACCCTCAAGGTTACCAAGGGTTCATTACATTGACTATTACAGTACATGACCAGGAGGTTATCTGTAATAGGTTGGTGGTACAACGAATCTGACAATTACAGGGAGAGAATGATTGCATATTTTATCCTTCTTGAGTAAACTCGACATTAAATAATACCCCTCTCCCAGATCCCAGTTAAGAAAACTATAAAATGACTAGGGGGCAGTGATAGACAACTGTCAAGACCCTTTCTCCTACCCCCGCAAGCCTATCAGAGGTTCCGGATTCTCTCACAAGATCAAACAGAAACTGGTCATAAAACGTTACATCTAAAATCACACATTTTAGATTTTTAAATCACACTTTTTAGATTGATAATATCACACATTTTAGATTTTAAAAATCCCTAATTTTAGATTAAACTTGGAGCTAAACTTGAATATGTCTGAATCTCACATCTTCTCCCCACAACACCTAGGGGAATAAACTCCTTCCAAAAAATAAAAAAATGTCTCAATGATAAATAAAAATAACTAGCAAAAAATACACAAAAATGTTAAAATATATATCAATCAAGAGCCGATACACCAGAGAAATCTTCAATGTTTCTGGCAAGCAACTCTTTCTATAGAGAGGGTTGTTTGCCGAAACATATAAAGGGCAGACAAACCTTAGCAATTCTCGATCTCCTCTTGAGAAAGGGGTCGTTTGCTTAAATAGAAAAACAGATGAGATACCAGTACTCCTTATATAGTAAACAGGAGTGAAGGGTGCACAAGGGGATAATAACACGAAAAAACGGAATAACACATGGTCCACATATCAGAAGCAGATCCCCTACTGTATAAATGTGCACTCAATATCACTCAAAGGAAAAAGATGGAAATGAGTATAAATGCATAAATAGGTATGAGAATTCACCCTAAGAACAGTACATGGTAGAATGGTATAATTTTACAAATCTTTTATTTTATCCAAATAATTAAAATATCGGGCTTTAAAATGTATCTTCCATACGACAACAATGCTGCTTGATACGGCACTACTGGATGCGTGGTGCAATATTCACGTCCAGTCAGATGACTATATATATATATATATATATATATATATTCCAAAAGATTGACCTAGGCGCAAGGGGAAACAAGAGAAAGAAAAAACATAGGGTAGTATGTTCTAACAATTTAACCCATAAATGGTATGATATGCACTCACAGCGTTTTAAACAGTTCAGGCTTTTTATCCACTCTGGGATCTGGAACAGTGTAGAAGTTCTGGAGAGGTCTTTATATCCAGCAGCAATTGCTTCACAGCCAGGTATTCACCTCATAAGCAGTGTTACATATGAAAGGGAAGGTAAAAAACACACAGAATAGTGTAACACAGTTTTAATAAAAAGAATAATTCAATAACAGTAGGTAAAAAACTCACACTTTGTGAGTTCTCATAAAACAGTTGAGAATTCAGAGTATCTCACACTCATAATGGCTAATGATATTCAGCTTGGTTTCTGACAGTCACTCTCGATATCCATATACACCTCTGATGTTATTCTGGTGTGGGATGTTATCAATACACACAGTTCAATAGCCGTGAGCTCTAGTGACGTCACACTCGGCACCTGCACTGTTTCCAGTGCTCACAGTCTCCTAGGACCTGATATAGTCCCCGTTTTAGTGAGCCCTGCTTGGGTCTATCACTGCACCTAACGTGCTCTCAGTACTCACGGTACTCTTGGGGTCCCAAAGTTCTTATAGTGCGCTCTGTTCGAATGGTCACAGCTCTCGATGTAGTTCCTCTCCAGCGCCGGCTTCTCCCGCTCTCTGTGTTCCTCCGGTGCCTCTGCAGGACGTGATGACGTGATGACATCACTCAGTCTCGCGAGAGTTCCGTGCTTTCGATCGTAGCTTCACTGTTTGCCGAAATCAATAGTCCTCCACAGTAAAAACGTAGCTTAATCAGCTACCAAGTGCTGCTGCGTTACTCAAAAGAAAGAATATATATATATATATTGGTAGGTTGTGGATAAGGGTAATAAGACCCTAAGGTATTCGATGAACCGGGTTTGAGCCTACTAAGAGAAAGGGAGTTTCTAGGCCAACTCCCCCCTCCTACGACCACGCAACAATTGAAACTATACTAAAGTTCAAATACGATGTAACCTGGTCTCCCCAGCCGGTCAGCACCCCCCTCACCTAGCTGCCGATCGCGGGGGCCGCCGCGTCCAATGGTGGCTCCGTCAGGCGATTGCAGGGGTGAGGGCGGTCAGGTCCCGGCTCGGGGGTTGCTGGGGACGCGTGCGGCCGGTTGCTGGGGCCGCACGCGCGTCACGGGGATCCCGGCGCTCTTGGAGCCGGGCGGTGAGGGCGCCGCCATTGCCCCTTAGCCCGCGCATGCGCAGTGGTCGCGCATGCGCAGGTAGAGCCCCAGAGTCAGGGCGAAGTCGCGCGAGGGCAAGGCAAAGCAGGGAAAGGTTGAGGCGGCCCCTATATACTCGCGCATGCGCAGGGCAAGTGCGCACGCGGCCCCAATGCCCAGATAGGCTCTATGGGACTACAATTCCCATGGAGCATAGCGAGGTAGGCACCAGGTGCCTCATAGGAGCCAATAGGGCTGCAGGATCTCTAGAGGGAAAAAAGAGATACATTTCGCGGGCTTGGAACACGCGAGCAGTCAGAGTCAGGAGCAGCCCAGGGAAGGAGGTAGGGTGCAGGAGTCAGGGACTCCCTGCACTAGGCCAGCGGCCCTAAGGTCCAAGTTAGCCCTGATTCCCCACCAGGTTAGTGAGTGTTGCCAGGGACAGTCTCAGGTTAGGGACCCCTGTCACTTGCTGTAGTTAAAGCTGGGGAATAGAGAGGGACAAGTGGGCTGAGTGTTAGCCTGCAGAGCGTTGCTGCAGGAATTAGGTGAGGTAAGCGACGTGGGACAACTGGGGGGTTCATAGCGGTAACCAGTCCGGGGAGCCATAGCCCAGGGTCCGTGTTGCAAGTGGCGTGAGGCAACCGGGAGGGTTCATAGCGGTAACCAGTCCGGAGAGCCATAGCCCAGGTCCGCGTTGCGCGTAGTATGAGGCAACTGGGGGGTTCATAGCGGTAACCAATCTGGGGAGCCATGGCCCGGGGCCCGTGTTATGAGTAGGGTGGGTGCAGGGACCTACCTGCATAGGATAGGCACCCCGCAGGCCCTAGGAGTTTTCCTTAAGCCACCTAAGGTTGCTGTGCTATAGGGACGGCCTATAGTACAGTGTGTGTCATGTTGTTATAGTGTTAGGTAGGGACTCAGCGGACTCTGCGGTTCCAGTTAAGGAGTTCGGGGCCAAGTCGGGGCCACAGAGAATAACTCAAGGTTGGGATCAGATGGATTCATCGCACTTCTGACCCTTTGTGAAGTTGTTGCTGATCCGAGCACTGGAGTGCTCGGCAGGTACTATACAGTCATAAGTGCACCATTAGTGTAATTGTGACTGCGCAGTCACCCATTGCTTCTCTCTGCAAGAGTGCGGGACATTGGGTGGGACTCTATGGACACTGGGTGGGATCACCTGGTGTTGGGAAAGCGTCCTGCGTGACGCAGTGGTAAGTGTCTCCTCTAAGAGAGGGACACCGGTTATGTTGGTATTGTCATGATATGTGTTATCTTATGTTCCTAAGTAAATAGTATTAGTTATTATACCTCACCGTGTATGTGATTATTCTGATTGTCCTGCGAGGAACCACTCCCCCTCTGGTGGGAGCCATCGCAGGTGGAGGCGCTGAATTGAGTAAGTGAGTACCCCTAGTATAATTGCCCCAGGTTCCCCGTGGCGGAAGCTCAGCCCTCCTGCGAGCCAACAGGTAAAGCACCACACACCTGGTAACATTGTATGTTCCCTTGCACCCCACACTATATCTGCGATTGGGGGGGGGGGGGGAATACCCGTTACAACACCACGGTAATAACGGTTACTCTTGAGCATTAGTTACTCCCACAGCTGTATAGGTAGAATTGGGACGCCCAGCCATGGGTACTCAGTCGAAACACTGGTTACTTTCCAAAAAGTCTGTCGGGTACTACAGTATCGTCGGTGTAATACCATCAACTCAGATGTCGGATCTTGGTACATGTAGGTTCATTACGCAATCACTTAGAGACTCCCCTGGCAAGACATTTTAATGAGGCCTACGATGGTAACATGCAGGGATTAAAATTCTTTGGAATTGCCCATTTTAGCATGGACCAAAGAAAAGGAAACTGGGACCGCATTCAGAGAATGCAAGTGGATCTATGATCTACAGACCCTGAGTCCAAAGTGTCTTAATGAAGGGTTCCTCTTCACTGCATTTCGGTGACACCCCTCTGCCATTCATATCACCAGATTATGATTCTGTTTTCATTTTTAAGTGTATTTTAATGTGTGGCTATTGTGACTCTGGAGATTTCATTATCTCATTAGGACCACTGGACTGCTTCTCTTATGTTATGTGTGTTTTCTACATTGCCTGTACCACCTTGTCGCTCCATGCAGCCTCAGTCTGACTTACTTTGAGCTCAAGGCACTGAGACACAGTGGTATCCTATCAACTGAAGAGGAACCTGTTTTTGGACATACATTGAAGTGAATGGGGATTTTCAGACGGTCAGTACAGACACTTGGGCGTATATAGAATTACCTCATAAATGTTTAATATCTTGCCAGTACAGCAGGCTAAAATATCTTCGCACACATGTATTGTGGCCTATTGCAGTGTTTTACCTTTTTTTTTCTAGATGAAGTATTGTTATTCTATTACAGATTACACAAACTATTCAAACAATGAGGTAACAAAAAAAAACATTCATAAGCTAACAGAAATATAATAACTGATCACACACTTATATAATGATTAGAAAGTTTATTTCTTCTTGGGACTTGCAGAAAAATTGAATATGAAGAGGTTTTGAATGGTATGAGTATAAATAGCCTGTTTTAGTTAATGTGGCATGTTTTAGTTCACCTTCCACAAAGAGAAATAACTTTAAAGTAACATTTAGAACATTGAATTACCACAGGACATTGGAATAATTTAAATCATTTCAAGCAAAAGATAATTAATTTAGACAGCAAGAGAGCAGATATCAATCAAGAGGTGTATTCCGTTTGTGCAGTCCTTTTCCCAAGCAATTCCCTACAGTATGTCATACATATTACTTTGTAGGATACCATGTATGGTCATACAGTATCTGTATGCATGTGCTGTATTAGAAGGGAGTGAATAATTAGAGTGATTAGGCTGTGATTGTTAGCAGAAGGCATGAGTTGGCATATATTTGAAAACCTTGTGCCTGGCAGCTGCAGAGTTTTTTTTCTTGTTAATGCTAGTGGCATTTAAAAAAAAACTTAAATACATGTGTTATACATTATTAGTACTACCTGCATTCCCACTGAATAGAGCCTTTAAGATTATTGTGGTGAGATTTTAGATTAATTACATCTCACTAGCATTTGAAAAAAACTATTATTTTGTTATTGCCATGGTTTTCACTGAGTCCATGAAAAATCGAGTTTAGAATAGTATTATGAGAGACTATTTTGAGATAGTAAGAATAGATCTGTAAAAAAAAAAAAAAAAAACATGTGACGCCCAAGACTTAATTTTGTGGTAATTAAGGACCTAAATGTGCTGCATGATTTCGAAAAAAGAATAAACTTCAGAAAATTACCCAATTATCCTTACAAATTAGACAATTTGGAGAAACTCGATAAACAAAATCACTAACAAATTATAAAATGTAAAAATTTAAATGATTAAAATTAGAGTTGAACTAAACCTATGCCTAGCAACAAAAGCTCTTAGATGGACACACCAAAAATATTATGTAAAGGGCAACAAATCTTGTCAGGCGACTATGGGTCACATGTATCAAGTACTGGCACAGGTTATCACACCAGTTCCAGTGATAAGTCCCATAGAATTGAATGAAAATGAACCCAGGAACAGGTGCTGAAAGAAACAGCCTGTAAGGCTGCATCGAACTACAGGCATACCCCGGTTTAGGGATACTCCCTTTAAGTACACTTACATCCAATAGGCAAACGGCAGCTCACGCATGTGCCTGTCAGCACGTCCTGAACAGCAATACCGGCTCCCTACCTGTACCAAAGCTGTGCGCAAACGGGGAGACTGTAGAACCTGTTACAAATGCTTTATTTATATCAGTTATGCACGTATATGACGATTGCAGTGCAATACATGCATCGATAAGTGGAAAAAAAGTAGTGCTTCACTTTAAGTACATTTTTGCTTTACATACAAGCTCCGGTCCCATTGCGTACGTTAATGTGGGGTATGCCTGTATTTAGAATTACCCCCGAAAAGACTAACACAAATTGAGTAACATCTCAATGCAACACAAGTCAGGCAAGTTAACATACTATCCCATTTAAAATGATTCTTTGAATATTATATTCAATTATATGATGATATAAAAAAATTACCTTATCCCCATTTATGGTGCAAGTCATCAATGTTGTAACACTAAAAATAAAGCATTTTTTACTGTGGCTGATAAAAATATCAGGACTGGCACTAGCATGACTAAACGTAGTCATTTTAGTGCTAGTCATCAAGTCCCGATATTTAGCCCTATCTTAATTATGTACATAATGGCGATTACATACATAAGCTAAACCATCATGATATACAGTAGGGGATAAACATTAATTATTATAACTGTAACTACATATAAACCCCTTAGTATCCCAAGTGATCAGCAAGTCAGGGGTTTCCATGATCATTTAGGGCTATAAAGAATAATAAAAAAAAAAATCAACATGAATAATAGAATTTGAAGAAATTATTACAAATAAATGTTTAAACATAAACCCATTGATTGTCACTTTGACTACCTAGGCCCCCTCAATGAAAGCCTAGATAGACACATTGGCAATCAATGGAAAGCTGTAAGAAAACGTTGTAAAATAGACCCTTCCTGACCATGGGGACCTAGAACCAATCCCAAAAAAGGGCCGATGCCCAACCAATAAAAAAAACATGAAATCAAACATTGCACATGACCAAAAGTAAAGAACAGTCTCAGAGTTGGCAGATATATTGGTGCTAGGGATGAGTCCAGAACATGCCAAAATGGTTTGAGAAAAAAAACTTGGCCTAAAAAGTATCTTTTATAGCTCTCTTGGCTGCCATAAATAGTACATAAAATATTGATAAATAAATATGTTAACAGAATAGCAAAATATCTCAAATACACAAATTGTACAGTTTATCGATACAACATATAACACACACGTACACACTTCATAATAATATTGCTAATTTTAATTAATGGGTGTGTTGTAGAATATTGGAAAAAACATTTACAGTTGTGTGAAAAAGAAAGTACACACTTTGAATTCTATGGTTTTACATATCAGGACATAATAACAATCATCTGTTCCTTAGCAGGTCTAAAAATTAGTTAAATACAACCTCAGATGAACAACAACACATGGCATATTACACTGTGTCATGATTTAGTTAACAAAAATAAAGCCAAAATGGAGAAGCTATGTGTAAAAAACTAAGTAAACCCTTACTGCTTCCATAGGAATTAAGATGCTAAGTAGCAGACAGGAGCTGCTAATCAAATGCCCTTGATGAATTGATCATCACCAAGTGTGACCACCTCTATAAAAGCCAAAGTTTTAGCAGTTTGCTGGTCTGGAGCATTTAGGTGTGTGTTAACACAATGTCAAGGAGGAAAGACAGCAGCAATGATCTTAGAGAAGCAATTGTTGCTGCCCATACATCTGGGAAGGGTTATAAGGCCATTTCCAAACAATTTAAAGTCTATCATTATACAGTGAGAAAGATTATTCAAAAGAGGAAAACATACAAGACAGTTGCCAATCTTCCCAGGAGTGGACATCCCACAAATTCACTCAAAAGTCAGACCGTGCAATGCTCAAAGAAATTGCAAAATAACCAAGAGTTACATCTCAGAATCTACAGGCCTCAGTTAGCATGTTAAATGTTAAAGTTCATGACAGTACAATTAGAAAAAGAGTGAACAAGTATGGTTTGTTTGGAAGGGTTGCCAGGGGAAAGCCTCTTCTCTCTAAAAAGAACATGGCAACACGGGTTAGGTTTGCAAAGTTGCATCTGAACAAACCACAAGACTTTTGGAACAATGTCCTTTGGACAGACGAGTCCAAAGTGAAGATGTTTGGCCATAATGCAAAGCGCCACATTTGGCGAAAACCAAACACAGCATATCAGCACAAACACCTCATACCAACTGTCAAGCACGGTGGTAGAGGGGTGATGATTTGGGCTTGTTTTGCAACCACAGGACCAGGGAACCATGCAGTCATTGTGTCGACCATGAACTCCTCTGTATACCAAAGTATTCTAGAGTCAAATGTGAGGCCATCTGTCCGACAGCTAAAGCTTGTCCGAAATTGGGTCATGCAACTGAACAATGATCCCAAGCACACCAGCAAATCTACAATAGAATGCTGAAAAAAGAAAAGAATCAAGGTGTTGCAATGGCCCAGTCAAAGTCCAGACCTCATCCCGATTGAAATTCTGTAGTGGGACCTTAAGAGAGCTGTGCATAAACAAATGCCCACCAACCTCAATGAGCTGAAGCAACGTTGTAAAGAAGAGAGGGCCAAAATTCCTCTACAACGATGTGAGAGACTGATAAAGTCATACAGAAAACGATTACTTGAAGTTATTGCTGCTAAAGGTGGTTCTACAAGCTATTGAATCATAAGGTGTACTTAGTTTTTCACACATGGCATCTCCATTTTGGCTTTATTTTTGTTAAATAAATCATGACACGGTGTAATATGTCATGTGATGTTGTTCATCTGAGGTTGCATTTTTCTAATTTTAAGCCCAGCTAAGGAACAGATGATTGTTAATATGTCCTGATATGTAAAACCATGGAATTCAAAGAGTGTACTTTCTTTTTCACACAACTATAATCAAAGCTTCTAATGAGATTTGTTATTTATTTATATATATCTGTTTTCCCCCCTCTTATCTTTGTGTCGTTTTTCAAGTTGCTATATATATTATGTGATGTGATTGTCTTTTATATTGTTGTTCTGTACAACTACTGCACAGCATGTGTTTTTATTGAATTGTTTGCCATCCAATACTAGTTTAATTTTACACTTCATATCCTTTATCTGAATTTGCCCAAACAATTAAGTCTAAACATGTAAAACCAAAGTCCTTCGTACAAGTGTATATTTAAAGGAACATGTACTTTTGCTCACAGTTTTTGTTCATATATTTCTTCAAATTTGCTTACCTGAATGGAGGGTCCCTAGAAAATAAACTGCTTCTCTCTTTCTACCGAGGGTCCCTAAATTCAGATGATATAAAGTTCTGATCTCCATTCTGCTGGAAATAAAAATTACTTATATAAATATCAAGCAAGTGAGCCAGCAAGCCAATGAAAGGAGAACAAGATTACAAAAAGAGCCACTAATTCTACTCACTAGAACATTTTGAAATTTTAACCCACAACAGTTCCTGGCTGATCTTGCCAACTGCCTTTAGTACTGAATCAACTTGATACCTGACCCTGATTCTGCACTTGATTATTTTCAAACAGAGTTCTTAAAAGTCTGTGATACCCATGCTCCGCTATGCAGAATAAGGGTACAGGGGGCCCACCTTCTGTGGGTTACAACCAAACAATTGCACTTTACCATTTCAGGGATGCCTTGTGGAAAAGGTACAAAGTAACTGGCACTACCAAGGATCTTAATCACTACAGCTGCCTGCGGAATATGTGCACAAGGTAAACAAGATATGCAAAAGCACAATATTACTCTGACACTCTTCACCAGAATACATCAAAACCAGCTAACTTCTGGAAGGTCATAAACAATATATTACAGCCTTCTAGCCATCAACAACCATCAATATCAAAAAGGATGATATTACTCTGACAAATCCCACTGTCATTGCAAATGCATTCAATGAATACCTTGTGGGGTGTGCTACTTCCCTATTAGCAAAGCGCAACCTGAACTATAAACATGAAGCTCAGTCTGGATGAACCCACAGCCACCAACAGATTTCCTGGGGTCCAGGAATAGAGCTTCGCCAGGCCTCCCCCGTGTTGGTGCCTTCTCCCCTATGCCAGCGCCGTGCCCCCCACCACCCCAGTGTAAATTGCCTTGCGAGACCTCACTTTTCTCACATGTATTTCTTTCCCCCTCTGTCTCACTCCTCCCCCTCTCTTCCTCACTCATTCTCCCCCCCCTTGTCTAACACACTTTCTCTCTGCTATCACTCCCCCCAGCTCCCTCAATCCCACCCTCCTCTCTCTCATTTCCCCCTCCTCCCTTGGCCACACACACAAATCCCCCCAAATTCACACACAATACAGTCACCACTACACCCCAAATACAGACACCAGTACCCCCCCCAAATACAGACATCACTATACCCCCCAAAACAGACACCACTACACCCCCAAATACAGACTCCATTACACCCCCCAGATACAGATACACTACACACACCCCTAGATAAACACACCACTACACAAACCCAGATGAAAACACCCCCCAGAAACAACCACCCCCAGATATAATTACCACTACTCCCCAGATACAATTACCACTACATCCCCCCCAGACACAATTTCCACCCCCCCCACAAATACAATGAACCCCCCCCCCCCCAGATAACAATTGCCACCTACCTCTGGTTGCTGCCGTGGGGCCTGGTTTGCACCAGCTACTGCTGCCTCTTCCCACACTGGGCTTCTCTCTCCAGGCCTGATGATCCCTTCCTCTGGTTGCTGCTGCCAGGCCCCGGCTCTCCCCAGCTGATGCCTCCTCTTCCCAAGCCATT
The DNA here is from genome assembly GCF_040206685.1 of Ascaphus truei. NCBI lineage: Eukaryota > Metazoa > Chordata > Amphibia > Anura > Ascaphidae > Ascaphus > Ascaphus truei. Next base: position 232,502,846 of record NC_134483.1, read on the forward strand.
CTTTCTCTCCCACCAGTGCATACCAGAAGCTGGGTGCACCCAGAAGTCAGACCCAGCTTCCAGCATGCACCGGCGGGAGAAAGAGGATGGCGTGGGAAGAGGGGGCAGCAGCTGGGGAGAGTCGAGAGCCAGGGCCTGGCATCAGAGGCTCCCAGAGCCACCAAACTCAGGACACTTGTCCCTGCCCCCTGACCCCCCTGTCTTCAGCCTTGGGAAAACCCCTATAGAAAAAGACACAAATTCCTAATGCTACCACCAATCTGGCAAAAAATATATAGTTACAGATGTCGCACTGCGGTCGGTCTCATGGCTGTGAAAATGGGCTGGCCAACCATGTGTAATGCCTTGACAGTCCACGGCACACTGCATAGCAATCGGTAATGGCCCATCAGGATTAACACAGCGGGGGTCCTTACGTCTGAATGGGACTAGCACTGTGTGAATCCTACTGGGTTGCACCCGTCTGTAAGAGATGCTCACTAAGGCTGATACAGAATCAGTCATTCTACATGCGCACCTCTCTTTTTATTTTATTTTAATATTTAGTATGGAAGCAGGGAGTCTCTGGAGCTGAATCACATTAATTTCAGGTCCGGGGAACCCCTGCTTCCTGAGTTACATTCCTTGTTATGGGGTGCCCGTATCCCCCAATGTTTAAATTCTCCTGCATCATGGCCCATGTGACCGGGACATTTAAACAATGCAGGTAGCCTGTAATCAGGAAGCAGTGTCCATGATGCTGTACTGGTGTTTGTATTTTATTGTAATGTTTATTGGGGGAAGAGGGGGTGGGTGAAGGTGGTTGTTGCCCCAGGGTGGGTGGTTAGGCCTACCGGGAAGATTGTGTGTGTGGGGGGGGGGGGTGAACCCCTTCATTACCTGTAGGTAGTAACCACTATGGCAATGAAAGGGTTAACCCCTCCCACTACCCACCTGAGAAGCCTAACCCCCTCTTCCACCAATAAATATTACAATACAATACAAACACCAATACAATACATTATTGAACAAACCTCCTCCCCCCCAACACATACAGTACAGTAATGGACAAAATCCATACGAACCAGATCTGGATAATAGCACATTGATCCCATTAAAAAATAAAACATAACCAAAACATTTCCCAGCCAGCATATAGTAAATTAAAGTTGTACTTACCCCTGCCAGGATGAACGCCATCCTCCTCTACATCCTCCTTGTCTTCAGTGGGCACCGACAGTAAAATAAAAAAATCAAACTACTGACCTGCAACCCCTTAATTAACTTAGCCGTTATTAACCACTATGGTAATTAAGGTGTTAACTGCCCATCTTGCTACCCACTGGGAGGCCTAACCACCCTGCCCGGGGCAACTACCCCAAACCCCCACCCTATATACCTATTGATTGTCACAGTGGAAAACCATGATCACAATATAGGCATGGCTTGTCACAATGACAATGAATGGGCTAGCTACAAATTAAAAAAACAAGCACTGAATAAAATACATGATATTTCAATAAAAATTTTTTTGCCAATAAACCAATTGATTGTCACAGTGTTAAACCACAATATGGGCATTAATAACCACAATGGCAATGAATGGTCAACCTAAAAAAAAACAAGCACCAAATAAGACATGACATTTAAATAAAAGCAAACATTTGCCAAAAAATGCATTGCTTGTCACTCTGCTTATCTATACCTTAAAAGTAGCCTAGAAAAACACATTGCCAGTTATTAGGCATCCTAAAAAAATACACAATTAAATAAAATCCAATCAATGTGCTTCTTACCTTTGCAGGGATTCACCCTCCTTGTCCAACTGTAGCACCAACTCTTGACCCACGACGCAATGCTTCTCATCACCATGATGCGCAGAAGTCCATGATCCTCTGTTGAGGCCCGAGTAAGTAGTCTTGTTTCCTTTGTTTCCTTTCTTTTCTTCTTTCCTTTCTTTTCTTATTTCTTCTCTCCTTGGTAATCCAATTTGTCCAGTAAATGTTGATCCAACGGCATCTTGAACTCAAATGAGACATGAAATGCCTTATATAAGACCTGTGACACCACATTGACAAATAGTACACCGCCAATCCATTGTCATATAGGATGTAGGATTGGGATTTTTTGCCTTCTATTGTAAACTGTACATTTGGTCACACCCAAAAGCACGCCTTTTGACACAAATATATATGATATCGTGGGGTGTTCGGGTTAGAGCTTGCATGGAGTGTGTATGTTTAGAACACCTATAGACCCAAACTCTCCCAACAGTGCCAATAATGTTCAATTTGTTCCCGTATCTGAAGAAGAGATTACACATGCACTCCTCAAATTAAAACTAGGCAGCCTATGTTGACCTGACATCCGTGCGCAATGAAAGTTCCTGTGACTCAGTGCCCCAGCTTTTGCCATATTGCTTGCTTCCCTAAACAACTCTATTTTGTCTACAGGACTTATCCCAAAGACCTGGAAAACTACCACAGTTGTCCCAATATTCAGAATGGGGGCAAAAACACTGTCTCAATCTACAGGCCAATCTCTTTTCTCCCAATACTATCCAAAGTCATGGATCAACATGTCCACTCCCAATTAAGCGACTACGACACCAAAACAAATTTCCTTAGGCAACTCCAATCTGGCTTTCACCAAAAACACTCCATGGTAAGATTGCAATGAGTTCCAGTGTGGAATGGAACTGAGACAATTTACTGGTGCAATATTCCTAGATTTTGTTAAGGCTTTTGATACTGTTGATCATGTTATCTTGCTACACAAGCGCCAGTGCTCTGGAATAGGGGAACATGGTTTAAACTGGTTTCACTCCTACCTATCAGGTAGATCCCAACATGTGTCTACCTTAGGCTCTAACTCCAACTCCTTGGATGTCACCTTCAATCTGATTTATCGAGACTGGACTTCCTAAAACAAACTGTTTTTAAACACGACAAGACTGTAACAATGGTATTTGGGACCAAGGCTAAATTCCTAAATCTACCAATGACTAAGCTTCAGATCGGAACCAACTCTAATATCATCCTAGCCCCTGTCACTAGTTTTAAATGTCTGGGCATATGATTTGACTCCCTTTTAACATTTAGGTGTACATTAATACCCTGACATCCAAAACCTTTGTCAAACTGGGTTTACGTTATAGGAAAAATCCTCCCTAAGCAGATGGTCAGAAAGTGCATTGCACAGCAGATGATAATGCCAATTATAGACTGATTATGGGGACATACAGCACCCCAATCTCACCTTATCAAACTAGGCACCATCTACAACTCAATATACCACTTTGTCCTACAATGTAACTACAACACACATCACTGCGAAATGCTCAAAGAACTTGATTTTCAGCTACTACTGTCGCGGCCGAGTTTATTCGAGCATTTGCCCGGTCTCGGCCGCGACAGTAACCTGGCGCGCGCCGGGATGTCCCGGGCGCGCGCCGAAGCCTCGGAGGAGAGGCCCGCCGATCGGGGCTTCCCCCTCTCCTCTCCGGGTCCGCCGGGTCCCCCGGAACCCCCTGCCGCCGTCCCCCACATCGCGGGACACCATGGCTCCCTCGGGGAGCCCTGGACGCGCGTGCAGGGGGCGCAGGCACCCGATGACGCGTGACCGCGCATCGGTGACGCGCGGCACGCCGAGGGGATGCCACTAGCAAGCCGGGAAATCTCCCGGCTTGCGGAACTGGCCGCACTGCAATAAAGTGTGCCGCCAGTGTATGTACAATGCAAGTAAAGATTAGACTTGGGGAGGAGGATGTGTCGCTGTTGATCGTCTCTTCTCCCTCTACCACTTGCCCTCTTGACCCCATTCCCTCCCATCTCCTAAAACCTCTTGCTCCTACTATAATCCCTATGCTCACACACATTTTTAACTCCTCCCTCTGCTCTGGAACCTTTCCATCCTCCTTCAAACATGCAACAGTCAAACCATTACTCAAAAACAGCAAGCTTGACCCTACCTGTCTTTCTAACTATCGACCTGTCTCCCTCCTGCCTTTTGCCTCTAAACTCCTTGAACGTCTTGTATTCTCTCGCTTGCTCCATTTTCTCAACACCTATTCTCTCCTAGACCCTCTACAATCTGGCTTCCGCACTGCTCACTCCACGGAAACAGCCCTCACTAAAATAACTGACGACCTCCATGCTGCCAAAGACCGAGGTCATTACACTCTGCTCATATTACTCGACCTCTCTGCAGCATTTGATACTGTGGATCACCCTCTTCTCCTTCACATTCTCCATACTCTTGGTATTCTGAACAAAGCTCTATCCTGGATCTCATCCTACCTCTCCCATCGTACTTTCAGTGTCTCTTCTGCTAACACCTCCTCCTCTATTGATCTCTCTGTGGGGGTACCCCAGGGCTCTGTCCTGGGACCTCTTCTCTTTTCTCTGTACACACTCTCTCTAGGTGACCTAATAACATCTTTTGGGTTTAAATATCACCTCTATGCTGACGACACACAAATATACTTTTCAACACCCGACCTTATACCTGCTATACAGACCAAAGTTTCTGAATGTCTCTCTGCTATATCATCCTGGATGGCCCTCCATCGCCTTAAACTCAACATGGCTAAAACAGAGCTCCTCATACTTCCTCCCAAACCTGGCCCTACTACCTCCTTCCACATTACTGTTGGAACTACGATCATTCACCCAGTAGCCCAAGCACGCTGCTTAGGGGTCACACTCGACTCCTCTCTCACATTCGCCCCTCACATTCAAAACATTTCTAAAACTTGTCGCTTTTTCCTCCGCAATATAACAAAGATACGCCCTTTCCTCTGTTGCTCGACTGCTAAAACTCTGACTCAGGCCCTCATTCTCTCCCGTCTTGATTACTGTAACCTCCTGCTGTCCGGCCTTCCTGCCTCTCACCTGTCTCCCCTACAATCTATCCTAAATGCTGCTGCCAGAATCACTCTATTCTTTCCTAGATCTGTCTCAGCATCTCCCCTCCTGAAATCCCTCTCCTGGCTTCCAATCAAATCCCGCATCTCACACTCCATTCTTCTCCTCACTTTTAAAGCTTTACACTCTTCTGCCCCTCCTTACATCTCAGCCCTAATTTCTCGCTATGCACCATCCCGACTCTTGCGTTCTGCTCAAGGATGTCTTCTTTCTACCCCCTTTTTATCTAAAGCCCTCTCCCGCCTTAAACCTTTTTCACTCCTACTCCTACTGTCTCTGTACGTTCTCCCTACCTACCAATTAGATTGTAAGCTCCTCGGGGCAGGGACTCCTCTTCCTTAATGTTATGTTTATGTCTAAAGCACTTATTCCCATGATCTGTTATTTATATTATCTGTTATTTATTCGATTACCACATGTATTACTACTGTGAAGCGCTATGTACATTAATGGCGCTATATAAATAAAGACATACAATCATACAATACAATATATATATGTATGATGATCACCTTGAGAAAGGTCCCGCATGTAGGACCGAAACGTTGGATTTGATGTCTTACTAATACAATCTTTTTTTGACTACTTTCTGGACTGCTGCCTCTGATTTTCGTCCACACGATATTGTATTGCCTATTTTACTCAGATAGGATTTGCACCCCCCATTGTTTGCCCGACGGAGTGCCTTGTTCTCATTTATCAACTATATATATATATATATATATATATATATATAAAAATAAAGAAAAAAGAGAAGAGAGAGCGCACGCCCCATAGCGTATAAAATCGATTTAATCGATGCAGTCAATTTGTCCTGGATAGTGCAGCCACCGGTCTGCTCCACGTGTGATCACGCGCTGCGTGATGGCGTCGTGTCGCTTACGTGTGACGCTCCCTTCACACGTAAGCGACACTAAGTCATCTCTTCTCTTTTTTCTTTAGGTAACACAGGACTTGGTTTATCCTTTAGAGAGCTGCAGAAGACCCCTACTATTTGAGAATTGATTCACTGTTTGATGGACACTATTCAAGGACTGTTTTTTATATAGTTTATTTTTCTTTATCTGTTTATATGTTTATGTTATATATGTGTTAGGAATCGTTTATACACACGTATTTATCAACCACGGGACTTAGTCCCTTCACTCTATTTTTACATACCTAATATATAGGGATTCAGTAGGATTTAGTATTTTAGTGTAAAGCGCTACTATATTTGTTGTTTGTTTATATATATATATATATCTATATATATATATATATATATATATATATAGATATATATATATACAGTGTTCGACAAACCTATACATTTGCTCGCCCCGGGCGAGTGGATTTAACCCCCGGGCGAGTAAATATTGGCCCAAGCAGCACACGTTTGTTACTAGGTGGCGAGTAGATTTTTTTGTGTGGCGAGTAGATTTTTTGGTGATTTTTCAACCACTGTATGTATATATATATATATATATATATATATATATATATATATATATATATATATATATATATATATATATATAGTATAAAAGAGCAGATGGCACACAAATAAAGATGTAGACAGGTGCTAGTCCCATAAGAACAAGTATAATGAAAGGCTCCTTACCAGTGTAATGCCTGTATGCCTGCAGACCTGGCCAGTCCCCAGTACTGAGGTGGGAAGGGTTTTACCACGCACCCACAGCAGTGAGGGCATGCACGGAGTGTGGTATGGCGTTGCCGGGCCTGTAGAAAGAAGGTTAGGTATACTTGCAACACCTTGGGTTTCAGAGTAAGGATAGTGATGTCCGTGTGCCTGAGTCCAGGGGTGATAAAGAGCAGGATAATAATGTCCGTCAGCCAGAGTCCAGGGATAACAGAAGTCAGCAAGGTCGTATCCGTAAGAAGGGTTCAAGGGCAGGAGAGAGCAGGGTAATCCAGTACAAAGCAGAGGTCAAGCCAGGGAGATCCAAGGGTAAGCAGGAGCAGGAACAGAAGCTGGAAAACACAGGAGAGCCAAGCATAGGACTGCACACACAGAGGTTACAAAGAACTATGCAGAGCAATGAGTGAGAGGACAGACAGGGGTTATAAAGGAGGGAACACCAATGGGAGAGAGAGGAGGAACAGAGGGTGAAGTGAGAGGCAGCAGGGATAGGTGAGAAGGAGAGGAGGTGGAGACAGGTGAGCCAGAGAGGGAGATAGTCTATACAGCATGAGAGGAGGAGCCAGGGGTCTGGGAAAGCCTACAAGAGGAAAAAAGCCTACTGTAAGGTTAGAGTGCGCGCACAGGCTGCATCACGAGGTGCGCAGAGCGCTGCGGGGGCACCCGCCGAGGGCAGGGGAAGAACAGGAAGAGAGTCTGCAGGAGGTAAGGGGACCGGAGCGGGAGCAGAGGGGGGCCGTGAGCGGGGAGCACCACAAAGGGGAACGGGAGACCGAGAAGGCGCGTGTGTCCTGCGGGGAGCGCGCGTAGACCCCGGGAGAGCATCAGGGGCTGCCGCAAAGGGACAGATGAGGGAGGAGGAAGGGAGAATAGAACGGGGAGACAAGGAAGGGACATGAGAGGCAGGAGGGAGCGGAGCGCCAGGGACACATGGAGGGGAAGGAATCCCCTGAACCGTCACAACCAGGCAGACCATGGAATCCAGGGAATCCGAGGGACACACAGCAAAGAAGAGACGGCACACTTGGTAGTAATGAAAAAATGTATTTAAACAGCAGGCACAATCACCGACGTTTTGGTCCTAGGGCACTCCCTTGATAAAGGTGGCACTGTGTGCTCATTTGCATGTAATTTCCCAGAATCCCTTGCTGCAGTGGAAACGCTGTGTGCTGGGCGATAATGGGGAAAGAGAGGGCTGCAGAACTGTCTAAGACATGCAAATGAACTTACAGTAATATTTACAGTTTCTATATATATATATATATTTCAGGAAATAGGAAGGATTTATTTTTTCTAAATTAAAATAGTATGTGTACATTTTTTTTGCCGTTATCAGCACCAGAACTCCCCACCCCCTACTTAAAAAAATAAAATAAATGCAAACGCACAATGCCACACAATTAATTTTTTTGGAGTAATTTTCAGTGATACAGTAGGGTAGTATTAGGGTTAAGACACACACACACACACACACACACACACACACACACACACACACACACACACACACACACACACACACACACACACACACACACACACACACACACACACACACACACACACACACACACACATCTAAATACAAGCCAGGATTTGAAAAAGGCTCATCCTCTGATAGAAGAATTTGTCCAGTTAAAAAATATATTATATATATTATATTTGTTAAAGTCACAAAGTTCATTTTTTCTTTTTTTATAAAAACTAAATTAAAATGATAATTCTATGAATTAAAAAAAGACCATCCACAATATAAGTGGTCACGTTTCATTTGATATAATACTGTTAAAGGTGTTCAAGTAATTCAAGTGTTCAAGTTTCTTACTACTATAGTCAGAAAGTGCATCGCACAGCAGATGCTAATGCCAATTATAGACTATGGGGACACAGTATATGGTACCGCACCCCAAACTCACCTTAGAAAACTAGACACCCTCTACAACTCAATATGAAGCTTTGTCCTACAATCTAACTTCAACACACATCACTGCGAAAATGCTCAAAGAACTTGATTGGCTATTACTTGAGTCTAGGTGCAAAATTCAACTTTCCTGTCTTGCCTTCAAATACTTTCTGGACAAGCTACCCACCTATCTGAACAAGCTCCTCACCTCTAGCACTCGCAGGACGTACCACCTGAAAACTGACTCCAAAAGACCCAAGGTTCAACAAGGAATCCAGTCACTCATCTTCTTACCATGTACCTCACAATTGGAATAATCTACCGAGACTCACAAAGCTGCTATCAGTCTAAATTCTTTCAAATCTAAAGCTGTCTCACATTTTAAGCTGGTCTGTAACTGTTACATACACCCATAACTTATATTATATTGAACTGTTCATGAAATGTCTAAATTGTCACGGTGTGCTCACCACAAATAAGGCTGGACCACAGGGCCGGGTGGGAATGGTAGAAACACAACCTACAGGCACGAGGTCACGTCTGAAGTGTAGGTTGGTCGAGGTAGCTGGGTCGGGGTTGGAGAGGTTCGGATAGTCGGTATACTGTATTTGCGAGGGTCTTGTTTGGAGAGGTTTGGATCGTTGCAGGTACTATTAGCCAAGGTCTGGGTTGGAGCGGTGATAATGGTCGTTGTCCAAGTGCCGAGGTCAGGGTTGGAGCAAGACAAGGCAAGACTGTGGAGGCAGAGAAGAGGTAAATACAACGCAACTATGATTATGCTCAGCCAATGTGCCATTGGCACAGCTGAGTATATATGAGGGAGAGGCACCAATGAGAAGAGAAGAGGAGTGGAGGCGCGTCCTCAGCACAAGCGGAGATTGGGTAGGCTGCAGGAGACAGGTGCTGGCTAAACTGTTTGATGATGCAGTTGACGTGGAGCTTGTGTACAGTGTACACGCTTCCCGTGCGTGCGCCATGCACCAATGCTGACCGTGCACGAGCACAAACTGGAGGCAGGACCCTCTGCCTCGGTCCTAGGCAGAGATCATGATGCGCGCCTGCACACAGCGCTTCTGAGGGCAGATGCGGGTCTTGAAGACGTACCCCAGGGAGTGGGGAACGTGGTGTTAGATGGAGGTACGGCATGAGCGCGCCTGTGGCGGCGTGACTCTCGGATCCTTACATAAATATAATTTATAACCTCTGTTCATTTAATGTAACCAGGTAGTGTCATCATAACTCTGTGCCCAGGACATACTTGAAAACTGCAGATGAAGCCATGACTTGGATTGGGTGAAACGCGTAGAGTGGGCGTACCCCCTTAGTATTGAGTATGCAGGAGACACACCGCCAATTACTCGCACACCAAGGTAGCCGGACCAGAGGTGACGTCACACCCTCGAGGACGTGATGGAGCGGAGATCGCGGATAACATCGCGGACTACCGATCATAAAGAAGATATCCTTGCGGAAAGAACGGAGCACAGCAAATGCAGTAAGAAGGGGGCTAGATACCGCTGTTAAAAATCCTTTATTCCATGGTAGACATCATGGCATGGGATATGTTAAAAATCTCGAACGCGTTTCGGGCCGTCGCCCTTTGTCAACGAGAATACTAAACAGACTGCGGCTACCGCAGCTGATATAGGAGTTCCCCTGCCTCCAGCTGATTGATGACGTCATCTGCCATTGGCGCGGGATCGTCAAGGTATAATCTGATTGGTCCATACCCTGGACCAATGAGCTCCTTAGGTTGCGAATGCTTCACTGATATCAGGGAGGGAAAAGGGGAGTGACACCTATATCAGGAGCGAAGCTACTGCATGCTGTAAACTCAACATGCACTAATGACAACATACAGAGTTAAAAACAATACTATAAACATGTATAGAAGCAATCTTCTACTCTGAAATGGAGAACATGGAGGGCATCATTATATCATTTGTATGGTTATGTACAATATTCTTCATTATGTCTAATATGTAGCTATATATAATATCATCCACAGTCCTTAATGTATGTATATACATAGAGCAAAATACATCTTTGCAGGTATAATTTTTACAAATGAGAAAGCTATACTATTTATCAAACATCTGTTGTAGACAATCAGGGGTATATATAAAATAATTAGGAGTTGAGCCTCTCTAGTGACATGGATAGATAATTAAACAGTGGTATACAGATTTCTATGTCAGAGACGTCCAAAATATACATATAAGATAGTAATTATATAGTTGGAAATAAGTAGGGAATGGAAGAGAAAACATGGGAAGGTGGGGGGAGGGGGGAAGGGAGGGGGGGGGAAAAAGGGGGGGCAAGGTCCGATGGGAATAGGGAGGAGAGGGGGAAAGGGAGGGGGGGGGGGAAGAGGAAGGGGGGGGGGAAAGATGGGAGGGGGGGGGGGGAGGGGGGAAGGGGCAGGGGAGGAGGAAGAGGGAGAAGGGGAATAAGAAAAGGGGGTGGGGAAGGGAGAAGGAAAAAGGGGAAGGGAGAAGGAGAGGGAAGAGGGAGGGGGTGGGGCAAGGGGGGGTGGGAAGGGGAGGGAGGAATGAGAGAGGGAAAGGAAGGGAGGAAAAAGGAGGGGAGGGAAAGAAAAAGGGGGGAGAGGTAGAGGGCGAAAAGAGCAAGGATATGTATGAACATCAGATAACATTATTTGAGAAAGTGTTTAAGTTCCCAGTCGGTATTCATACCCTTGGGCATCAAAGTCCCAAGGGTATAAATCCAATGCATCTCCCGACAGTTGAGAAGAGATTCCCTATCTCCACCTCTTGGATGTATTGCAATATGTTCAATGGCGCTAAATGTAAGTTGGTCTACCGAGCCTATTGAGCATTGATTGAAATGTCTAGCGACTGGAAATTTCTCATCTTTTTTCTTGATGGTTCTGATGTGTTCACTAATTCTTATTTTTAAAGGTCTAATCATTCTACCTATATAGCTACAGCCACATGCACATCTCAGAATGTAGATCACATACTTTGTATTGCATGTTAAGAAAGAATTGATTCTATGTTTTTGGCCTGTATATATATTCTTGATGGATTTAATAGGTAGGGCGTATTTGCAGAAATTGCAGGATCCACATTTGTAGAACCCATTAGGGATAGTACTTTTAGTGGGTTTTTACAGCATGCAGTAGCTTCGCTCCTGATATAGGTGTCACTCCCCTTTTCCTCCCTGATATCAGTGAAGCATTCGCAACCTAAGGAGCTCATTGGTCCAGGGTATGGACCAATCAGATTATACCTTGACGATCCCGCGCCAATGGCAGATGACGTCATCAATCAGCTGGAGGCAGGGGAACTCCTATATCAGCTGCGGTAGCCGCAGTCTGTTTAGTATTCTCGTTGACAAAGGGCGACGGCCCGAAACGCGTTCGAGATTTTTAACATATCCCATGCCATGATGTCTACCATGGAATAAAGGATTTTTAACAGCGGTATCTAGCCCCCTTCTTACTGCATTTGCTGTGCTCCGTTCTTTCCGCAAGGATATCTTGTTGCTGCTTTCTCAAACGTGATGCACGCCGTGGGACTCACTACACAGGATTTCTCTCTACTGTGAGTACATCCATCCGTTTATTACGGCTGGCTATTCATTCACTGTTGTCTTTTCTCCAGGGGGGATACAACATTCTGTGTTACTGGGAGGTCAGAGATTTTTTACTGACACTCACCAATATAATACAGTTCCCCCATACTTCAGGAGATATAATCAGAGACACATTTATATCTACACTGGCGACACACTTTATTCGAGCTCGGCTAGTCCCACGAATTCGGGTATACCCGGGTGTATTGAGGTTTGTGACTGTTTTCTGCCCGAGTGCATTGGGTTATTTTCCAGGCAGGGATTGAAGCATTTTATTCCCGCTGGCTGCAATACTGCACAGTATATATATATATACTGCATTACAATTCATGAATTTATGCCATCTGGTAGACACGCGAAGCATTGCAGCCTATTAAATCCTAATCATTATCATTTAACAGATCAGCCGCCCGTCAGCCAGGCATGAACCCAGGCTGGGAAGGCAAACGCAACGGGGCTTGTCAGAGGTGAGGAGCGGCGTATTCCAGGTATCTGCCAGGTACATACTGGGTATTTGCTCGAATAAAGTGTGTCGGTGCAGTATATATCTGTAGAGAGTGGTGTCTCCCTGTTTCCCTCATATAGAGGCATCATTTCAAATGGACATCTAAAGATTTCCTGCAGTTGAGCACGGTACACTGGGAACGCTGTGTCCTAGTATCTACAAAAAAATACCGATCATAAAGGGCTTACCCATGAACAGTGGACGTCCAACAGAGGTGGGGTGGTGAGCAAGTATGCTGTGTGGCTTCTCCATCACACTCGTTAGTATTATGTGCCCATTTTATATTGCATTATTGTAAGTGCGTTTTTTATACCTTAAATATAAAAGATTTTTTTACTCTATTGATTTGTGCTATGGAGCTATTTTTCTTTTACTGCTGAGGTTTGTCTCTCCTGAACTCTCCGGGTGGTGATACATCTTTACCTGACATACAGAGAACAGATTGCCACAGCTTTTGATATTGCTTTAAAACATCCTACATCCTGTGAGTAGGCTGCGTATAGAGCCAAGATAAGAGCTGACATTAACTCATCGCTGCACTTAGATTGTTTGTGTTGTTGTCTCTCTTCCCATTTATGCTCCCCCTGGATTGTGAGAACACATTCCTACGTTTTGGGACCAGTGAAGACAGGCCCCCCAAGAGGATCTAAGCATGGAGTTGCGACTTTATATTTGTATTGCACTGGTATTATTCATATACATTTGCACTTTATTGTATTTCTCAGTGCTTAATATTTATTCACTTTAAGAATTGTGATCACTCTATGTTTTTTGTGGCTTATTTGATCACCTTCACTTGTTATTACTTCCTGGTAAAACATTTTATAAACAAATAAATAAACTATCTTTAATCATTGGTCTACCACTCACAACTTTCAGAGTTGTGTGTTTCTCTTGGTTAAACTGGTGAGGTCCTGCTGTAGGTACGGTAGTTCATGGTTCAGATAAGAATGAGAAAAAGCACCGTACCCTGTGGGGATTGCTATCTTAAAGCTGTAGTCCAATGTGTTCTTTCTAAAAATATTGCATTTTACACAATACTTTGCCTTTCTCATCGTGAACACATTTTTTTTGTGTAATCCGTTATTTTTCATCTAAAATAGAAACTACTATGTCAAATAACATGTGTAGCCCTGCTTCCTATCACTAGCAAGCTGCTACTATGTGCTGTATTACCTGCTGGCTCACAGGGCCTAAGTCTCTGCCACGGAGAGCCTGGGGTGCGCGCAATATTTATAACGGGTGCAGCGCCTCCACCTGCGACAGCTCCCGCCAAAGGGGGAGTGGGTCTTCGCAGGACGTATATGCAAGAATTACACTTACACAGCTTAGTTCTAAAACCAATCTCTTTACTTGCAGACCAAACTCACAGTACATTACAGGCCATAACATTCCTATATATGTGTATACGTTATATAACACGCCACGGCGGACGTCAACATTTACCTAGCGCCACGGCGGACGCCCCACAACCTGCGCCACGGCGGACGCCAACAATAATCCCCACACCTGCCACCAGGTGAGCCCACCCCGTGTCCGATCCTAACGGATTAGTCCTCTCGCTCACAGCAGGCCCTATGTGTGTGTATGGGTGATTGCGCAGCCACTGTGTCTCGAGTGAATGAATGGTACCGATGGTGCACTTGATGAAATACCTGCCGAGCACTCTGGTGCTCGGAACGGCCACGGTCTTCAAAAAGGGTCTCGATACGTCAACACCGATCTATCTCTCTCTCTCTCTCTCTGGGGTCTGGGGCGCTCCCACCCGGACTCCGGCAACACCAGTGGGGGTCTGAGCCCAGACCTCCCTCTTGACAGTATAGTCCCGGTCAAGGCTTACAGTCACTAGGGGAACAGGAACCTACTATGGCGATCCCTAGCTCAGCTTGTCTCTGCGGGGACTCAGGGCTAACTGGGCCTGGGGCACCTGGCCTGCGCCGGGGCGGTTCAACCTCCCCGCACAGACTCTCCATCTCCTCTCCTCTCCAATCAGCTTTAGCTCCACATGCGTGAAACCACTGCCTATATCTCTGGCACCTCCTCCGCCCATTGGCTAGACTCTCTCACCTGACCATCCCCGCAGGGCTGCTGGGTCAAGGGACTGCTTTCTCCCGCCAAATGCCCTCTCCTCCTTCGCGGGCTTTGGCAACTACTCTTTGCAAGCGCAACCTCCCGCTCTTTGGGGTGAATCAGGGGTCACTGCTACATCCTCACCCCTGTGGATTCCAACATCCCCGCTTGGACAATGATAACAACACAACCAGTTATATAATGAAAAATACTAATACATTGGTTTCTCTATCAACTTGTACATTTCACTGAACATGATAATCACTGATTGAACCCGGCTGCGAGCCCACTGCTGAGCCTCATAATGGGGTGCCCCGAACTGATCATTAGCCAACCTCGTGGGAGGTTGGCCAGCTCTTTGGCTTCTGCGAATTGGCTCTTCCGCTACCTCTTTGGGGGATTAGCAATTCTCATCGGGTATTTCCAACTCGGGCTCTGGGGATCTAGCGGTGGACTTACTGAAGTCAGTGTCTCTGTCATGGGGCCAAGGGGCTCTTTGCCCATAGCTCCTCTGGGAGATGCCCCCGCGGCCGGAAGGCCCCTTTGAGAGGTTCCTTCCTTTGGATCTTCCAAACTTTCCTGTCCTGATGACCGTTCCCCACCCAGGGGAGATGTAGGCCACTCTAAGTCTCCTTCTTCTATTTGGGGAATGAGGAGCAGATGATTGCGATGCCACGTCTTTATCCGGCCCTCCGAGTCTTTGATCCGGTAGACCGGAAGGCCAGGCATTTGAGAAATTACTTTGTACACCCCTTCCCGCCAACGGTCAGCCAACTTATGTTTTCCCGGTACTCCCAGGTTGCGGAGCAGTACGGCATCACCAGGTTTAATGTCTATATGTTTTACTTTGTGATCATAGCGCCTTTTGTTCCCGACATTCAGTTTTTCGGTGGATCTCTCGGCTTGCAGATATACGCCTTCTGTAGATTTTCTTGCAATCTTTGTACGTAGCGAAAATGGGTGGAATTGTGCACCCCATCAGTGGAGACTCTTAACTGGATATCCACGGGCAGACGGGCTTCACGGCCAAACATAAGAAAGTAGGGCGAGAACCAGGTAGATTCGTATCGGGTGAAATTATAAGCATGGACTAGAGTTTCTACATGGCGACTCCACTTAGTCTTCTCTACATCCGTTAGCATGCCCAGCATGTCCAGCAGAGTGCGATTGAAACGTTCGAGTAAAGCATCCCCTTCTGGGTGGTAAGGGGTAGTACTGGACTTTTTAATGTGCAAGAGGTTCAGCAATTCTTTTATTAGTTTACTTTCAAAGTCCCGTCCTTGGTCGGAGTGCAGACATTGAAGTAGCCCATAATGCATGAAATACTTCTCCCAGAGCACCTTAGCCACCGTAATAGCTTTTTGATCTTTGTCGGAAAGGCCTGGGCGTAGCGGGTATAATGATCAGTGATGACCAGCACGTTCCCTATATCATGGGTGTCGGGTTCGATGCACAAGAAGTCCATACAGACTAAATCCATAGGTCCCGTACTCTTTAGATGGCCCATGGGGGCAGCTCTAGTGGGTAGAGTCTTGCGTTGGATACACCGCACACACCTACGACAGTGATGATCCACGGATTCTCTCATTTTTGGCCAAAAAAATCTATCTCTCACTAGTCCGAAAGTCTTGTCTACTCCCAGATGTCCGTGTTCATCATGGAGAGCTTTCAACACTACGTATTGTAGCCGTTTTGGTAACACTAGTTGGCGGCAACCCTGATGGTCATGATACTTCACCACTCGGTACAACAGCCGATGTTGGATTTCAAATTTGTCCGCATCCCACATAAGAATACATCCGACATCCCCAGGAGTCTGGCGAAGCAGGCCCCGTCGCTTTTGTCGAATGGCATCACAGATAGTCCCTGCGACCGGATCTTGTTCTTGGTAATGTACCATGTCTTCCCAAGCAATGATTTGATCGGGGGTAACATACATCCCACTCGGGTCATGATAGGCTTCAGGTATAGCGGTAGAGGTGCACCCTAGGGAGTCAGCCACCCGTAATTTACGAAAAGGCTACTTGTTCATCTATGATGGCTGCCGTGCCACAGAGTGCTCTTATTCCGGGTACAGGAATCTCTTCCCACTGATCTTCGTCGGTGGTCGGGATCAACCACGGTCGCCTCGACAGGGCGTCAGCTCCAATGTTCAAAGGCCCAGGTTTGTATTTCAAGGTGAAGTTGTAATTGAAGAGCACTGCCAACCAGCGATGTCCGGTCGCATCAAGTTTGGCTGAGGTCATGATGTAGGTGAGAGGATTATTGTCGGTGCGTACTTCGAACGACACCCCGTACAGATAGTCCCGAAGTTTGTCCACTATGGCCCACTTAAGGGCCAAGAACTCGAGCTTGTGTACCGGATAGTTCTGCTCACTGACTGTGAGACTACGGCTGATATATGCTACGGGTCACAACCCCTCGGGATATTTTTGATGCAACACCACTCCTAGGCCACTCAGGCTGGCGTCCACGTGTAGGATGTAGGGTTGGTCGGGATTGGCGTAGGCCAAGACGGAGCAGCCGCCAGGCTCTGCTTCAAATCGTGGAAGGCTTGTTCGCACTCGGGGGTCCATTTATCCCCGAAGGGCTGTTTGGCAGAGGGGTTCTTATGGCCCCTTTCAGACGGGTATATGCGGAGTAGGCTGTTGAGGGCTTTGGCCCTACGCGAGTACCCTTCCACAAATCGTCGATAGTAGCCGCAGAAACCCAGGAATGAGCGCAGCTCCCCCACATTCTCTGGGCGAGGCCAGTTAACAACAGCTTCTATTTTAGCGGGATCAGTGGTGACTCCGGCTCCGGACACTATGTGTCCTACATACGTTACAGAGGTCCGGCAGAACCGACATTTGTCCAGAGAGAGTTTGAGGCCTTCTTGGGACAATCTATCCAGTACCTTCAAGAGACGGTTCTCATGTTCTTCCAGGGTTTTCCTGAAAACTATGATGTCATCTAGGTACACCAGGCATTCTCGGGGGTTGAGGTCACCCAGCGTCTTCTCCATTAATCGCTGGAAGGTGGCGGGTGCTCCGCATATGCCTTGGGTCTGAAATCTCAGCAGCGCCTCCAAATGTAGCCCTGCTTCCTATCACTAGCAAGCTGCTACTATGTGCTGTATTACCTGCTGGCTCACAGGGCCTATGTCTCTGCCATGGAGAGCCTGGGGTGCGCTCAATATTTATAACGGGTGCAGCGCCTCCACCTGCGACAGCTCCCGCCAAAGGGGGAGTGGGTCTTCGCAGGACGTATATGCAAGAATTACATGTAATGGGTATTCCACCCCACCCAATCGCATATATAGTGTGGGTGCGTAGAACATACGGTGTTACCCGGTGTGGTGCATATACGTGCAGGCTCACAGGAGGTCTGAGCCTCCGCTATTGAGAGCCTGGGGTGAATCCTCTGGAACGTTTCTTTGTTTCAGTGCCTCCACCTATGTAGGATTCTATGGGTATGTAGAATAACCCTAACATAGGAACCACATGCAAATAATCAGTACACCATATGTATGATAACCAATATCTTTTTACTTGTGCTCACATGAACCATATAACATCAACATAATAACGGGTGTCCCTCTCTAGAGGGGACACTGACTCTTGCGTCTCGCAGGACGCTTCCCCCTACACCGGGTGATCCCACCCCGTGTCCATCAATCCACGCACAATGTCTCCCGCACTCTTTAGGTGAGAATATGGGTGACTGCGCAGTCACTAACTAATGGAACTGTTGTTGATGCACTTGTTGACAAAAGGGGTTACCTGCCGAGTGCTCCTGCACTCGGGCCTGCAACTACTTCTCATATGATCTGTCGACCTGGATCCCATCTGATCTGGTGGTTCCTTGCTTGGGGTCCGCCAGGGGCGATCCCACCCTGAAGATAGTCTCTCTCTGGGCACAGACTTAAGCCCACGTCTCCAGGCAGGAAGCGCAGCATCCGCTGATCCCTATCCAACGCTGGCACTCTAACATGACACGGTCCCTCACCTAGGGCCAGTCCCTAGAGCACCACTAACTGGGGAGTGAGGACCTACCTGGGACCTAAGGGGTTAACTGGCCTATCCTGTCCCCCTAGCTCTCCCGGTCCTGACTCTAGCTTACTAGTACCTAGTACTTGCTGTAACGCACTGCCCCCAGATGTCTACCTACTGTTGGCTAGCCTAGTGCAGATCCTCTCCAGAATCCCTGACCTCTTTACAGACTATCCCTTCAGGCATCCTACCCCTAGCGCTACCTCAAGGTGACTGGGACCTAGTAATTGGTACGTACAGCAACCGGCTGCACAACACGGTGCCTGCCTGTCAGACCTCACAGCACTAACAGCCGTGACTCTGACAAGGCAGCACTCACACTAAGGGCAGAGTCCCTAACTGGGGCTGTCCCTTATAATTACCCCCTAAACTGGTGGGGAGTTGGGGCCTACCTGGGATGTGGGTACCTATCTGGATGCAGGAGCTGCACTCACTCCCCGCACCCTTGCTTCCCTCACAGCTCCCGGACTCCAACTAACTGCGTAGCTGCAGCTCAAACAATGTATCTCTTTTCCTTCTGCCAAGTCATCCTAAGCCCTATTGGCTCCCTGGCATCACGTGGGGCACGCAGAGGCTCATGGGACACGTAGTCCCTGCTCAGAGCCTTCCCTGGTAGGCTGGGGTTTCGCGGGCTTTCTCTCTCCTGACCTGCGCCTGCACAAGCTATCTGGGGCTGCCTCACTGTTCCCTGGCCTTTCCCTACACTCGCGCAAATTCTCCCTACCTCTGAAGTGCCTTCCGCGCATGCGTGACTCTGTCGGGCCGCCGGGGGCTTACTGCGCATACGCGAACTGATGTGCAATGGCGGTGCTCTCTTACCGAGCCGCCGGGACCTTAGAGACGCGATCGCGGCCCTAGCAACGGCCCGATCGCGTCCCCGGCAACCAGCCCGCTCGCGGAGGCAGAGCACTACTCCCTGCTCCTGCCCCCACCTTGGAAGCAGCCGTCGGGTCCGTCGCTGGCTCTGGCGGCACCCGCGACCGTGCTGCACCAAGAGAGGGGGGCCTCAAGGAGCTGCTGGAGACCTGGGTTACACTCTCCCCCTGGTGAAAAACCCAACGCCCTCGCTTGGGGAACGACATTACTCGACACAATTTTACACAATGAAAAATTGCATGGCATAACCAGTATACTTAACAGGTCGACTGTAACATCCCTTAAACATGGCACATCACACCCAATAATACCCAAGGCCAGCTGAGTCCATTTGTGGGGTGCCCCTAACTGATCAGGTGGGGGTACCTCACTTTTGCATCCGTGAGCCTCCCCGGGTGAATCTCTTGTTGAGCACGCTCTGGGGAAACAGTCACCGGTACTGTACTACTTCCTCCCCCTGGTGGAAGGAATAGTACAACGTCTCTTAACCAGGCCTTTACCCGGCCATCCGCGGCATGGATGCGGTAGGCCAGGAGGCCAGGACCTTTCCCGCGGTCCACTACGTGGTGAATGAAGCGCTCCTTTTTGGGCTTAAAGGAGGCAGCTTTCCCTGAATCCCTTTTTCCACAGTCTTTGTCCCTACATACTGGCGAGGCTTCCATTGGGAAGCGAGCAATGGACAATGTCTCTTTCCTCAAAGTCTCTGTTTCACCTGGCAGGGGGTAACGGGTAGATACCTTACCACTGCGGTGATTCACGGTGGCCAACAGGTCCTCCGGGACGCTGTCAGTTTCCACCTCGGCTATCTCAGGACCTGTCCCCGGCACTTCTGGGGCAGTCCACTTACTTGCTGGAACCTCGGGAGCGTTGGATCCCAGTCCTGGGACCACTTGTGTCGGAGCGCACGGGCTCACAATCAGATCAGGAGCCTGGGCGATGTAAGGAGGTTCCTCACCACTCCGCTGGCTTGCGATGGGCTCCGCTTCATCTGGAACACGATCAGGTAGGTACGGGTCCAAACGCACCACTGGACAGCTACCTTCTAAGGAGGACACCTCCACCAGGATGCGATGCAGAGGGGAGCCCTTCGCCCTGGTGACCAGACTTAAGGAACTATCGTGCTCCGCGGTCACCTGGAGGCTCACCCCCAACACCCCTGGGGCAGTCGACTCACCCTTGTCTTCGTTAGGTATGGTCCCAAGCCTAAGACCGATGGTACCATCGTAGTAGGCCGGACTGGCCGTTGTAGAGCACATAGCAGGGTCCGCAACATCTGGATACACCACCTCTAGGGCACACGGGCCCACAGCAGGCTCTGTATCCGCCGAAATAGTTGATTCGATGATTTCACTAAAGGAAGACGGGGGTATAGACACCTTACCCTGTGATTCCTCTGTCTCCTCTGTTTCACCGCTGGGGTGGTTCGCCGTTAGGCGCATCGCCACCGATGGGACTTCAACCTCTTCCCCGGAGGATATCACGATAGTATCCTCCGCATGGGAGTCAACGGGGTCTTCTGCGAAACAGCCAGTGGTTGTTGGTACGAAGCTGGCGTGCTCCGGTACCTCCACTGCGGTTGCGCTCTTCTCCGCCAATGGTTCGCTTGGCTCCTTAGCTGGCTCTGTAGGCTGGGGTACAATAGGCATCAAGAAAATTGCTCCGCAGCAATCACATTTGGGCTCCTAAGCCAGTGCGCCTCTAGAACAGTCACAGGTGGGGCTAAAGCACTGTGTACATGGTTCCCCATCCACCTCGGTGATCTTGAAGTCTATTGGTAACTGGGACATGTCGGCTCCCTCGTCATAGGCTTCTTGCAAGCATGGGCACATTAGCATAAGGGTCTATTCCTGGCGCTCGCCAGGGCACATACACATTAGGGTGTATCCCCTGACAGTCTATCTCATCCTCAGAGAACAAAGAGTCTATTACGGCGTCAACGTAGGGTTGAAGATAACAGTGCTGGCTCCCCCTGGTGGAATCTGAAGGAAGGGCACTTTCTACAAGGGAGTGGTTCTGGCTCTGCGCTGAGTCACTCACATCACAGGGGAGGGGCTCTGATTTTCGCGCCAAACCCTGACAGATTGTTGCAACATCTTTCTGTGCAGGTTGGCAGTCAGCAGCACGTGCGCTCTCCTGATTTGGCGGGAGACGCCATTTTGCTTGGTCTGCGTAGAGAGGGGGTCTCAAGGAGCTGCTGGAGACCTGGGTTACATACACTTACACAGCCTAGTTCTAAAACCAATCTCTTTTACTTGCAGACCAAACTCACAGTACATTACAGGCCATAACATTCCTATATATGTGTATACGTTATATAACACGCCACGGCGGACGTCAACATTTACCTAGCACCACGGCGGACGCCCCACAACCTGCGCCACGGCGGACGCCAACAATAATCCCCACACCCGCCACCGGGTGAGCCCACCCCGTGTCCGATCCTTACGGATTAGTCCTCCCGCTCACAGCAGGCCCTATGTGTGTTTATGGGTGACTGCGCAGCCACTGTGTCTCGAGTGAATGAATGGTACTGATGGTGCACTTGATGAAATACCTGCCAAGCACTCCGGTGCTCGGAACGGCCACGGTCTTCAAAAAGGGTCTCGATACGTCGACACCGATCTATCTCTCTCTCTCTGTCTGGGGTCTGGGGCGCTCCCACCCGGACTCCGGCAACACCAGTGGGGGTCTGAGCCCAGACCTCCCTCTTGACAGTATAGTCCCGGTCAAGGCTTACAGTCACTAGGGGAACAGGAACCTACTATGGCGATCCCTAGCTCAGCTTGTCTCTGCGGTGACTCAGGGCTAACTGGGCCTGGGGCACCTGGCCTGCGCCGGGGTGGTTCAACCTCCCCGCACAGACTCTCCATCTCCTCTCCTCTCCAATCAGCTCTAGCTCCACGTGCGCGCAACCACTGCCTATATCTCTGGCACCTCCTCCGCCCAATGGCTAGACTCTCTCACCTGACCCTCCCCGCAGGGCTGCTGGGTCAAGGGACTGCTTTCTCCCGCCAAATGCCCTCTCCTCCTTCGCGGGCTTTGGCAACTACTCTTTGCAAGCGCAACCTCCCGCTCTTTGGGGTGAATCAGGGGTCACGGCTACACATGCGTTGATCTCATATAATATGGCAACACTTGTAAATGTTTTCAGATCTGCTTAAGAACTTCAGCTTTATCACTGCTTCCAGGATTTGTCTTTTCACGGGTACTTTTCTAGAAATATTAAAGATCAGAAGGGAAAGCACACTGGATAAACGCTTTAATTTTATTGCAACTCTGCAACCAGCTGTGTTAGCTGGGGCTGAGTCTTCAATGAGATTACAAAGGTTATATTGCAGTACTTATTATAATAACATAATATTTGCTATATCGTATAGAAAATGTTAATGTATACTTAACTCAGCCCAAATGTATGTACTTTGTCTTCTTTACTAATAAGAGTCTCCATCACATTTTCACCTATTAAATATGGATAATTAGCCACAATTTTTCCTCATACAGTAAGCTTATGAGAAAGGAAGAAAGCGTAATACTTCCTATCTATGTTTGTTTACGTGTTCTTTTTATGTAATACAATCATTTGTTAAACAATTCTCTAATAAAATATGCCTTTCTGATTATCGTACGTTTTGGGATGGCCTAAATATTTTACTTTAATACCTGCCCAATTCTCTTTTGTAGAAGATATTATCGGACTAAACTTCCCATGAGCTCCTTTCTAGAAACACTTTCTAATTTGGTTATACTTGTTATATTACTTTGTCTAGCTTTGTGTATTTGTTAATTTGGTTTATCTTAAAAGACATTATCATAATGTGTTTTTAATGTGCCTCTGTTTCATTTGTTGGGCTTTAGCTCTTATTGTACCTTTGCCAGAATACCTACTTTTTATTTTCTGTTGTTTTTGGATTTTGCATAGCAATTAATCATTGTGTGATTAGCAGAAATATAATTAGGGCACTTCATGTTCATAGAGCCTTAAGTTACTTTTAGGAAATGTTATTAGGCAACAAAGCAGATTTGCTGGAAATTCATAATCATATGAACACGAATATGAATCATACTATAATTATGCCCTAATTTTGTTGGATGATCAGATATCATGTGGCTTTTAACAAACAGATATATAATAATTAAATGTTAATTTTGCAAAGAAAATTAAAACGATGTTTATTTTGTATCATGCCAAATCATTTCCATTTTTATTCTCCTGCAAATAAACAATTTCTGAAGCTTAATCCTCAAAATAATCTCTTGGTGTGTCCATTTATTTTAGTAAGAATACTTTTTATTAATAGAAACAGTGCTTAATAAAGTCATTTTCTGTGCGGGTATTGTCTGGTACTGTAGTGACGATGAGTATTCTAAAACCAATCTGGGACAATCACCAACAAGACCCAGGTACATACTGGGTACATGCTGAAATCATGCTGGGTACATGCTGCAACATTTCTGCAGACAGACTAATGGCCCATCGGATTAACACAGCAGGGGTCCCTGGCAGTCCCATTCAGTTTGATTACATTAGTCTCTGTAGAAATGTCACTGAAATGTTTGTAGCATGTATGCAGCATGTATCTTGTTGGTTATAGCCCCAGATTTTCCAAGGCAAGTTTAAGGCAAGTGTTAGAATACTCGTTGGCGCACCTGTATGTTTGCTTTTGTTTGCAAATTGCTTCATTGGTCAAATTGAATAATGACACAGAATTTATCTGTTGCTAACACCATTCTAGATTACCAATGTCATGGCGCGTCATTACCGCATGTTGACTCGTGTTTTATCGCGTGCAGAAAATGGCATTTTAGTGTTCTGGTTTTTAAACACCTGCAAACTGACACAGTACTGTACTGTACACATTACAATCATTCATTTCTGCCACAGAAACGCGAAGAACTGCACCCACAGAAATCGGAATCCATGAAATTCAAACAAACCGCGTGATTGGCCGCATTGAGTACTGCAGCGTACACGAAAACGGCTCTGTGAGATGTTCGAATAACGGCCGCTGCATCTGTAGGTGCAAAGTTCATTTTACCTGTCTTGCCTTCAAATACTTTCTGGACAAGCTACCCGCCTATCTGAACAAACAAACCCTTACCACAAACAGTACTTATCACCTAAAATCTGACTCCATGTATTGTTATCATACTGTAGCTGTGCCCAGGACATACTTGAAAAAAGGAGGTAACACTTATCATTTTATAAATCTATAAATATGCATGGCCTTACTTCACAGTAGGTCAACTTGCATATATTAGAGAGTGTTTATTTTTTCCTCTGAAAACATTACCTCTAACCTAGTAGATTTTTGGAATCAGTAAAAATCCAGGCGATTGGAGCATGAAGCATATAATTTGATACATCCTATATTGATACACCGCATCTCCTTACCCAGTTCATCTTCTCATTGTCATAACCTTTGAGAAATACCCTAATAGTCTACACCTTCTCCCCATCAGATTCTCAAAGAGATATTACTTTGCTGGGAAAACAATGAATTCCTACAAATTTAGGATGCGCTAACACAAACTGTGATCTAAACTAAATAAATAATACAATTAGTGCTGCATGAAAAAGAACTGTTCCCAGTTCAAAGTGATAAAGAGTCCAGGAAAATCAGCGCCCATCAATATGAAAATAAGAGGGAAAAAAAGAAAAAATATATAGTGGAGTACGTTCACAGATAATTTTCTACACAGCAAAAACGGTGAGATATGTACTTGACAGAAAGTGCCTAAGCCCAGGCACTAAGAGGTTTCTTTGCTCCTCCACTCCCACAGCAAATGGATTAAAGGAACCAGAGCCTCTTAGTAAAAGTCCAAACTTTATCCACAATTCAAAGTAACGCTCACATAAAACAGAGTGTACACAGCAGATACAGGACCAGCTAGTAAACTTCTCCTTCTCTCCAGTGACCGCGACTCTCCTTCGCCATTCCAGCTCGCGTTCTAAGTCACTTCCCGTTTCAGAGTGTTACACTCAAACCGGTCCCCTTGCAAACCTACGCGTTTCGCAGGAAGTGCCTGCTTCTTCAGGGGTATGTATGACATGTCCTTGTGTCCCCCACTAATACATCCCTCTTTATTGCTAACAGTTAACTTTAATTATGGTATATAAAAAAAGCCAAAAATCGGGATACATTAACTAATTGATCTGAGAAAAAGCACCATAGTAATGGATATGCCAATCATTTTGAAAAGTTACATATTACGCTCTTTTAGTATAAAGCAAAGATCATAGAGGAAAGTACTATTTTATGTTTTGGGGTCTGAAAAGGGGAGTAACAGAAAATGGATATCTATTCAAAAGGATAGTTTGGTATTAGAAAACAGCCTAAATCTATGTTGATGTTTAGACCTATGGGGATCAAAGTTTTTAGTTTGTAAATCCCCATAGTTTCCTTTTGGGAATTTTTTTCTGTACTTTTACCTAGTTCTACCCTGTCAATTCCCATGAAGGTTAAACCATCAGGATTACTGGAATTAATTGTTTTGAAATGGCTTGACACATCGTGTCTCAAGCCCCTTGAAAATATTTCTGTAGTGTTCACCAATGCGCTGTTTGAGACGTCTTTTTGTGCGACCAACATTTTGTTGGTCGCATGGGCACACTATCAGATAGATGACCCTTTGCTGTCACAATTGATGATTTTTTTTATATTGAAGCTCTCCCCTGTATGTATGGATTTCAATAATTTTCCATTTGTTCCATATTTACAATATTTACATTTCCCGCATCTGAAGAAGCCCTGTGGTTCCCCCTTATTTAGCCAATTACCACCTGGTTCCTCCATCCTTGGTATACTAGGTGCTATTCTTTTTTTGATATTTTCTTGTATATAACATTTTCGGTCTTTCCATAATATAGTCTTTTTGCTACGGGTCTGGTTGGAGAATATGATGATGTTTTCACAATAATTTTTCAATTCTTTTAAGTGCAGTATTGTATTGTGTAATGAAAGTTACCATATTGTCTTTATATTTCCTATCTTTTTCTTTATAGTCTAACAGCTCATTTCCATCTACATTTAGCGCTTGTTTTTCTGCTTCTTTTATTAGCTTATCATTATACTTCCTTTCTTCATATTTTTTTGTAAGTATTTTAGATTGTTCTAAAAATGTTTTGGTATCTGTACAAATGCACTTAAATTCTCCCTTAGGGATATTGTTGAGCCATCTTGAGGGATGATTGCTTGAGCGAAAAATATAACTATTGCAATCTACTGGTTTGTAAAATGTTTTTGTATTTATAATCCCATGCTCTACATATATGCAGAGGTCTAGAAATTCAATTTTAAACCGGGCTAAATTTGGTCATAAATTTTAGATTCCAATTATTTATGTTAATGTCTACCAAAAATTAAATCTGGCTTTCGCTGCCACCTCTCCAAATTCACATATCTTGAGAAAATCATGATAAGAGAAGTAAAACAGCGGTGGGATATCACCACACTGGAACAATATATGTGCAGTAAACATATACCAAGAGGACTGCGCATATTTAAATCTCCCACATTTGATTTAGACAATGATGTTTTTATTAGCAAATGGAATCGCATTTTAGACCATTTGCTCGTTTCAAATGATGAATCTTCTTGTCTCACATAGAAGGTAATCTCTTAATAGGATAGACATTGAGATATCTGAAATAAAAAACAGATTAGAAAAAATTGAATATTCCAACGAAGTACAAGATCTAGAGATTAATTTAAAAGAAAAATTAGACAAAATTGAAAAATAAGTGATTCAAATAAAGCAAAATAAATTTAAAAGTGACAAACAAGATTATGAAATGCGGAATTATAGAATTTAAAGAAAATCAGGGAGTATAAAAAGAGACCCATCTAAATCTGAAAACAAAAAATGGCAGGAGAAACACTTCAGCAAAAGAAGAAACTCAAACCATAGAACATAGGAACCTAGAGATGGTATCAATACACAAAGATCTACAGTAAGAGAACAGGATTGGCAAAAGGTGCCAGATAAATGTCCCTTCTATAAAAAGAATGAAAACTCTAATGGTCAATATAGAGATCATTACAGGGATAATTATAGAGACCAGAGACATACTGTAGGGAAGAATACTACAAAAACACCAGGGGTGGATATGATCGTGGTTACAATAAAAGAAGATATGAGGAAAAAGACAAAACATGTAGATATGCAGATGTAGCCTGTTTGTGTCCGGGGTTTTCCTGACCAGAGCCTGTCCCTTACGTGAGATTTCCCAAGAAATGTACGCGAGTTATCCACGATTTAACCTGGGTGAAGTGAGACCTGAAGGTGGGCAGCAATTCGATATGTGGCGTTATATGCAATACCAGCTACAATATCAAGTCGGTGATCGAGAGTTATTGTGTCCCCACCCGTTTAGCTGTAGGAAAAACATGCTGACAAGGGCTAGGCTGAACGTGTACTGCATGTTTCATGCTGACAAGGGTTTGGTTGAATGACACTCACTGTACTGCATGTTACATGAGGAATAGAGCTAGGATGAATGTGTACTGCATGTAACATGAGGACAAGGGCTAGGTTGAGTGACACTCACTGTACTGCATGTTACATGCTGACAAGGGCTAGAAAACCTTAGTACTTTATGTCCAGTACTACTGTAAGTGTATTAAATTTACTGCAAAAGAGTAAAAACGTCTTAAAACAATGAAACCAGTGAAAACTTTATATATGCTGACAAGGTCTAGGTTGAGTGACACTCACTGTACTGCATGTTACATGAGGACAAGGGCAAGGCTGTATGTGTAATGAATGTTACATGCTGACAAGGGCTAGAAAACCTTAGTACTTTATGTACAGTACTACTGTATGTGTATTAAATTTACTGCAACGAAGTAAAAACGTCTTAAAACAATGAAACCAGTGAACACTTTACAGTGGCGGCCGCCTTTACCCTAGTGCGGCCATCGCGGCGCAACTCTGATAACCGCGGGCAGTATGTTTTTTTTTCCGGAGTATATAGCGGTATTTTAGCGCTCGTAATATGTATTAGCATTTTATGTAATACATGTATTGTATTGTCATCATAATTAACCACCTTATACCCCTAAAGAACCAAAGAAATACTGTAAGTGGCCAATAGCACACTTTGATAAAGCTCTACGGAGCGAAACATGTCAGTGTGATTTTCTCCCGTTTGTGCGCTTAAACGTTTTATCTTTCACCCTCTTCGCTTATTTATTGAAGTGGTGAGGCGACTTTTTGGCTATTGGCCACTTTTTTCTTTGATTCTATCTTCAGCACTCTGCACACCAGGGATTGCACCCGGCAAGTGTAGACTCCTTATTATAGAGTGGATTACACCAAAAGAGAGGAAACTGATTAATTCAAATGTGAGTACTTGCCATTTCATTATTGAATTGTCTTGATAATAGGAGGTTGCCTTTGGATATTGGGCATTCATACTTCATGCTTTATTTGCACTTTCTGAGTGGGATTTCTACACCTCCACAAGATATATATTCTAGAATGGACTTAATGTAAGGCTGAGACCATAGAAGGCACGTCCGTGCTGAGCCGTGCGGACGCTCCGCGCTGAGCCCCTGCATCCTCCTTGAGGATGTCTTTAGAGGGGGCTCACGCAAGCGTCCACAGGCGTGCTGAGGCGCTGGAGTTTTCAGTCGACAGCCAAACTGTTTTTCAGAGCGCTGTCGGCTGAAAACATCCAATCAGCGTGGAGCAGCATCAACGTCACGGCACCGTGACGTCGGCGCCGTGATGTTGATGTCGCTGCGTCGCGGGCGATTGGCCAGTGACGTCACTGCCCCGCCTCCCTCAGTCTCCCCCCGCCTCCCGTTCGCGCCCGCTGGCTCGCTTGCATGGGCATGAAATCACGCAGATTTCAGCAGGCGAGCCTCAGCATCAGCGCCTCAGCCCTGTTACCCCCTCTATGGCCACAGCCTAAGACTTGCCTAGGGTGCATCCTGCAACATTGCAATTATCTTTCATTGGAGGGAACATTTTAGAATTATATCCAGTCCGGCGTTTCCTCAATTAGTGCACCCCCCCACCTTTTGAGCCCCATCTCCTCCCTGTTGGGAGATTCTATGGTTAAACCACTGAAGATACAGCTCATAACAGACATGGTATTCATAATGAGAAGGGCTAGTATGGTCACTTTTCCTGCACTTCTCGCAAAGTATTTTCCCTGATGCTTTGTGGGAGGTCTGTTAGCCTTATGTCTGGGATCGGTCCGGTTCGAGATGCATTTGAAGCAGTACTCTCCTGGGTGCTGCGGGTCGTGCAGCAGGTGTTCTTAATTCACTGTCCGAGGATAGATGGTCTGTTGGACTTTGCATTTGCACCAGTACACCTCTGGGTTCAGCAGGTGTTTGTGGAAATAAATCATGACACTGTGTAATATGTCATGTGTTGTTCATCTGTGGTTGTATTTACCTAATTTTAAGACCTGCTAAGGAACAGATGTGTAACGCGTAGCTCACCACAAATGAAGCGCGACCGCGGTGTTGAGGTAGGGAATTGGTTAACGCCGACCCATAGCCATGCGGTCGCGCCTAAGATGTAGAGTAGTTGTTCAAGCCAGGTCAGGATTACAGATTGGAGAATAGTTAAAGTACTTGCCAAGTTCAGGAGTGGAGAGTTGCGGATCGTCAGAGTGTGTTTCCAGGTTCAGGATTGGAGAGTAGCGGATTGTCGGGGTACGTAGCCAGGTTCAGGATAGGAGAATATCGGATCGTTGGAGTCCAAGGTCAGGTCTGGAGACAGAAGAATGGTCGTACAAGCCGGATCAGGAGTGGAGAGAAGCGGAGTCCAAGGTACTAGCAGGGTTCAGGCAACAAGAGGTTAACAGGCAGCCAAGGTCTCAGGAACAAGAATGTAGCAAGGCACGGCATCACACGACTATGCTCAGCAAGGAATGAGAGCAGACTGAAGGTATATAAAGGCGGAGCCTCCAATAGCCAGCAAGGGTGGAACCAGGAAGTAAGCACCGATAAGCTGCTGGTGCACACACGTGTGCCCTATGATGCAGCCTAATCTGGGATGGTTGCAAAACTACTAGCGCGCCGTCCTGCGCGCGTCACGGAGGTCCTGGGGCGGAGCCTGGAGCGCGCATCACTCCCACGCCGATTCTGAGTGACCTTAGGGCAAGAGGGGGTGGGATCAATCGCGTGCCGACCCCCGTGTGTCACGGAGGTCAGGGGGCGGAGCCGACAGCGCACGTCCCTCCCACGCCGGTTCTGTCCATCACCAGAGCGGAGGCGGGGCTTGTACCGCGTGTCAGCAGGGAGGTTGGCCGAACGCACCCGTCGTGCATCAAAGCGGGAGGTCGGTTCCAAATCCGTGGATGGGGTATCAGGCAGCGCAAGGTTCACGCGCACGTGTGTAATGGGACCACGAGACCACGCATCCTGAGTGTCCGTCACGGAAGGCTTGTTGGGGTGAGGATGGCGAATCCTCACAAGATGATTGATATTATGTTCTGATATGTAAAACCATAGAATTCAAAGAGGATGTACTTTCTTTTTCACACAAATGTATATAACAAAAAAAATTAATAAGGTGTGCACAAAGGAATTGTCACGCTGCGCTCACCACAAACAGGACTGAAGATCGCGGGGCTGAGGTGGGGATGGAAAGACACTGACCCATAACCACGCAGTCTGGTCCGGAATGCGTAGTCCAAGTCATACAGCATAGTAGGGTTGGAGAGGTCAGAGTAATCAGGGTACTTGCCGTAGTTCTGGATAGGAGAGTGGAGGATGGTAGATGTCCGTAGCTAAGGTCCAGGGTCAGAGAAGGTAGAATTGTCAAGAGACGAAGCCGGGGTCAAAGCATTGGAGAGTGTAGGAATCCGTAGAACAGCCAAAGGTCAGGATAGGAGAGAACAGACAGGTCAAAGGCAATCAAGGATCAAGACACAACGAAACAGCAGCAGTGAGCACAATGCATAAACAGGGGTTTATGCTCAGCAGGGGAGGACAGACAGGAGTAGGTATATATGGAGGAAGGATCCAATTACCTTGCAGGTGCGTGATCAGGTCCTCCAATGGCGCCAGGGAGGTAAGTGGCTGAACATCCCTGGTAATTCTAATTGGGTTCCGGGTGACCTGGGTGCATGTGCGATGCGCGGCGCGGAGCGCTGATGTCACGCGGACGTGCGGCCGAGATTCCTCCCTGTGGGAGGCGCCGACGGCACCCTTCAGAGCGTGCGCGCACACGCTTGGCCGTGCGCGGGTGCGTGGCTCTGCCGTGTGCCGCGTCAGCCGGGCGGAATCCGGCAGGGGCTGCGGCGGTGGTTACAGTATCCCCCCCTTGAGGGGAGACATCCGGGTGACCCATGGAAGGTTTATTAGGATGACTACTGTGGAAGGCATGATTTAGACGGTTAGCATGTACCTGTCGATGAGGAATCCACTCTCTCTCCTCCAGGCCAAAGCCCTTCCAGTGTATGAGATACTGCAATCCTCCTCTGGACATTCTGGAGTTTAGAATGGTTTGTACCTCATATTCTTGTTGGCCCTCCACCAGTATGGGTTGCGGAGGTTTAGGTTGTTCTTTGGAGAATGAGTCTTGTAGACAGGGTTTCAGAAGGGAGGAGTGGAAGACGGAGGGAATCCTCATATTTTTTGGCAGTTCTAGCCGGTAGGCTCCTGGGTTGATCCTTTCAGTGATACAGAATGGTCCGATAAAGCGCGGTGACAATTTGAGTGAGGTTACCTTTAAACAAATGTTTTTTGTGGATAACCAGACCCTTTGTCCTACAGAGTACCCTGGGACCTCTCTACGGTGGCGATCTGCTTGTCTCTTCTGTAGTTTACCAGCGTGCCATAGGTTCAGTTGGATCTTCTACCACAAGTCTTGTAAGTGTAGGATCCTGTCCTCTGCGGCCGGGACTCCAGACTTCGAGATAAGAGAAGGGAGCGCAGAAGGATGGAAGCCATAATTGACCATGAACGGCGACTGTTGGGACGATTCATTCCGAAGATTATTATGGGAGAATTCTGCCCACGGAAGCAGTTCTGCCCAGTCGTCTTGAGTATCAGCAATAAAACACCTTAAAAATTGTTCCAGAGACTGATTGGTGCGTTCAGTTTTCCCATTATTCTAAGGGTGATAGCCTGACGAAAAGTGCAGTGGGACGTCCAGACTCTTACAAAACGCCCTCCAGAACCGGGAGATGAATTGGGATCCTCTGTCGGATACTATGACCTTGGGGGTCACAAGAAACCTGAAGATCTCCCTGATGAAAACGTCGGACAACATGGGCGCGGTGGGTAGACCTTTCATCGGGATGAAGTGTGCCTGCTTAGAAAACCTGTCCAGCACTACAAGGATGGTATCCATGCCTCTAGATTTAGGCAACTCAATGATAAAGTCCATAGAAATATGTGTCCATGGATGTTCCGGGATGGGTAAAGGTTGTAGGAGACCCGCAGGTCTGTTGCGTGGAGTTTTGTTCCGTGCACATGTGGTGCATGTAGCTACGAAACCTTGTATGTCTCTCCGCATGTTGGGCCACCAGAAGGTGCATTCTATGAGCTTGGTAGTTCTCTTGGTGCCAGGATGACCAGCTGTCTTGGACGAATGTCCCCACTCCATGACGCTCCTCTGATATAGAAGGGGAGTGAACAAATGGTCCTCCGGAACCTTGAGTCCTGCTGGGATGTTGCTCTGGGCTCTGGTAATCTCAGGTAATGCACTGAAAGCATTGGCTGCCACGATGCGTGGATGGGAGAATGGTCTCCTGCTGTTCCACCTTGTTATCCTCTACCAGGAATTGTCGAGACAACGCGTCGGCTTTTAAGTTCTTAGACCCTGGGATATAGGAGATAAGGAAGTTAAAGCGTGTAAAAAATAGGGACCATCTTGCCTGGCGAGACCCGAGTCGCCGTGCTCCCTCAATGTATAGCAGATTTTTATGGTCTGTTAATAACATAACTGGCGTCTCCGTACCCTCCAGTAAGTGTCTCCACTCCTCTTAGGCCATCTTGATTTCGAGGAGCTCACGGTTTCCTACATCGTAATTCCTTTTGGCAGAGGAAAATCTCTTAGAGAAATACGCACAGGGGTGGAGTAGGGCTTGAGGATTCTTTCTTTGAGAGAGTATAGCTCCTGCTCCTACATCGGAGGCGTCAACCTCCAAAGAAAATGGTAATGTAGGTCTGGGTGTACCAAGATGGGTGCTGAGGCAAATGCCTTCTTTATCCTCTCGAAGGCCTTGAGAGCCTCGTTGGACCAATTCGTAGGGTCAGCTCCCTTCTGGGTCAGTGCCGTGATGGGTGCTACTACCGATGAGAATCTCTGAATGAACCTCCGGTAATAGTTGGTGAAGCTAAGAAACCTTTGGATAGCCTTGAGGGAGAGAGGACAGGGCCACTTGAGTACAGCTTTGACCTTGGTAGGGGCCATAGCGAGACCGGTATCAGATATGATGTAGCCAAGAAAGGAGGTAGATCTTTGGTGGAAATTACATTTCTCGTGCTTAGCGAACAAGTGGTTCTCTCTTAAGCGCTATAAGACTTGCTTGACGTGAGACGTATGTTCAGGCATGGATCTGGAAAAAATTATGATATCTTCCAGGTATACTATCACATGGCGGACCAGAAGGTCTCTGAAGATGTCATTTACAAAGTCTTGGAAGACAGCATGGGCATTACATAGCCCAAACGGCATGACCCGGTACTCATAGTGCCCGTCGCGAGTATTGAATGCAGTCTTCCATTCGTCTCCTTGTCTGATTCTGATTAGATTATAGGCGCCTCTGAGATCCAATTTCGTGAAAATACTTGCTCTTTAAAGTTTGTCAAACAATTCAGCTATCAACAGAAGGGGGTAGCGATTTTTTATGGTGAGTTTGTTGAGACAGCGTTAGTCTATGCAGGGTCTGAGGGTTCCGTCCTTCTTCTTGACGAAGAAAATGCCTGCCCTTGCAGATGATGAGGATTTTTGAATGAACCCCCTTTGGAGATTCTCCTGGATATATTGTCTCATAGCCTTGATCTCAGGTATGGATAATGGATATGATCCTCCTCTCGGGGGAATGGCGCCGGGTAGAAGATCGATCGGACAATCATACGCACGATGTGGCGGAAGTTCCTCTGCTTGGCGTTTGTCAAACACGTCGCGGAAGTCTTCATATACCACCAGCAGTTGTATCTTGTCAGGATCCGTGACCTCCAGTCTTGCCACTGCCTTAGGAGCAGGCATACAATGTTCCAATCAATAGGAACTCCATCAAAGAGGCGTGGACTCTGTCCAGTCGACGACTGGATTGTGGACCCATAGCCACGGAAGTCCCAGAATAATGTCCATGGAGGGAGTGTGGATAACGTCCAGTGTTATGGTCTCGGAGTGGAAGTCACCGGTCGAGATCTTGATGGGTGTAGTTTGAAGGGAAATGAACGCGGGCTGCAAGGGTCGTCCGTCGATGGCTTCAAGGCCTATCGGTCGATCTTTGGGTACCAAGGGTATCCTATTTTTGATCGCAAACTCCTGATCGACGAAGTTTTCCCCTGACCCTGAATCCAGAAAGGCCTGCGTATGAACTGTGAAGGTCTCACCGAATATGGAGATGGGTAGGTAAAACCTAGTGGAGGGTTGAGGAGGGGGGAAAGGTTGCGGTGCCCAGCGTGATCCTCCTAATACTCACTGGGCTTTGGCGTTTCCCGGTCTTACCGGACAGTTGGTCACCAAGTGTCCGTTGTTGCCACAGTAGAGACACAGCCCCGCCCGTCTTCTCCGTTGCCTCTTGGTAGGGAAAGACTAGTCCCTCCCAGCTGCATGGGTTCATCTTGAGCAGGAGCTGTGGGGAGTACAGGACCTATGGTGGAAAAGGAGGGCGATTGTATACCTCGAGGATGTTTGTTTCTCTCCATCTTTCTCTCTTGGAGACGCTGATCCATGCGGATGCACAGGGTTACCAGGTCCTCAAATCCAGCGGGACGATCGAGGGGTGCCAATTCATCCTTCAAACGTTCGGACAGGCCCTGCCAGAAGACTGCAGATAGGGCCTCATCGTTCCAGCCGGTCTCCGTAGCCACCGTCCCAAATTCCAGGGCATAGCGAGCCACAGTTTGGTCTCCCTGGGAACTATTAAGCAGAGTAGATGCGGCGGTAACCTTACGCCCCGGGGTGTCAAACACCCTTCTGAACTCGGTGATGAAGAGGGCGAGATCTGACGTCAGATCGGGGCGTTGCTCCCAGATGGGAGACGCCCACGCCAAATCAGCGTCAGTCAGCAAGGAGAGTATGTACGCCACCTTTGATCGTGAGGAAGGGAAGTGAGAGGGAAGCAGCTCAAACTGTATAGAACACTGGTTCAGAAACCCCCGACAACCGGTGGGATCCCCTGCATACCGATTGAGCGTAGGCAGTCGTGGCTCAGAGGTAGGCGTCGTGGGGACGGGAGCGGTTGAGAGTAGGCCGGTGTTGGCTGTTAACAGTGTCAGGCATCTAACTTGCTCGGTAAGGGTGTCAACGTCTTGTTTGAGTTGGGAGACTAGTTGTTCCTTAAGTGTGAATGATCCGGTAAGTTGCCGGAAGCATTCCTCATATGTGTCTAAACGTCGGGCCACCTCAGCGGGGTCCATGTTTGTTGGGCTGAGCATATTGTCACGCTGCGCTCACCACAAACAGGACTGAAGACCGCGGGGCTGAGGTGGGGATGGAAAGACACCGACCCACAACCACGCAGTCAGGTCCGGAATGCGTAGTCCAAGTCGTACAGCGTAGTAGGGTTGGAGAGGTCAGAGTAATCAGGGTACTTGCCGTAGTTCTGGGTAGGAGATTGGAGGATGGTAGATGTCCGTAGCTAAGGTCCAGGGTCAGAGAAGGTAGAATAGTCAAGGGACGAAGCCGGGGTCTAAGCATTGGAGAGTGTAGGAATCCGTAGAACAGCCAAAGGTCAGGACAGGAGAGAACAGACAGGTCAAAGGCAATCAAGGATCAAGACATAACGAAATAGCAGCAGTGAGCACAATGCATAAACAGGGGTTTATGCTCAGCAGGGGAGGACAGACAGGAGTAGGTATATATGGAGGAAGGATCCAATTACCTTGCAGGTGTGTGATCAGGTCCTCCAATGGCACCAGGGAGGTAAGTGGCTGAACAGGTGAGACATCCCTGGTAATTCTAATTGGGTTCCGGGCGACCTGCGCGCGTGTGTGATGCGCGGCGCGGAGCGCTGACATCACGCGGACGTGCGGTCGAGATTCCTCTCTGTGGGAGGCGCCGACGGCACCCTTCAGAGTGTGCACGCACCGGCTTGGCCGTGCGCGGGTGCGTGGCTCTGCCGTGTGACGCATCAGCCGGGCGGAATCCGGCAGGGGCTGCGGCGGTGGTTACAGGAATAAAATCAATGTATATCAACAGGGTATCAATGAAAGGTATCACAGATGGTAACAAAGTCCCAACTTCTTTCGATCCTCTGAAAATGAAAGAGGCCACAATAGTGAAGTACTAAAAGGCAGTTTTATGTGCAAGTAGAAAAGGGGGCTACTTACAATGTAGCTGATAAAAACGAACAGTGCGGATGTATGCCACTGCACAAGCAAACAACCGTCAAATCGGCGTCTCCCTTTCAACTCAGAAGCGTCCGTCTGCATCCGTCTCCATGAATGAAATCCCACGATAGAATGTCCAAATCACGTGATCGTGACGTCGGGCAACGGTATAGGAATCAGTCAATAAGACTGTAAGTACGTTTCCACTGTATAATATAAAGACACTACAGGGGTCCCTGATGAAGTTTCCACGCTAGGAACGAAACGCATAGGGCATTGTGCATTTGCTTGTCTACTGTATGCACTTATTCTGACATACTGCTCCTAGAAATTTGCCCATAGTGTCTTTATACTATACAGTGGAATCGTACTAACTGTCTTACTGACTGATTCCCATATTGTTGCCCGACGTCATGTTCACGGGATTTGGATCTAATGTTATTACCCACCTGCCTACCCAAGACAAACCCGGTTTGATCTTGGTGGACCAACGAGGGAAGGAATGGACCAAGTATGTTAGCAATACCTTAGTCAAGATCTTAACATCCGTTGATTAGGGAGAACAATAAATACCACAGTTACTGGGAAATTTTCCTTTCTTATGAATAACACTAATTGTGACAAGAGCCATGGTTGCTGGCAATGATTAATGCACCAAAATATTGTTAAATATTTGCACAAGATGTGGTACTAAAATCTTATACAGATTGAATAGGCCGACAGGACTCGGGGATGTTTTATTGTTAATATTATTTAATAACTATTACGTCAACACGTAAAATTGGAAATAAACGCGTAATTTTTCAGTGATAGTATTTAGCTGGGCTTCAATGCCTAGCACAGCCTAATTTCATTTTCCGGTCTTGAATTACATTACATCTGTAAGATACCCAGCTCAATTTCCACAGAAGCATGGTGAGAAAACATAATATGACCAATCAGTGCATTTTGAAAATTAATATATAATTTTGATCTTATTAAAAGTAATTCAACCTGGAATATGAATTGTTGTATTAAAACTCGAAACATTATAATTAGACCTCATGAGTATGGGGTTAATGGCGACAATAAAAACTGCAATAATCAAATTCCTATGAAAGAAAGTCCTTCATTTCGACAAAAAGATCAAAATGGAAAAGGAGGAGTTGGGAAGAAAATAAGGACATGAATCCATGAAGAGAATAACCAGTGAAGACTGTGATGCTTTGAGATAAGATCTTTCTTTTTAAAATACTGAAAGTGAACAATTGCTTACCTACAGTAGAATGACTTGGTGCACGTGATCGTAAGCTCCTATGAGCTCTGTTAAGGGATATTGGATGAGCAGGAGCATTTGGCGTTAAGAACAAAAATCAATTATAGATAAGATTCTAATTTTGCAGAATCTACAGATTTGGGAATATTTAAAATCAATAGATTAGGGTTATAGGGCTTCTTTGATGTCCATCAGAATTCAAGGATGGCATCCTAACTATCAAACATTATGAATGATCAATCTAGAGAAATTCTAGGAATCGAGTTGGCCATCTCACCGCATCTCTCTCACTTTCTACATGACCATTACAGGTCTCCATCCTCTCATTGGCCAACCCTGGCATCATGCGCGCTCAATGATATCGGATAATTAGTTTCCACTCTGCCATTATTCTTAGCCACGTACCGCTAGTCCTCCTCCACCAGAAGATTCAGGACTCGTACTAGCGCAGGAAGGCATTGGCCTAAACTTGACACGACATGGCAGCACCTCCCTGAGACCAGACCAAAATGAAAACAGATTTGGTTGTAAGAATTTACTCTGTATTAGGAACTACAGAATCTATGGCTGCTATTTCCTATCCCAGAATTTCCTCCTTAAACTGAAATGTAATTTTCATTTGATTCTATCCAGACAGCAGTGTTTTCTAAAGGACTTTCTTTCCTTTAGAAAGATATGAGGAAATGTAGGAAGGGGCCACAGTAAAGGGCTGTAATGTCCTTTTAAAGGGTAAGTGTAACAATTTTTTGTTCTACTATTGACACTACACAAAAACAAATTCAGAGCTAACAAAATACAATGACACCAAGAAACAAATGATAAATCTATGGTTGCTTTTTTGGCCCACAAAAATGTTTTATTCCTTTCAGACTGTGCATGTAATACGTTTTTGTATTTACGTGAAAATAATTCCTAAGTGATGTGAAGAACTATCATATCTAAATAAAAGACAAATAATATAACAGTCTGTCAGTCTGTCATGGACCTAAGCCTAACATTATTATGATTACATGAAAACTGAATCGTTGTCAGGGGTGAAGTGTTAAAGGTGTTTTTCTCCCATTCACATACAGTATTTGACAGTGTACAGTGTGACAGTGTACAGTATAAACTAGAAAGTCATCATGCCTTCACACTTTGATTTCTCTTGAAATTATTATTAAATAAATATAATTTAAAGCCTGGCATACAGTAAGTATTGTTGAAGTATGTTTTTAATGGTTTTGCCTAAGTACGGTATGATATTTGTCAATATTGATCTATGTGTTTATAATAGTCAATGAATATTTAGTATGAAATCTTTGCCACATATTGGTTCCATGCTTCATAAAGGGCCTCTGCTTCATGAAGGCCAACATATATAATTTATTCACTACTTTCAAGACCCTCAAGACAAAATATTTGTGAGGAATGCATAACGTACAAAATACCATTTGCAATATGATTTCAGAAAGAAAGGATTAGTTTAAATTCAAATATAATTTTGGAGCTCAGCAAATTCTGAAAAACTTCCATATTAAAAGTTAAACAGATTAAAAAGAAGATCAACTTACATATTTGCGATGTTTTACCACATTCAGGGTATCTCTGTTTTGTCTAATGCGTTCTGTCTCTGCTGGATTATGCAGTTTTTTTTATTCGAATCTGGGAAAAATG
Source organism: Ascaphus truei (assembly GCF_040206685.1). NCBI lineage: Eukaryota > Metazoa > Chordata > Amphibia > Anura > Ascaphidae > Ascaphus > Ascaphus truei. The sequence goes on from NC_134483.1 coordinate 232,542,759, forward strand.
CTACTATAGAAATTAATTTAAATTATAATACTTGTAATAGACACTGACAGAAAAGGGACATTAGGAAGATAAATAGTAGAATGGAGATGCTCATACTGACCAATGTATACCAGCTGATAATAGGCACATTTGTGACATGACTTTCATCGACATGCATTTGGATAAGGGGGTTTTAGCAGAGAGAAAGTAAAAGCATTACATGACAAATAAGAAAAGATGTTCATTATTTATATTGATGCGTAATCTTAAAATCCATTACATTCAATACGGTCACTCTTATTAAGAAGTAAGCAATAGGTTTTTTATCAGCATTAAGTGGTTACATTACTGGGTTATAACCAAAAACATTAAACTGCAGCAAACACATTGGCCTTTGAGTGGGAGATACTGGTTTCTGGTTTGGGACCCTATGCCTACTCCATATTACATTGGGTAAGTGACTTCCATTTTTCAGCACCTCATGCACACCAAAATGAAATAAATATATATATAAATATATGTATATGTATATATATATATATATATATATATATATATATATATATATATATATATATACACACAGGTATATGTAACATAACGCTCACACCTAAGCAACAGACAATTAATGTAAGTGTGCTTCTGGGCAACAGAGAAATGAAAACCACCTTCATTCTGATTACCCATGCACAGACACATACTTTAATATAATTTATTATAATAACGAGGCACGCTGGAACTGAAATACAATAAGGAAAAAGGACCATGATAGCATGTGATGCTATTTTATATCCCTTGTATGTCTATTTCATGATCAAAGCCACTAGGGTTTTGACTTCTTTGCCTTCTTGGGTATGTACACCACTATACTGTACACTCCATTCCCACCCACCAGCAAAGAAGTGGTTTTACATTTTTCCAACATCAGAGGAAAATTTAAAGTAAAACACAAAATACATATTTTTTCCTTGTCAAATATTAATTACTTTCCTAAAGCCTTTATGGACTTTACGCTAAAGATTCCCAGAGGAAAGAGATGTAGATTTGATTTGTATTTTCAATGATGAGATTTTAAGATTAAGTTACCATCCGTTATGATAATCCTTTTAGATCTTTGCTCACTATTTTAATGAGGTTTCACTTCCCATTACTATTATTGAATTTGGCACTGTTGAGTGAGAATGCTATCTCAAGCTCTTGACTTGAATACAAGATAGTCTGCTGTTTAAACTTAGGGTGGTCTCTGTCACTGGAGTTTTGTTTCTTATACATTGGTTTTGTATGCAGTTTTGGTTCTAAAACATTTTTGGATTGTGGTTTTGCCGAAACACCGTTTTTTGAGTGATTGCAAAATTAGACTAAAGTCACACAAATGCCTACATGTGGCCCTAAATACATATATTTTAACCCAATGTTTTCTGCTACAACTATTGGTTCTCTAATATGTACCTTTCAGGCTTTGAAGACGCCCCTCAGTGTCCAGGAATAAAGATTCTCAGCAAGTCAGGCCTGAGAGAAGACCCAGGCGTAACTTTGGGATAAATGTTTTCAGGGCCACATATGGGGATGTTTATGACTCAAGTGGAAGCCATAGTTTTAATCCACTAGGGCTCATAGCAAGTGGCATATAGCATGTGAGTTTGTTGACGGTGTAGCCTATTTTATGACACTAATTTGAAGCCATATCACCGCACATGAACATCATAGTAATTACTCCTCTATGTTTCTTTTTTGTCAGTAATTTAACATTACGGTGTGGTAATGCAATTATTATACATGACTTGTCCTGTCTTTTTCTTCTAGCATTAGTGATGCGGAGGTACAGCAGGTGTCTGTTTATTTAACAAAAGACCAAAGTCAGATATAGTATGTCATGAAATACAGGCATGTGAGTTCATACCCCCCACTGAGATCTAGATGGCCAGATATCATTATGTGATTCCATTCCATTAATAAGTCAAAATAAAGCAAAGGTTATGACAATTCTTATGGATATGCATTGTTTGCTAGTTTTCTGCCTTTATGCATTATTATGCATCATTGTGCATAACTAAATGCATCAATTGTAGATAAAAGTTTGCTATGTGGGTATTCTGTTGACCTGAATAGAATTAGTCAAAAATATAGATATATAAATTAATAATAAAGTCCTAAATGTGGAATTCGAAATCTATGGAGTAATGGAGTTGACATATGTATGATAAATCTTGGAAGTGAATTTTCTTTCCATCTTCTGGCTGAGTAAAATCTATGGGATGCCTTAAAGGGGATTTTTTTTTTTTGCATTTGGTAAAAGAAAGATGACCACCCTATGTTAGCATTCAACATGCTCATGAGAAAATCTATGGAGCAATCATTTAGGTTGTCAGTGTTTTTTATTTATAAAATATATTATTTGATTGGTGGCTGCTTGCATTTGCTCTTTAAGTTTTTCTGTCAACTGTATCTTACATTTTCTAAGACGTATGATACACTTCCATCCTACCCTTTACAACCTACCTTTTCAATCTTCAGAACTGGCTCCTTCACAATTATAATATAATCTCTGCATCTAAAATGTGGGGTTATCATTTCTGATATACTTAGCTGTATATCTACTTATATTACAGGTAAATCATAACTAATGTATCTATTATTATTAATAATGTAAGAGCTTAAATATTATTTATATTAAGCTATTGATAAGCAGATATTCGTAGAGGTAAAATGTAAGTTCACCTCCAAATTTAATTGCAATTCATGTTATTGTTACATTTGTAAATATGAATATAATGCAAATCACATCATTTATTTGAACTGTTTGGTGATAAAGGAAGATAAATGTTGCATTACAGGATTGTGTTAGATTTTTGTTGTTTATTTGACTTCTGAGAAAATTCTGGGTTAGTTGCCAGGACCGTGCTTTATTTTATTTCTCATGCTTTCATTTACAAGTGGGGGGAACATACTGTTTAACTATGTTTATTTTTCAGGAGATTACCATTTTGCATTTGAAGATTCATAACTCTACACTATATACTTGCAGATCCTTATAAAGTCATTCAGCTTAATGAAACAACAACTTAAGCTACGCCCAACATTGGGACTAAGATGTTGATTTTATGCAGTGACGAGAGCAGAGGGGGGACTGCCGGGACAGGTGTCCCGGGCCGGTGGCTGCCGTGGGCCCGGCGGCCGGCATTACAAGTTAGCCCCGACCTCTGGCCAGGCCTAGCTGCCAGTCGCAGTGGGGAGTGGGGGGGGGGAGGGTGGGGGTGGAGGGTTATTTTTACCTGTATTAAGGGAGTGGGGGTCTTTATAATATGTATGGGGGGGTCATTTTAATATGTATTAGGGGAAGTGGGGGTCTTTTTAATATGTATTTGGGGGTGGGGTTTTTTGGTATGTATTTTGTTGGGAGGGATTGAGTGAGATTGGGGTAATTGATGGAAGGTGGGGGCGAGTGAGATGAGAGAGGGGGTGAGGGAGGAAAAGAGGGAGTACGAGTGAGATGCAGGGGAGATCAATACATGCGAGGCAGGAGGGGAGTGAGGAAGAGGGAGTGAGACGGAGGGGAGACAATACATGGGAAGAGTGGGGAAATAGACGGGGCTCGTTAGGTGTGAAATGGGGGGGCTCTCGCAATACTGCCGACACGGGTGGGGGGGTGGACGTAACTCTAGTCCTGGGCCCCGGGAAATCTGTCTGCGGCCCTGGCGGTGACCTCCCTCTCCTCCAGTCTTTAAACCATACTTCCTTATAACATTCATTCACAGTTATGAGGTTGTATGGAACCCTCTGAGGTAACATGGAAACCCACAAGAGATGTAAAAACCAAAATACGTAAAAACGGACATGGTTTATTGTTACACTAAAGGAAACAAAAGTGGGGAAACAAAATGAAGTCTGCAAATTGGGCAGAGCTGCATGCACAAAGCTATAGTAGCTAAGGGAACAAACAATGACAAATATTATTAATGGAAATAATAGGACAAACTTAGGTTAGCTGCAGGAATTGCAGTGATACATGCAAAGTGCAATAGTAGCAGGGGACAAATAATAAACAGGGGGCAAATAGTTCAACGGGAATTAATGATAACCAACAAGATGGTACCTGCAGAACTTGAAACCTGAATAAAATGAACAGGGAAATACACAGTATTATGGAATAAAGAATAACCTGACTCCTGACCTATAAACAGAAAGTTAACAAGCAATGAACAGACAGACTGGGTGGGGTTATATACACAAACTAAGGTGGCAGCTGGCCTCATGCACTATTCTAGTTCTTACCAGTTCTGCACCTGAACTGACTGCTCTATTTGCCCCTATAGGTTAATAAGGAGTACTGCGGGAAGGAATCATGACAATAACTTATGCTACGCAGAAGAATATGGGGTAGATCCACAGAGCTTCATTAAATCTGAGCTACTAATGTGACGCTACCTAAATAGGTAATGTCCGTTAGTTTTCTGCAGTTTGACAGGTATCCACAAATCCAATTCCAAGTAAAACTAGATAGGTCGCTCATTTGCAAATGGTTAGTCAGAAAACGTAGGGATAAGACGCCCCAGTGCTAACTTGCTGTAACACTGGGTTGCGTTAGCCATATACTAAAGAAGATGCCAGGCAATGACGGAAAATATATACAATTACACATGTAATATATATATATATATATATATATATATATATATATATATATATATATATATATATATATATATATATATATATCCTGTTTAGGCTGAAAAGTGTAGCCTCAGAATGCATGCACTCCATCCCACAGTTTGGCAAGTGCTGGAACTGAGGGATGAGGGATACAGACCAGAGTTTGTCTGCTGCCTGATTTCTGTCACCTGTCCTGCTAGTTAGAAATCAGGTATTTAAGGCTGATTTCCTGGTTCCTCTTCCCTCTCCCCAAGAGCCTGGAGGCAGGAAGGCTGCTGGAAGCAGAGAGGGGAAACGCCTCTCACCAAACAGGTTAAATCATTCTGTTCCTTTTTTCTAAAACTGCAAAGTTACTTATTTTTGTTGTTGGAAGTGGATAAGCCATTCCAACCCCAGTCAGGGAAAACCTAAAGTTAAGTTATTGCTCAGGCGAGCAGGGTTTGGTTTGCTTATGTATTATTTTGTATTTCATGTGGCAGTCTCAGTGCCTGGGACTGAATAAACCAAGCAGTAGCCTGTTTAAAGGAACAGCACGTTACGCCTCGTCATTTAACCTACCCTAAAAGACCGTGTTCTAACAGCCCGGACAGATGGCGGAGCCCCAGGAGTAAGCCGTTTGTCACATATGGTGGAGAATGCGGGCAGAACACTAAAAGGTCTGCGGGTTAAAGAACAAGATGGAAGACGTGGTGAGTGCTCTGGTACGCTATGTCGCTGCCCAGAAAGACGTGAATGAAACCCAGCAACAGCTGTTAATAGCCCAGCAAGAGACTAATGCAAACCAGCAACAGACGAATGCAGCCCTGCAAGAGGTGAATGCAGCTCTGCAAAACGCGAATGCAACCCAGCAACAGCTGCTAATAGCCCAGCAAGAGATTAATGCAAACCAGCAACAGGCGAATGCAAACCAGCAAGAGACAAACCGCTTGCTGAGAGAGGAGCAAAAACGGTTTGCCCAGGGCTTACAGCAGGAACTCGAGATCCTGAGAGGGACTATCATTAAGACTCCACTAGCAGAGGCAGGCCCAGTCCCGAAAATGACCAGGGCAAGCCACTACCTTCATAAGATGGGGCCCTCGGGTGATGTTGAAACCTATCTTCTCACTTTTGAACGCACGGCACAGAGAGAGGGCTGGCCAGAAGCTGAGTGGGCCAGTCTGATCGCACCCTTCTTAAGTGGCGAACCCCAGAAGGCTTACTTTGATCTAGAGCCAGCCGAAGCTAACGTCTATACAAAATTGAAGTTCGAGTTCCTTGCCCGCCTCGGCATAACCACGGCCGTTCGCGCCCAAAGGTTCCATGCATGGTCCTTCACGTTGGATAAAGCCACCCGATCCCAGATGTATGACCTCATCCACCTCGCTCGGAAGTGGCTACAACCTGAGATCAACTCAGCAAGCATCGTGGAACGGTTGGTCATGGACCAGTTCTTGAGGAAACCTCCCTCTGCCCTACGCCGTTGTGTCAGTCAGAGTGACCCCCACAATGCAGATGAGCTGGTGGCCCTCGTAGAAAGGTACAATGCAGCAGAAGAGCACCTGCAACCCACAGTCATGGAGCATCCCCACTACCCAAGGTTCCAGGACTCTTCCAGAGACGGTAAAAGGGTACCCGGGTTAAGGGGGGCTGAAGAGCGACGACCGCCTTCACACAGCACCAGCAACAGTGGCTCGCATACTAAGGGCAACAGCCAACATGGAGAGCCGAAAAAGGGCTCTACGTGGGACACAGACTATGTACCTAAATGTGTAAATTGTTATGAGAGGGACCACACCGTGAAAGTATTCCCAGTAAATGCTGAACCAATGCAATGCAACAGCGTTGAACCTTATTCGTTGTGGTCTCAATTTATGGGCCCTAGCCCAGAGGACCCCTTGAATAACCATCTCTGGGCATTTGTAAAGGTAAATGGTAAGAGGGTTCAGGCACTACTTGACTCTGGGAGTATGGTTACACTAGTGTCCGAATACCTGTTGCCTATTAGGAAAAAACAGGTAAACTGTTTACAAAGAGGGGCAATTTGTTGTATACATGGGGATAATCACGAATATTCCACTGTTGATGTTCTTATTGAAACAGAGTTTGGTTCTTTAGATTTCAAAGTGGGTATAGTACCCAAACTGGCACATGATGTGTTAATAAGGACCGACTTTCCCCATTTTCTAAAAACGTGGTCCTCCTCTCAGAATAGCGCCCAGAGTTCAATAGCGGACCATAAAGAAGTAACAGAAGAAACAAATCGTTTCCCTTTTTCAGAAATGGAGGTTGACAAGGGCCCAAATAAAAAGGGGAAAGAGGAAGAGTGCTGTAAAATCCCCTTTCCCATGGCCACCTTGGTAGGTAATACTGTACCCCAAATAAAGATGTTGAACAGGCGCTTACCACCCCAGAACAGGATAAGACCTTCGCTGACCTAGAGGTCAGTCCTGGGAGTTTTAAGAAGGCCCAGTGGGAAGACCCCACATTAGCGGAAGCAAGGGGGAATATACGGGACCAGATTAGTACTCCGGGCCAACCAGATAGGTCACTTGCCTACCCCTACTTCGAGGTAGAGAATGACCTAGTATATCGGGTTGATAAAAGGAAATCAATTATAACTAAACAATTGTTGGTACCACGGACATTCCGTAATGTAGTATTACACCTCGCACATAGTCACCCATTGGGGGGACACCTAGGGGTGGAAAAGACAAAAGAAAAGGTTCTCCGAAGCTTCTATTGGCCTGGGGTTCTGGCAGAAATTACAAATTATTGCTCCTCATGCCCAGAATGTCAGATCACCGCCCTGTTCAAAGCGTATCGTAGCCCATTGGTACCCCTTCCCATAATAGATGTACCATTTGACCGGATTGCTATAGATCTAGTAGGACCCCTAATAAAGTCTGCTAGGGGACATCAGCATATATTGGTAATATTAGATTATGCCACCCGATATCCGGAGGCAATTCCCCTACGTAGCACCTCTGCTAAAAACATAGCAAAAGAGTTAATAGTCCTGTTTACCCGGGTCGGAATTCCTAAAGAGATCTTAACTGACCAGGGAACACCATTTATGTCCCAAGTAACAAAGGAGTTATGTAAACTCCTAAAAATCAAGCATCTCAGAACCTCAGTCTACCATCCACAAACAGATGGTTTACACTGGCAACACGTTTTATTGAAGTGCGGCCATTTCCGCAAGCCGGGAGACTTCCCGGCTTGCTAGTGGCATCCCCTCGGCGTGCCGCGCATCACCGATGCGCGGTCACGCGTCATCGGGTGCCTGCGCCCCCTGCACGCGCGTCCAGGGCTCCCCGAGGGAGCCCTGGTGTCCCGCGATGTGGGGGACGGCGGCAGGGGGTTCCGGGGGACCCGGTGGACCCGGCAGCGGGAGGAAGAAAGCCCCGATCGGAGGGCGCTCCTACGCTGCTTCGGCGCGCGCCCGGCACCCTCCGGCGCGCGCCAGGTTACTGCTGCGGCCGAGAACGGGCAAATGCTCGAATAAACTCGGCCGCAGCAGTAGTGGAACGATTCAATAAAACCTTAAAAAGCATGTTACGCCGGGCGGTCGATAAGGATGGGAAAAACTGGGATTGTTTGTTACCATACCCGTTATTTGCCATTAGGGAGGTTCCCCAATCATCCACATGCTTCTTCCCGTTTGAACTATCATTTTTGTTTGACTGGTTTATCTTTGTTCTACTTGGTAACAAGTAGAATTGCTGTTCAACTGAATTGGCTGGCTTTGCCGGCCAATCAGTTTCAAACCAGATCAAAATAGATTCCCGTTTGAACTATTGTATGGCCGACACCCAAGGGGCTTACTGGATATAGCCAAAGAGACTTGGGAACACAAGGTTACCCCATACAGAAGTGTAATAGAGCATGTTGCCCAGATGCAGGACCGCATAGCTGCAGTCCTACCTATAGTGAGGGAACACATGGAAAAAGCTCAAGAGGCACAGAGGAATACGTATAATAAGGGTGCTAGGGTCAGAATTTTTTTTCCAGGCGATAGGGTGCTAGTTCTGGTCCCCACCGTAGAGAGTAAATTCCTTGCTAAGTGGCATGGGCCATATGAGGTCTTGGAAAGAGTGGGAGAAGTAAATTACAAGGTGAGACAGCCAGGTAGGAGGAAACCTGAGTAAATTTACCATGTAAACCTACTTTAAGCCCTGGAAAGATAAAGAGGTCTTGTTAACCCTAGTACCCCTAGGCCCGTCAGAGAATCGAGAAATTGACCCAGAGGTTAGCATAGCTGAAACCCTGTCCGTTCAAAAGAAACGAGAGGTCCAGAATTTAGTGAGAAGAAACAAAGAAGTCTTCTCTACACAGCCAGGTAGAACTAGCGTAATTGAACATGACCTAGTCTCTGAACCGGGGGTCCGAGTTAACCTTAAACCGTACCGAATCCCAGAGGCCAAAAGAGAGGCTATAAGTTTAGAGGTTAAAAAAATGCTAAAACTAGGCGTAATTGAGGAATCCCAAAGTGGGTGGAACAGCCCTATAGTTTTAGTCCCAAAGCCAGACGGTACAACAAGGTTTTGCAATGACTACCGTAAACTAAACGCTGTGTCAAAATTTGATACTTATCCTATGCCCAGGGTTGATGAACTGGTAGAGAGACTGGGCAAAGCCCGATATCTCACGACCCTAGACCTAACAAAAGGGTAATGGCAGGTTCCCCTCACAGAAAGGGCAAAAGAAAAGACGGCCTTCTCAACCCCAGACGGCCTCTTTCAGTATAGGGTGCTGCCTTTTGGCTTACATGGAGCTCCCGCGCTTTCCAAAGAATGATGGATAAAATTTTAAAACCACATGCTCGGTACGCTGCTGCCTACCTGGATGATGTGGTAATCCATAGTGAAGATTGGCAATCCCACCTTCCAAAGGTCCAAGCTGTGCTTGACACAGTTCGGTCTGCTGGACTAACTGCTAACCCCGCTAAATGCACTATTGGTCTGGAGGAAGCCAAGTATCTGGGTTATTATATTGGCAGAGGTTTACTCAAACCCCAAACACTCAAAGTAGAGGCGATACAAAATTGGCCAAGGCCAGTTACAAAAAAACAAGTAAGGACCTTTTTGGGATTAATTGGTTACTATAGAAGGTTTATTCCCAATTTTGCAACTAAGGCAACCCCACTAACCGACCTCACAAAAGCAAGAGGGCCGCTAATGGTAAAGTGGTCCCCCGAAACCGAACAGGCCTTTAGAAGCCTGAAAGAAACTCTCTGTGCCCAACCAGTGTAGGTCACACCTGACTTCTCTAAAGAGTTTTTAGTCCAAACCGACGCATCTGAGGTAGGGCTGGGCGCTGTACTCTCCCAGGAGTCTCAAGGTGAGGAGCACCACATCCTTTATTTAAGTAGGAAACTAAATCCCCAGGAGAAAAATTACTTCATAGTCGAGAAAGAGTGTCTCGCAATAAAGTGGGCTGTAGAGACGCTCAAATACTATCTGTTGGGGAGAAAATTCCGGTTGGTCACAGATCATGCACCCCTCACCTGGATGTGTCAAAACAGAGAGAAGAATGCTAGAGTGACCAGGTGGTTCCTAAGCCTACAACCCTTTAAATTTTCTGTGGAACACAGGTCAGGGCACAAACATGGCAATGCTGACGGGTTGTCAAGGATGCACTCCCTAATATCCATGGTCGCTCATCCCTCAAGGTCTGAGCTGGGGGGGAGGATATGTGACAGAAACCAGGGTATGGTAATAAATTCCATATATAGGACTCCCAGGATACTGAACAGTCTCTATCCTGTTTAGGCTGAAAAGTGCAGCCTCAGAATGCATGCACTCCATCCCACAGTTTGGCAAGTGCTGGAACTGAGGGATGAGGGATCCAGACCAGAGTTTGTCTGCGGCCTGATTTCTGTCACCTGTCCTGCTAGTTAGAAATCAGGTATGTAAGGCTGATCTCTTGGTTCCTCTTCCCTCTCCCCAAGAGCCTGGAGGCAGGAAGGCTCAAACAAGAAAAAACAAAAAAATGCGCCAAATGGGATGTTACTCTGAATATGGGCAATGAGCAGGATTAACAATAAAATGTATATATATATAAAAAAAAATTAATATTATAAAAACAAAAAACTTGTGACATGAACCAGTCTGGTGCGTATAGGGAATTGCTAAAAAGAATATATATATGAGTGAGACAGACACAACCCAATGAATGATGCAGCTTCTTAAAACAGGGAACCCCTAGTCCCTGATAAATGCGTGGCAACAAAGAAAAAGTAAGTTAGAAGCGCAGTCAATACAGGGTTGGTGTCAAACTCTATATCTTTATTATATCTTGTCCCAGGGATAACCCTCTAGGACAACAACAACATGAAAATCAATACATTAATAGTAATATTAAAAACTGTGCAGATGAAGCTGTTTGTGCAATTGCACTTGGTTGGTCTTCAAGGAGTTAAAAACGGGAGTCGCCCGATAGTTAGTCTAAGTCTTGCAATCTGTGCACTGCCCGGGCAGGTTTTAGGTAGAAAGCCGAGGGTACCCCAGGGTTGAGACAATGCTCAATATGCTCACCCTTGATCCACTTTGGTCCGTTGGGGTCCAGTAGTATTCTTTAGCCCCGAAATCTGCTCCGTAGCAAGCTGCTCAGAAGCGCTAGGGCGCACGATAGCAGACAGCCCTCCGGGTGTCCGGGTCTGATGTCACTTCCGGCTGTGACGCACAGACCCTTCCCGGTAGTCTCTGGGCTTCGTCTGTTAGCTCTCCTCCTCCTGCTGGTTGCCGATGACCAGGCAAACGGGTTTTGATCAGCTGGAGCCCAGCGTATGGTGTTGACAGCTCTACTCCACTGCACTGTATGGAAGCAAACACCCTATTGCTCCTCCTCCTACGCGTTTCACCAAAAGGCTTCGTCAGGGTACGCTGGGCTCCAGCTGATCAAAACCCGTTTGCCTGGTCATCGGCAACCAGCAGGAGGAGGAGAGCTAACAGACGAAGCCCAGAGACTACCGGGAAGGGTCTGTGCGTCACAGCCGGAAGTGACATCAGACCCGGACACCCGGAGGGCTGTCTGCTATCGTGCGCCCTAGCGCTTCTGAGCAGCTTGCTACGGAGCAGATTTCGGGGCTAAAGAATACTACTGGACCCCAACGGACCAAAGTGGATCAAGGGTGAGCATATTGAGCATTGTCTCAACCCTGGGGTACCCTCGGCTTTCTACCTAAAACCTGCCCGGGCAGTGCACAGATTGCAAGACTTAGACTAACTATCGGGCGACTCCCGTTTTTAACTCCTTGAAGACCAACCAAGTGCAATTGCACAAACAGCTTCATCTGCACAGTTTTTAATATTACTATTAATGTATTGATTTTCATGTTGTTGTTGTCCTAGAGGGTTATCCCTGGGACAAGATATAATAAAGATATAGAGTTTGACACCAACCCTGTATTGACTGCGCTTCTAACTTACTTTTTCTTTGTTGCCAGGCAGGAAGGCTGCTGGAAGCAGAGAGGGGAAACGCCTCTCACCAAACAGGTTAAATCATTCTGTTCCTTTTTTCTAAAACTGCAAAGTTACTTATTTTTGTTGTTGGAAGTGGATAAGCCATTCCAACCCCAGTCACGGAAAACCTTAAATTAAGTTATTGCTCAGGCGAGCAGGGTTTGGCTTGCTTATGTATTATTTTGTATTCCATGTGGCAGTCTCAGTGCCTGGGACTGAATAAACCAGGCAGTAGCCTGTTTAAAGGAACAGCACGTTACGCCTCGTCATTTAACCTACCCAAAACGACCGTGTTCTAACAGCCCGGACAGATGGCGGAGCCCCAGGAGTAAGCCGTTTGTCACAATATATATACAGTGCTTGACAAATCACCCAAAAATCTACTCGCCGAACCAAAAAAATCTACTCGCCGCCTAGTCCCGCCCCAAGCCCGCCTATAGTCCCGCCCCCAACCCCTCCTCTAATCCCGCCCCCAGCCCCGCATTTAAAAAAACCCATAAATGAAATAAATTGAATATATTCCTTGTAAGAACATTCGTTTTTGACATAAGTTTATTTATTGTATTACATTATACTACAATTAGTCCTTGTTTTGTGTATGTGTGTGTGTGTGTATGTGTGTGTATAAATGTTGAATCTAGAAAAAAAAGCCAGATGTGAATGACTAGTTTCCTGCACCCCTTAACTAGTGCCTGGATGCCCCCGCTTCACAATATTTAAAGCAGCAATCCCACCTGGGATCTTACCTGATCCGCAGACCCTCAATGTCCAGGTACCTCATTCCCGCAATGTTATACATTGGAGGGGAGGGGTTCCGTACCTGTCTTCTGGGTTACGGGGTATTCCGATGTCTTCTGTGTGAAGCTTGAGTCAGATCTGGAAGAAAGCAGTATAGGTTATTTCGGTGTAGTATAGGGCAATTAAGATATACACGGTAAATAAAATATCCAGATCCAGATTGTGAGACAGAGAGAGGGTGAGACAGAGAGAGGGTGAGAGAGACGGAGAGGTGAGAGAGATGGAGAGAGGGTGAGAGAGACGGAGAGAGGGTGAGAGAGAGACGGAGAGACGGTGAGAGAGAGACGGAGAGAGGGTGAGAGAGAGACGGAGAGAGGGTGAGAGAGAGACGGAAAGAGAGATGGAGAGAGGGTGAGAGCGAGACAGAGAGAGGGTGAGAGAGAGACGGAGAGAGAGAGGGAGTGAGAGAGGGAGTGAGAGAGGGAGTGAGAGAGGGAGTGAGAGAGGGTGAGAGATGGAGAGAGATGGAGAGAGGGTGACTGTGGGGGGATGGGGTGACTGGGTGACTGGGTGGGGTGACTGGTGGGGTGATGGGGTGACTGGGTGGGGTGACTGGATAGGGTGACTGGGTGGGGTGATGGGGTGACTGGGTGGGGTGATGGGATGACTGACTGGATGATTGGGTGGGGTGACTGGGTGGGGTGATGGGGTGACTGGGTGGGGTGACTGGGTGGGGTGATGGGGTGACCTGGTGGGGTGATGGGGTGACTGGGTGGGGTTATGGGATTACTGACTGTCTGACTGGGTGGGGTGACTGGGTGGATGGGTAGGGGGCAGGGGGGTGGGACGACCGACTTTTGACTGACTGTGTGGGGGGGGGGGGGCGACTGACTTTATGACTGATTGACTGGGTGGGGGGGTATGACTGACTGACTGGGTGGGGGGGTATGACTGACTGACTGGGTGGAGGGGGTATGACTGGGTGGGAGGGGGTATGACTGACTGGGTGGGGGGGGTATGACTGACTGGGTGGGGGGGGGTATGACTGACTGGGTGGGGGTATGACTGACCGGGTGGGGGGGGTATGACTGACTGGGTGGGGGGGTATGACAGACTGGGTGGGGGGGTATGACTGACTGGGTGGGGTGAGGGGATGACTGACTGGGTGGGGTGGGGGGATGACTGACTGTGTGGGGTGGTGGGATGACTGACTGTGTGGGGTGGGGGGATGACTGATGGGTGGGGGTGTACCTCTGGTGTCCTACACGTTCTCTCTCTCTCTCTCTATCTCTCTCTCTCTCTCTCTCTTATATACCTATCAGGTAATAAAGGGTTAATACAAGATAACATGTGTGAATATAACCTCTAGTCCCTATAATGCATATATTAAATCATCTAAAAATTATAACTCATATATTTAATAAAAATAAACATAAAAAAATAATAAGAACAAGTGTAGAATTAAAAAATGTATCTTTAAAAGACCAATAGAGGAGTACAGTCCAGTTCCAAAATGTAATCCACAGAGGCATCTGCAGCCCGAATAAGGGATCACCAATCCCTGACAAAAATCTGTAGAGAAAAGAAAACAAACAGACGCTCACCTAGTGTATTAACGTATATAAATATGTATTTTAAGGAACATGAACTCATTCAAATGCCCACTCACAAAGGTAATATAAAAACAAGCGTGTATGAGATTAGATCTCAATCGCCAACAACGCGGTCCTCTCAGCACACCACGAGATCCCGGCGTTCTCCTGCGTCGCTCCTCCATGTGAATCGGAGGCGGAACCTTCTCCCTTGAGCACCCGGCAAAGATGTTCCTCCGGATACAAGTGATTCAAGAGTCCATACAAGCCAATGTAAATGCGTTAAATCTGAATCGTGGGGAGAATCAGGAGCTCATACACAACCTCTATGGTATCCACTAAGTGAGTGTCAGCCACACAGTTAGACCACGCCCTACGCGTTTCATCATCAAAATGACTTCATCAGGGGGACTACCCAAATAAAAGCATTTCATTTCATTAGCCACAGAACAGTATCGTCTATTTGTTTTTGATTATTAAGCTCGGCTAACACGGTACAGATACATATATGTATGTGTATATGAATATGTATATGTGTGTGTGTATTTATGCACACACACAATTGTAATTGTATTTTTTTCTTGTTTTTGCATGGGGTGTTGCAGTACATGGTGTTGATGTTATGCATTGTCACGAGAGCTTGCGACAGGCTGTAATTTACACCAAAACTATATATAAATATATATATACCTGGTTTTGAACTGGGACGAGACTTAAGATATAATAAAGTGATTTTATTCCTTGATAAATGTGAGCACAGCAAATATGTACAAATAACAGGCAAAATATAGACACTTACTTAAAATGGAAATGATGAAGCAGTCATATCTGGACTGGCAGTTCATACAGCACTCTTCATAGTCATCAAGACACCAAAGACATGAAAGACCTCTGGCAGGAAGACAGTGCATAGCGTTTCTCTCAGCAATCAGGAAATCATTCAGCAAACGAAGACACAGGAATATAGGGAACAGCAGTTTATATATCCTTTGTCCCTCTATTCTTAACCTTAAGCACAGTGGATTGGTTTTCAATTACCTCCAGCCACTCACTAACGTGGGAAAGCATTCTGACCCATGCCCCCCTGCTAGTTGGCACATGCGCAGTAGAACTCTGGGGGTCTCATTTCTGAAGCCCCACATTTACATCAGGAATGCCAGCCAGTCTATCCATTTGGAGTTCTGGCAGGAAAACCTTTGTTGGAAGGTGTTAATCTGGAACACTTAAGACCTGTTCTGGTTTGGGCCTCGGATAAACAGTGAGGGTGACAAAACTCTTTGAACAGCACTTAAATCCTAGACATAGCGGCGTCCCCAGGGCCATCTGCTACCTTATGGCCCAAAAGAATTTCCTCTGGAACTTATCCATATCTTAAGATACACTATTAAGCATAAAACATAAACGTATTAAAATATCCGGTTCCGTTAGGTCCAGCAGGTCCAAACTTCCCAGTTCGCCTTGCCAGAACTGGGACACCATATGGTCCAAAAAGCGACTTGCTACGACCTAAGAAACCGGAGTTACACAAATGTACATTAAATCATTTTAATACACAAATCTCCATTGAAAATGAAATCTCAGCTTTTCACTAAATCCCCATTGAAAACAACGGGCAGCTCCGCCATAGACTTTCAATGGTAAATCGCCGCCATTGAAGTCAATGGGGGTTTTCTGCCATTGAAGTCTATGGGAAAACTCCCGAACTTCAAGGGGGTCCATAGCGGGTCAAGGATGGTTCTGCAGTAATGCCGGAGCAGTGGCTACAGATACCCCAAACCCTGATCCGCTGAACCCTCCGGAACCGGAGATATGGATTCCTAAAATTCAGCATTTCTCACTTAGTCATTTTCCTGAGCCGTTTCTGCCGCCGCCGGCAAAGCCTATGGCGCGACCCGCTCTATATGGTTCGACCCTTATCGGGGGTCCAGGATTCGGGGACCCGGTTGTGGTCGCGTGGGGGGAAGCCTAGGAACTAGGGGCAAAAAGAATTTTATTTCTAGGTGCCCTAGAACTGTTTATTCCCACATCAATTAACTTTTGAACTTGACTCAGTGATTGTAACTCTTTTTAGACAATGTATCCGCTTTGTGGTTTGCGGTCTGGACGGCAGCCAACTCGTTCTTCAAAGGTTACCTCGAGGCATCTCCATTGAGCCCATTGACTTTCAATGGGAAACCGCCGCTCTCCCTCTCGGACGCCACCTGCTGGTCACTACAGGAAACAGGACTAAAACAGAACAAATTCCTATTGAAATGCATTGAGCCCTAATGGCGGCCAATGGGGACCTGCAAAATGGTGCCTGAAAAGGCGGGAAAACTACACAAAGAGCTATAATCATTAAAGAACTATTAACCCTTGTGCTCCCGGATGGATTCTAGTGTGTATGTGATGCAGACACTGATTAACACAGACATTACAATGGAACAGGGGAACATACATTTACAGGTCATAACAAGGGTTAAATCACATTTCTGGACCTCAGTCCAGTTAACCCCTTGTCTCCCTGGTGCGGTCAGGGGTGGCCAAATGGGGTGCAACCCCTTTAATACCGGGGCACCCCCTCTCTCCCTCTACATGCATTAGACGTATTAGCCACCTAATAGGTCTAACCACTAGTATGCAATAATGGTTATACTACCATGACATACAATGGGTAGTTATGCCATTTATATTAACCCTTTGGTTACCTTAGTGATCATGAAGGCCCTCATGGCCCCTATGGCTTCCACGCGGTTAATAAAAATAGCTTTAAAGGGGTTAATGGAGAGGTCTTGGCTAAAAGACAATATAAAAATAGCAGAGAAGGTGGAGCACTGCAATCAGGTCAGTGAAAGGGCTGAACGCAATCTATGAAATAAGAATTTATTGAAGTGTACCTGTGTTTCCTCCCCCCAATCGCATGTCAGGGGCCATTACGGTGTTTGTGGTGCATACCTGCTGGTAACAAGAGGACTGAGTTGTCTGCGGTAACTTTGGGACACAGGAACAGGCTTCTGGGGTTCATACCCACGTAATACTTAGCAGTGCAGCACCTCCATCTGCCATAGGCTCCAGGGATATGGAGGCGATCTCCCACGGTAGAACTGTAACTCTCCCCCCAATTAGATCACACACCAGGCAGGAGGTATATTGCAAAACAGGAATGGGTTTATTACTACTCTATTGCAGTAATACAGGTACTCAGCAGTCACCTTCCGGATCACAGTCTCTTTTCTCAGATATCACCGGAGATAGTCCCTGGACAGTTATTACGGGTCTAGGGCACCCGCAGCCATCCTAGCTCTTCCCCACCTCCCTAGCAGAGGCAGAGGTATAGTCACTCTACTCCTCCCCAGTGGGAAGAGCACATGGGAAGGCCCCAATCTCAGGCTCCTAGTCATGACCTGCCTTCTTCATGGGGAAGGACAACAACACAACTTTTGGGCAGTCCTGCCCTTACTGTAAGTACAGCCAGAGGGTGGGCATCCCGTTAGCCCAGGGACAACAGAATATGCCACCCCCTGCAGTCACTCAAGCACAGCACCAAAGGATGAAGGGGGAAAACCCCATGATAACTACTGGCAAACCTGTGAACACCAGGGTTCACTGCCAGCCCATTGGGTAGATTTAGTAGCCAGGGGGTACCCCACTACAGAAGAATGCGACAATCACATACTGTATCTCCTGCGAGAACTCTGACTTGTTTCATATCATGCAGGGTACTTGTCAAAAAGTAACTGGCTAAACTCATAAATGATCCTTATGTAGCCATTTCCAGTATATAATTGGACCATCTCTATACAGATGAGCAACAAGGTGTACACCTGAGGAATGAAAGATTACCACAGAGTCAGCAGTCTTTTAAAGAGGGAGCCGCTGCAGTGAGGATCACTTGAGGACTAATAGAAACACATATATAACACAATTGTAGCAACTATGTCGTGTCACTAACATTTGAGCTAACGTTTATTAACTTTATGCGGATTAACACAGCAGCAGTTTGAATGGGACTTCTGCCCCCCCCCCCCCTGTGTTTATCTATGGGCCATTAAGAATCTCACAGAAATGTTGAGGCATTTACTGTGAGACTGCCCCAGAATTTCCCAGGTAAGTGTTCTAATACTGGTGGCTGCATCTGTATATGCCTCAGCAGAAAACAACAAAATTGCCATATCTAATGCCCCTGGTGAAGTGTTTTCTAGTGCCACACAATTGGGATTATTTTCTTTCTCAGCTATCACGTTACAGTTTCTGTCCTGTGAGCACCACCCGTTATTGTGTTTGGACTCCTCTGCCATTCTATTTGCCTATTTGCCTCTCTCTACGTGGTGCAGGGTTACAATACAACTTCAACAAGTGTATTGTGTTTGAACTATATCTATTGCACACAAAACCATGATTTAGATGGAATGTTTAACAGAGGATAAATTCAATTTACAAATGTGATTCCCTTCACAACCAACATAGCTGTTTACATGAAATTAAGCATACCATTCGTGCAGATGTGAACTATAATTCCTTAGCTCTGTTCATCAATTAATGCTTGCACCTGTATTATTATGTAATGTGTTAATATTGAACCTGAATTTACAAATCTACAGTATAAATTACAAGAGAGAGAGATGCCTAAATAAAATTTAAGGGTTTTACATATCCTTTCTTTTAGGACCACTGTAGATGGACAGCATTATAAGAATCATTTTATAGGGTCATCTGACAATATTTGGAGTGTACTTTGAATTACCATTTTTTTTAAATTAGTGCTATTAAATGGAGTTTAGTAAATACAGATCTCACATTTAATACATTTGCTGCACTCAACCTTCTTCTTTGACTCATCCATCAGAAGAGCAAACTGGAATTTATAAATTGTTGTACATATTTTCTAGAATATTAGAATGTATTATTATTTCACCTTGTCCATATCATTCAGGGAAGTACAATAAAAATGCATGATATTGGTACAAATATAATTAGGGTTTATAATGGTACAAAGTAATTGTACAATTGCTACTTATCTGAAACTGAGTTAACCAAAAATAAAAAATCCAGATGTTCAGTATGTAAAAAACGTTATTGTTCCTTCCTTATACAGTACACATTGCAAGAAACATTTTGTTCCTGGAGCAGTTCTCCATCCGTAAAAAGAAAATTGAAAATGCAAATCTTTGTCATCTTTAGAGAGCTGTAAATATGGATGCATGCGACTGTTTATGACTTAAAATGCAGTTTATATAATAGTTAAATGATTTAGGATTAAACAAGGAGCTGGACAGACAAATAATGATGTCCCAGTGTAGTGTAAACTCTTGTGAAATTACATGCTAATTGCAGATGAATTACATCCTCTTTGTTTGTAGCCATTTTAAAGAATGGCAGATTAACAGAGAGAATATTGTAATACTTGTTATTTTTCCTTTATGTAACTGTGAAGTGCAAAGTTATTATTAATATTGTTTTTATCACCCAGTCTGGAAGATTTGTTGAATTTTCTCTGGCACTTAAAATAATGACTAGTTTAGTCCAGTTGGAAAGGCTGTTTGGGGCCATGAATGCCACCATCTCTAATGAGCATTGTGTTATGGTTTCTTTTGCTGTATTATTCCTGACTTTAATTATTGAAAAAACATTTGGAATTAAGACACTAGCCTGGTATTAACTAAATGTCAGAGCTCCCAACAGGGGGAGTCAGCCGAGACTATTGTCCTGGGCTCAGTAACTCAAGGAGACCCCTGCTGGCGACATAACATGTATGGGCGTCTGTGGGCCTGTAAGGCCCTCCCCCCTGCCAGCTGCTGTCCCTCCATGGGCCCCAGCAGTCAGACCCCCCAGGGGTCTCTAACTGTCCCAGCAGACAGGCAGCCTCTGCTCTTTCCCACTCTGCTCCCCATAGGCCAACATCTACCTCCCGTCCTTTAGACCCATACTTAGCACCCCAAGGTCCATATTTCTTACTCCACCTCTCCCCAGATCCATACTTTCTTTCCCAATCTCCCTCCCATACTTTCTCTCCCGTCCTCCCTCCCCAGGCTCATACTTTCTCACCTGCCCTGCCTCCCCAGGCTCGTACTTTCTCTCCCACCCTCCCTCCTCAGGCTCATATTTTCTCTCCCGCCCTCCCTCCCCAGGCTCATACTTTCTCTCCCGGCCTCCCTCCCCATTCTCATACTTTCTCTCCCGGCCTCCCTCCCCAGTCTCATACTTTCTCTCCCGCCCTCCCTCCCCAGTCTCATACTTTCTCTCCCGCCCTCCCTCCCCAGTCTCATACTTTCTCTCCCGCCCTCCCTCCCCAGTCTCATACTTTCTCTCCCGCCCTCCCTCCCCAGTCTCATACTTTCTCTCCCGCCCTCCCTCCCCAGTCTCATACTTTCTCTCCCGCCCTCCCTCCCCAGTCTCATAATTTCTCTCCCGCCCTCCCTCCCCAGTCTCATACTTTCTCTCCCGCCCTCCCTCCCCAGTCTCATACTTTCTCTCCCGGCCTCCCTCCCCATTCTCATACTTTCTCTCCCGGCCTCCCTCCCCAGTCTCATACTTTCTCTCCCGCCCTCCCTCCCCAGTCTCATACTTTCTCTCCCGCCCTCCCTCCCCAGTCTCATACTTTCTCTCCCGCCCTCCCTCCCCAGTCTCATACTTTCTCTCCCGCCCTCCCTCCCCAGTCTCATACTTTCTCTCCCGCCCTCCCTCCCCAGTCTCATACTTTCTCTCCCGGCCTCCCTCCCCAGTCTCATACTTTCTCTCCTGCCCTCCCTCCCCAGTCTCATACTTTCTCTCCCACTCTCCCTCCCCAGGCTCATGCTTTCTCTCCCGTCCTCCCTCCCCAGGTTCATACTTTCTCTAGGCCTATACTTTGTCACTCCTCCCCCTTCCATGGACATACTTTCTCATCCCTTCCCATGGCCATACTTTCTACCCCCTCCCCCAGCTCATAATTTCTCCCCTCTCCCCTTGCCCATACTTTCTCCCCCTATCCCCACCCCAGGCCCATAATTCCCCCCCCCCCATCCCAGGTCCACAGTACACCTAAGTGACAGCTAGGTAGGACACAAACCTGACTAACTGTACACCTGGGATATGAACTGGTTAATATATTTTAAAGTAATACATTAAGTACTCAATGTATTTGATCTAGGTTGTCTCATGTTTACTATACCATTGTGTTACCATTGTATACATAGTGAAGATTGGCCTAAAGCCAACCAGTGGTAGTCTATACAAATCGCTGTAAATTTGGGGCAGTAGTGCAATATCATCAGGTATCTGACGTGGGTGAATAAGATGTGAATAACTAATTTTGTAATAAATACTTATTTGCATGCTCATTTGCATGCTCATTTGCATGCTCATTTGCATACGCCATGTTAAAAATATCTTAGACATAGGTATCGCAGTAAAAAGCTTCTTATTACTGCTGGCGACATGGCTTTAGTGAGTAGGTCAATAAAATATTGCAGATATCCCATCATCATTTTCTTTCCAATATTGACCGTTGGGGAATCTAGCTCATAGTATTTTTAAAGCCTTTCTCTCACATCATTTTACACATTCTGGAACAATTTTTCGTTTTGGTCATGATTACTTCTTGGCAGCTTTAGTGGTACTGGTAACATAAGATTTTGGGAATTTACATACACATTGACTTTGCCATATAATATGGATAGAACACATGCACTAGACTTTTTGCTATGTCAATAATTGCTTAAAGTGAATTAGATTAACTGTTCTAGTGCTGTTATTGATTTATTTGGGATTAAGTTGTTTCGAATAATATGGTAAGTGATTTACAGCAGTGCTTTAAATGTGATTAATAACTATTCCTTAATTTGTTTTAAAGGGTTAGTTGTAATAGTAGCCATTATTATCGATACGTTTATGTTAGCAACTAAAAGGGCCAGTGGAATGATTAGGTGTATAAAAGAGTTGGGTTATTTGATATATGCAAAATGTTTGGTTTAGGTTCGAAAGATCTGGTGCCCATGATGAGCATGCCAAATACCTTCTGAGATCCTGAAACTAGAACTTACTTAAGTACAAATGTAGCCTTATTAATTAGCCTGTTCCAGTAATAGGAGATGCAATGCCCATTAGACCATGGGTAGATAAGTAGGATAAGAAATGGACAAGCTCAAGGAAGAACTACTATTTAACATAGGAAACGTTATACAATGAGAAACAGTACCACCAAAGGAACACATTTGGGTACTGGAAGGGGCCACCACCTGTCTGTGATATTATTGCAAGCAAAACCTAAAAAACCCCGCATTGCACACCAATTAATAGGGCAATTCCTTGTAGAACCAAAGTAAACTAATGTCAGTGGCATGATTAATAGTTCAATGCAGGTGATTGATGAAATCGTTGAAACTTTTAGTATTTCCATAGTAACTAAAGGAAGGTTTGTTTGTGAGTCAGATAATCCACATGTAATTGTTAAATCCCCTCTTTTCTTTGGAAATGAATTATAATGCCACCATTTTTAAGTAATAATAAAAATACAGAGGCCTCAATAAGGGTCAAAATAAAAAAGTTTGCATTTTTCACTGGAATCAATAAATAAAATGTCAATGGCACTGTTTAAACAACTTTAATAAAGCAGCTTTGGTATCGCAAAACAAGTCAGAGCTCTTCAATAA
Source organism: Ascaphus truei (assembly GCF_040206685.1). Taxonomy (NCBI): domain Eukaryota; kingdom Metazoa; phylum Chordata; class Amphibia; order Anura; family Ascaphidae; genus Ascaphus; species Ascaphus truei. Next base: position 232,565,769 of record NC_134483.1, read on the forward strand.
AAATTAATTATGCATAATTTTCATCTTAAAAAACAGGCAATTTGTATTCACAAATGTAGCAGAGATTGAAAGTAGTGATAAAAACCAGTGATAAAAATGCAGCAACAACAACAGATCAAAAAACAGCGAAAAAACCATTGATTCAAACAATGATAAAGACTGGGATAAAACTAGTGATATTTCACTATTTTGGAGGAAAATTCTCATGAATAACACAAAATGTCTCATGCACGCTCACATTCACTCTAGCTCTTAAGGCCCAATTCAGACCGTCTCTTTCATGCACCATTTGTATAATTATTGTATGTTTCATTTTATTTATATAGCACTGACAGTATACGCAGCGCTGTACAAAATTACAATTCAAGGTAAATAAATTACACATCTTAGCAATGTCGCAAACGAAGAAGTGGCAAGATTTAGTAACAGCATTTATATGTGGGTAGAAGGAAAGTGACAAGTTGAATGTAACTCCTAGGCAGCGTGCTTGCGAGACTAGGTGGATAGTAGTGTTATTGACTGTGCGGAAGAAAGATTCCAATATCAGGGCTCTAGAGCAGGGGTGTGCAAACTGGGGGGCGCGATTCATGCTGTGGTTACAGAGGCCCCGTACTAAGAGCACGAGGCCTCTGTAAATTTACTTACCGGCTTCTTGTACACGCGTCTCCATGGCAACGTGACATCAAATGACACGCGTTACCATGGAGACGTGACGCGAGACTTCGGACCTGACCGGGGAGGCAGCAGGTAAGGGAGACGCAGGGAGTTTGCGCACTGCTGCTCTAGAGCAGGGGTGCGCAAACATTTTCCCGATGCACTCCCTCCATGCTCGGGCCCCCCTCCTTACCTTTTTTTTGGCGTCAGGTGACGCAGCGGGGTCATGTGACGTCACATTACCATGGCGACGCGTTGCTGAAGACAAGGTAAGGGACGTTGCATAGTCCACACTCGATCCCCCGACATTTAATTTAAATGCCTTGGGGGAAGAGTGCGGGGTCTCTGCAATGGCCGTTCTCTCCCCCCCCACCCCAATTTACACACCCCTGCTCTAGAGTACACAGATGATGTCCCCAAATCTTCATTTATATAGTACAGATATTACATTTCTTATTATAGCACTTGTAAATGCAGTGTGTCCAGATAAGCATGAGGAGTTTGTACATATGAAAAGTCATTGATACTCCTAGATTGGAGAAAAAAACTGTAATAATTACACCAAGAAGGGACGTCTATAAAAACAAACACCACAAAGTTGGAAATACAGACTCCCTCACGACATAAATGTAATATCTCCTGGCGTTTAACTTGAACAATGTCTGTAGATGTAAATGTAGCCCTTTTTCTGACACGCTAAAGCGACTACGGGTAACTGCACGCACCTGCGGCTCCAGGAGATCTGAGCCTCCGCTAGCTGAGAGCCTGGGGTAACACTTATAGCGCAGCGCCTCCACTTACCCAGGATCCCCGTGATGTGAGATTCCCCTGGGCAAGAAACATATACACACACATGTATGAAGCAACCAACTTTACTATATGCACAATAACCTTAGCACTCTATCATATTAATACACACGCAGCATATAACCCAACACATAACCTATAATGCAATATAACCTTAACGCAGCTAAATGATAATGTCCTTATAACGTGAGTGGCTCGGCCACGCTCTTAATGAGTATTGTCCTGTACAGTAGTGGCTCAGCCACGCTCTTAATGAGTATGTCCGGGTCCCGCCACCGCGTGCCCCACACACCGTGTCCTTGCGCTAGTAGCTAGAATAACTCAGTGTATTAGGCCTTTGGTCACTCACTAGTGTCCTCAAAGAGTTACGCCTAAGGCAGGATCAGCGCCTGTTGACCGGTGTTGGTGCACTTAACGTAAATACCTTCCGGTCATGGCGGTGACCGGTAATGCTTCGAAAAGGATCAGCCGAATCCTTGCTTGTCTTTGATGTCCGCAGTGCAGCTGTCTGGTCCCAAGCAGCTCACCAGAAAACCTGCTCCCTAACTGTCTACACAGTAAGGTGACTGATCGCTACCACTATGGGCGTCCCTGCAGCACAGCAACCTACTGTGGCTCAGGGGTTTTTCCTAAGGGCCTGTGAGGTAAAGATAGCCTATGCAGGCGGGTCACGGACCCCCTGCACGCATACACCCTCCTCCTTTACCTTCCAGAACCCCTCTGACTAGCGTGGCCTCTCCCCCACGCTTCCCTTTCCTCCTCCTGTAATTCTAGCCTTCTGATTGGCTCCTCAAGTCAGGTGACTGCCAAGGAGCTCATGGGAGTTGTAGTTCCTCAACAGAGCCTCTCTGCCTTGAGCTGCAGACTCACAGCTATTGCATCAGCCTCTGCAACATTGTTGCAGACCTCCACATGACTCACCTGAACAGAGTCAAAATACCAACTGAACACACATATGAGGTTCCTACCACATCCCTACATTCTCCCTGTAGACGGACGTTCACAGAGGTACACAATTTTGGAGACGTTTATAATGTGAAATTATAATAGGTTTTATTTTGCCTTTTCCTTTTCATCAGGAAATTATCCAAACACAGGGGGGGAACAAAGCTTCCATTCGCTTGGGAGTATTTCTAGTGAAATACTTGAAATTAGTTCACATCTCCATTAGTTAAGCTTCTCCCACCCCAAACACATAACATGAAAATAAGCAGATATAAGCAGTCTCTTAATAATGAAAGTCTTATCTGTTTAGTTGCTGTAGAGTAAGCTTCTCTGCTCTCCTGGAACCGCACCCGTGCGTGCACAGAAAAATATCAGCATCCAGGTTTAGAAGTCTTATTTGGTGTCTTGCAATCAGCTCTGCTGTGTGGCTTGCAGAGCTCAAGACTGGTCAGCTCCAGAGATCTGGGTTTCTTTTGGTCAGTCTCTCCTGGGACTCAAGAACCTCTGCTCTGTCTCTCCAAAGGTCAGCTCTCAGTCAGAGCTAAAGAGAGTCACTTCCTGTTTCAAATGCAGGCTTTTTGTAAACAATCTAATCAGGCAGGTGGTGTTTAGTAATTAACTACCACACTGCTAGATTAAAGGAACATTACTGAGCAGGGATAAGTCCCCTGTTACATACCTCCTCTGTTTGTGGGAAGCTCGGGCTTACCATGGCCAAAGCCCATCCTTCCACTCTCATTCTAGATATCTCTGTGACTTGAATGAGAGTGGATGGATGAGGAGAACCCTCTGTCCCACTGGGATTGGAGCCCTTTCTCCAGTTTATTTTTGTCTCCTCCCGAAGATGCTTGAGATCAGCACTCCTCAGTCGCTCGACGAGGACTTTTTCCACGTAAAGACATTTTATTGCGTGCGCGGTCTTGAGATTTCTGTTGCGTCGGGCACTAATCTTTTTGTAGACAAGTGTATGGCAACAGTTGTAGAGCAGTTAGGACAAGCCCTTAGAGTTTTCTGCTCTTGAAGTGGTCTTTCTGCAGCTTCTCCACACCACGGAGTCGCCAGTTCAGCTTCTTCAGCTAAGAATTCTTCTGGCTTTGATTCTGCACTCCTACCTCTGTTTGTTGCCTGTTGGGCAGCTGTAGGTTTGGCTAGTGCCTTCTTTGGTGGCTCAAACTTCGTAATTTTGTTTTGAAGTTGCGTGGTGTCCCCAACTCTCACTGTACCCTTGTCCTTATGGGCATTAGTTACTGTGGGATACTGGTGCTTGGGCAGAGCCAATACCTTTTTCCGTATTGGAGGAATCTGTATCAGAGTCTCCTTCATATTCTGGAGCTCTGTAATTTTTGTCGTCAAGGTTGCCGCTGCGTCTGTTTTCTCCTTGGTGTACTGACTCAAGGGAATGGAACAGTCTCTCGGTCTCTCCAGCTCTTGCTCCAGTTTCTGAGCCTTCTCACGCTCCCTCTCATACAGAGTCACCTGGTATTGAAGCTCCGCTTCCAACGATGCTCTGAAGACATGCAGCGTGGCCTTTAGCTCTTCATACTGCTCTGTGGGGACGTACTGGGTATTCAGACGTTCCTGCAGCGCTTGTACCTCTTTAGCAGCCTGCAGTTTTTCTTCCTGTAGCGTTTGCTGCTTCTCCTCAGCATACTGGAGGTGTGTACGCAGACCTTGCAGTTGGTTCTGCAGTCGGTGCTCTGCGTCAAACTTTTCCTTGACTTCTTCTGTTAACTGAAAATTTTCTTCTTTCAGTTTTAAGTTTTCTCTTTTTAATCTTGAACTTTCTCCTTTTTCAGTCTCTGTATTCTTCAGGGCTTCTTTGCAGTCCTCCTTCCATTTACGCACATCTGCTTTGAGAATAACAATCTCCTAGCGTGAGACTTCCTTCTCTAGGTTGAGGGTCTGAAGCTCCTTCTGAGAGACTTTGAGAACTGTACCAAGATTACCAATAATTTCTTTAGCAATGTCCAGCTCCTCAGTGAGACTGTGTAGTTCCTTTCTGGAAACTTCCAGGTCTGTGCGGCAGCTGTTGGTCTCATGATGTGAGGCATCAAGCTCTATACGAAGAGTGTGAACCTCTTGCTGGAAGACTGTCATCTGCTTCAGTGCCTCCTCATACTTCCGCTTTAGCGTAGCCACCATTTTATCAGATTGGCTCTGCTTTTCATCCATGGCGGAGATAGTAGCCTTTGCAGTATCTAGCTCAGTCTTGAGATCCTCCAATTCGGTCTTGGCCGCAGAGTAAATTGTGAACATAGTCTTCTGTAGCTCAGCATTATTTTTTCTCTCTCTTCCTAATTCTTCACAAAGCAGATCACAGTCATGCCTGGCAATTTTCAGGGCGTTTTCAGGGCTGGTCAAGGGATCGTCACTCACTGGTTCCGGCTCCGCTTCCCTGGGATGACTAGTTGAGGGTTCCTCACTGTTGGCACCGGACAGACACTTCTTTGGGGTACACGACTTCTGCCTTGGGCCCTCTGGATATTCGGTTAACCGTGGGATGAATTCTCCATTTTCTCTAGGCTGCAGGGCAACTCGGTCCCCCTTTTCCTCCACAGGATCTGCGGACGTGTCTGTTCCTTCCACGGTAAGTGAAGAACTGCTTTTCTTTTTCTGCCTTTTTGATTTGGATGACACCGTCCCTTCAGGGATTTTGGGGTCTCCATCTTCATTTGAAATGTTAGCAGTTTCATTATATACGCCAGGCTTTTCTTGCAGTTGCTTTAGCTGACAGAAATATTGGGTGATCTGCTGCTCCCGCCTGTCTCCTGTTGATCATATTCGTCATCAAAGGGAGCGGTCTTTTCTGTTCGTGCCGAGTTCAGGCACCCCCACCATTCTTGGGGTGTTTTGTGGGTGTGACTCGGTTCGGGTTCCCCGTAAGAGATGTCTTCCTCTTTATTGGACTGGAAGGGCCACTCTTCCGTGGGGTAGGGTTCATTACAGGAACGCTGCATCTTGTCCTCCATTTTTAGGCTATCAGGTGTAATCTTCTTCCTGACCTCAGGAGGCGCTATTGCAGCTGTTGCCACTGTATTTGCTAGGACCCCCAATTGTGGTAGTCCTACAGATGGGCATATTTTGCTTGTAGAGGTCGTAGCTCTCACAGGCATCTCTGTAGACTTTTCTTTCTTGGATAATTTTTTTTTTTTTTCAATATCAGCAGTGCTGTGCATGCATTTTCTTTTATCAGGTATACAAGATGTGCAGTTGCTAGGTAAAAAAAAGTCTATTTGCTTTACACCATTTTCTTGCAGGGTGCAATCTCCCCCCTTCAGCAACAGAGTTTGGTTTTCTGCCTGAGTTCAGTAATTTTCAGTCTCATCTTTGGGTATTATGGCATTCACACTTCACACTTTGGGTGTCTGTTTTTGCTCCCAAGATATATATAGGCAGACTTTTTTTTACTTGCACAAAAAAAACATTCTTTGCAGTGGACTATTTCTTTCATTCCCGGCAGGGTGACTCAACATTCAGCAATTGGTTTTGAAAAAAACCTTTTACACAGTTCAGAAATCACTTTTTCCCCCTATAGGGTAATTTTACACTCAGCATTGGTTTGCTAAAAATTCTCCTGCTTCAGCACAGTCTTGTATCAATTTTCACACTTTTCTGTATATACTCCATTCACAGCTGGTAGTCCTATGCGGTGTGGCATCCTTTATCTGCAAAATCAGTACCACTCATGGGTCACCATCTGTATTCACTGCTTCAGCGAAACTTTTGAAAACAACAAACACCTATCCCTTTCCAAGGGCTGACTCACTTCTTGAACCCTGACTATGGCTGAAAAGCAAAGACCCCTATTTCAATGCCCATATTACACTTTGTGATAGGCAAAATAAGGTTTAGCTACTTCAGCAGTCTCTTCTGGGTTTTTGTAAGTTTCAGTGGTGTGTATCCCTTTAATTCCGATCTCTGCTGCATGAGGTTTTTTTTTTTTCAGACTGTTTGTAAGCAAAAAGCATAAAAAAAGTTTCACATAAAAATCTCCGGTCCTTTTTAACTACAAGGACGCCTCTTGTCCCACCTCGGACACCAAATGTAGACGGACATTCACAGAGGTACACAATTTTGGAGATGTTTATAATGTGAAATTATAATAGGCTTTATTGTGCCTTTTCCTTTTCATCAGGAAATTATCCAAACACAGGGGGGAACAAAGCTTCCATTCACTTGGGAGTATTTCTAGTCATGGACCCCCTGCATGCATACACCCTCCTCCTTTACCTTCCAGAACCCCTCTGACTAGCGTGGCCTCTCCCCCACGCTTCCCTTTCCTCCTCCTGTAATTCTAGCCTTCTGATTGGCTCCTCAAGTCAGGTGACTGCCCAGAAGCTCATGGGAGTTGTAGTTCCTCAACAGAGCCTCTCTGCCTTGAGCTGCAGACTCACAGCTATTGCATCAGCCTCTGCAACACTGTTGCAGACCTCCACATGACTCTAGCTGAACAGAGTCAAAACACCAACGGAACACACATATGAGGTTCCTACCACATCCCTACATTCTCCCTGTAGACGGACGTTCACAGAGGTACACAATTTTGGAGACATTTATAATGTGAAATTATAATAGGTTTTATTGTGCCTTTTCCTTTTCATCAGGAAATTATCCAAACACAGGGCGGGAACAAAGCTTCCATTCACTTGGGAGTATTTCTAGTGAAATCCTTGCAATTAGTTCACATCTCCATTAGTTAAGCTTCTTCCACCCCATACACATAACATGAAAATAAGCAGATATACACTACCGACACACTTTATTAAAGTGTGGCCGGTACCGCAAGCCGGGAGATTTCCCGGCTTGCTAGTGGCTGCCCCTCGGCGTGCCGCGCGTCATAGACTCGCGGTCACGCGTCTTCGGGAGCCTGCGCCCCCTGCACGCGCGTCCAGGGCTCCCCGAGGGAGCCCTGGTGTCCCGCGATCGCGGGACGGCGGCAGGGGGTTCCGGGGGACCCGGCGGACCCGGCAGCGGTAGGGAGAGCGCCCCGATCGGAGGGCGCTCTTCCGCTGCTTCGGCGCGCGCCCGTCACCCTCGGGCGCGCACCAGGCTACTGCTGCGGCCAAGAACGGGCAAATGCTCGAATAAACTTGGCCGCAGCAGTAAGCAGTCTCTTAATAATGAAAGTCTTATCTGTTTAGTTGCTGTAGAGTAAGCTTCTCTGCTCTCCTGGAACCGCACCCGTGCATGCACAGAAAAATATCAGCATCCAGGTTTAGAAGTCTTATTTGGTGTCTTGCAATCAGCTCTGCTGTGTGGTTTGCAGAGCTCAAGACTGGTCAGCTCCAGAGATCTGGGTTTCTTTTGGTCAGTCTCTCCTGGGACTCAAGAACCTCTGCTCTGTCTCTCCAAAGGTCAGCTCTCAGTCAGAGCTAAAGAGAGTCACTTCCTGTCTCAAAGGCAGGCTTTTTGTAAACAATCTAATCAGGCAGGTGGTGTTTAGTAATTAACTACCACACTGCTAGATTAAAGGAACATTACTGAACAGGGATAAGTCCCCTGTTACACTCCCCCTTGCAGAATCCAACGTCCCCGCTTGGGCTACACATACATAACTATACACAGAATGTTATATCATAAAAAAAAAAACGCAACACAGTACATCCTACTTATCACTCTATATCAAATTGCACATTTCGTTGAACATTGCAGAAACAGAATGCACTCGGCTGCGAGCCCACTGCTGAGCCTCATAATGGGGTGCCCCGAATCTATCATAAGCCATCCTCATTGGAGGTTGACCAGCTCTTTAGCTTCGGTGAAGTTGCTCTTCAGCTACCCCCTCAGGAGAGTAGTAAGCCTCGTATTGCATTTCCAATTCTGCCCTTGAGGGGCCTGATAGGTCTACAAAGTCTTTTTGGGGCACAATGCACGGGCTCTGCGGGTCTAGTGGCTGGCTCACGGGAGTCAGCGTATCTGTCGTTGGACCAAGGGGCTCTTTACCGAAGGAGCTACGGGGAGATGACCCCACGGCCGGAAGGCCCCTTTGAGAGGTTCCCTCCATAGGATTCTCAGAGGTGGCATTTATTACAGTCTCTAGGCCATCCTCTGTACTTTCAGTTTCTCCATCAATTGAAACAGTGGGTACCTCCAATTCGTTGTCCCCTACTTGAGGTATGGGGATTAGGTGATTCCTATGCCACACCTTTACCCGGCATTCGGAGTCCTTGATGCGGTATACCGGGAGGCCAGGCATCTGTGATTCTACCTCATACACCCCATCTCTCCACCGATCAGCCAGTTTGTGCTTTCCGGGAATGCCTAAATTATGAAGGAGAACAGCATCCCCCGGGCGAATCTCCTTATGTCGCACCTTGTGGTCATAGCGCCTTTTGTTACCCGCATTTTATTGCGCCGCCGCCTTTTCAGCCAATTTATAGGCCTGCTGCAGGCTGTCCTATAACCTCTGTACATAACGGAAATGCATTCTGTTGGATACCCCATCGGTAGATATCCGCAGTCGCACATCCACAGGTAGTCGGGCTTCTCTCCCAAACATTAAGAAGTACGGAGTATACCCTGTAGACTCGTGTCGAGTACAGTTATAGGCATGCACCAACGTCTCCACATGCTTGCTCCACTCCATCTTCTGAGAGCCTTTTAATGTCCCCAGCATGTCCAGCAGTGTTCGGTTGAACCGTTGGGGCATAGCATCCCCTTCTGGGTGGTACAGGGTAGTCCGTGACTTAGCTATGTTTAACAACTTCAGCAGTTCTCTAATGAGAGTACTCTCGAAATCCCTGCCTTGATCAGAGTGGAGTCGGTTCGGTAATCCATAATGAATGAAGTATTTCTCCCACAATACTCTAGCCACTGTCACCGCCCGTTGATCTTTGGTGGGGAACGCTTGGGCGTACCTTGTATAGTGGTCTGTAATCACTAGTACGTTACCGATGCCCCGGGTGTCTGGCTCGATACACAAGAAATCCATGCACACCAAATCCATAGGACCAGAGCTTTTCAGATGGGCCATGGGGGCCGCCCATGTGGGGAGTGTTTTCCTCTGTATACAGCGGGTACACCTTCGGCAATGCATTTCCACTGATTCTCTCATTTTTGGCCAATAGAAGCGGTCCCAAAGTAACCCGAATGTCTTGTCAATGCCCAGATGGCCATGATCATCGTGAAGGGCCCGGAGGACCATATTTCTCAGACTTTCAGGCAAGAATAGTTGTCGCCGATTGGGATGATTGTGGTATGGAATGACCCGGTACAATAGGCAATTGTCCAGTTCGAACTTAACGAACTCATTCAACAATAGCTTCACCAGTTCTCTGGGGGCTTGCTTTAGAATAGAGGGGTTCTCTTGCTGCAGAGCTTGGCGAGCTAGTCCCACCACTGGATCTTGGATCTGGTGTTGCACCAATTCTTTCCAGGAAAAGATTTTATCTTCGGTAATGTTCATTCCTTCCTGACCTCGGTAGGCCCGGGGAATGGCTTGGGATTGACACCCTAATGAATCAGCTGCTCTAAGAACACAACCTGATCGTTGACCACTGCTGCTAGCGAACATAGAGTACGTATGCCAGGCCCCGGAATTTCCTCCCATACTTTCTCATCCATGGTGGGTTGAAGCCCCGGCCTCCGTGACAGAGCATCGGCCCCTATGTTAGTGGGCCCTGGTTTATACTTAAGGTTGAACCGATAGTTGGCCAGTGCCGCCAACCACTGGTGACCTGTCGCATCCAATTTGGCGGACGTGTTGATGTAAGTCATTAGGTTATTATCTGTCCTGACTTCAAACTGTACCCCATACAAGTAATCATGTAGCTTATCCACTACAGCTCATTTGAGGGCTAGAAACTCCAGCTTGTGGACAGGATAGTTCTGTTCGCTTGGAGTAAGGCAGTGGATGATGCCAGCCGCGTCAGCATCCGGGTGGTCGTCCCGATAGCAGTGCACCATGTGGGATGCTGGGGCACTCAAGCATTCAATTATGCGCTGCCTCCGGATGGCATCTGTGCATGACCATTCGGGTAGTACCTGTTCCGTGTGGTCCAGCCATTCCTCGAACCCCACTTCTCCCAGTGGAGTGGGTTTGTCCCCAGAAAACGCCTTCAGTTTTCGGTATTGGAGGGACTGTGTAGTGTGGTGAATGCCTTCTGCTAGCGCAGGGATGGAGGCGTTATCCGGCAGGCTACTCCCAGCATGTGAATAGGCGTCTAGCCTTGACAGGCTGGTTCTGCTCAGCGCGGGCCTAATGGCCGAGGGAGTGAACGAATTGCCTAGGCCTATTGCGGCGGGCCACCGGGGGTTCAAACTGTTCTCAGGGGTGCGATCAGAGCTGGTTGTGACGGTACCTAACGAGCCGGGGTATCCCCTCTGGGGTGTGGACGCAGCCAGTGGTTCGATGGAATCCACCTGTACTATCGGACATTGGATGCCGGGAGCCTCGGGCAGAAGTAATACTAAGGGCAGGGCTTTGGGGAATATGTCCTGGTCAGTGACAAATAGTATTTTGCGCCAGTCCTGTTCCCGGTCGTAATAGTGATCTTGCACTCGGGCAGTGTCCATGAGCGGGAGTTTCCTGACAAGATCGGTCACAGTGCCCAGGGAGAGGGTAGCGGGAATGTGTCCCAGGCCGAAGGCACGTGTCAGGGGAATTTCATGCCATTGGGCCCACTTGCGCACCTCAGGCTGCGAGGGCACAAACATGGCGGGAGAAAAAAAATGGTTGCACAGTAATAAAAAAATATAGGGCACCCCAGGTCTGAGCTCTCAGCAGCGCCTCCAAATGTAGCCTTTTTTCTGACACGCTAAAGCAACTTCGGGTAACTGCACGCACCTGCGGCTCCAGGAGATCTGAGCCTCCGCTAGCTGGGAGCCTGGGGTAACACTTATAGCGCAGCGCCTCCACTTACCCAGGATCCCCATGATGTGAGATTCCCCTGGGCAAGAAACATATATACACACATGTATGATGCAACCAACTTTACTATATGCACAATAACCTTAGCACTCTATCATATTAATACACACGCAGCATATAACCCAACACATAACCTATAATGCAATATAACCTTAACGCAGCTAAATGATAATGTCCTTATAACGTGAGTGGCTCGGCCACGCTCTTAATGAGTATTGTCCTGTACAGTAGTGGCTCAGCCACGCTCTTAATGAGTATGTCCGGGTCCCGCCACCGCGTGCCCCACACACCGTGTCCTTGCGCTAGCAGCTAGAATAACTCTGTGTATTAGGCCTTTGGTCACTCACTAGTGTCCTCAAAGAGTTACGCCTAAGGCGGGATCAGCGCCTGTTGACCGGTGTTGATGCACTTAACGCAAATACCTTCCGGTCACGGCGGTGACCGGTAATGCTTCGAAAAGGATCAGCCGAATCCTTGCTTGTCTTTGATGTCCGCAGTGCAGCTGTCTGGTCCCAAGCAGCTCACCAGCAAACCTGCTCCGCACGCTTGTCCCTAACTGTCTACACAGTAAGGTAAAGACAAAAAATTAAAACCCGACGCTTCTCAAAAATAAGTGAATATTAAATAATTAAGTAATTATACGATATACGTGACAGTGATGTTCAATTAATAATCAGTACACAAATTGTGTTTAGTGACCTTCACCAATGTGTGAAAAAATATATAAATATTAAAGTGCAATGCAATAATGAAAAAGCAGCTCTACACCCTTAAGACGGACTGTTCAGGTCCAGATGGTTCTTGTGCAGGTTTTCAAATTGGAGCGGAGCGCTGGGTGACTCAGGATTATGAAAAAGAAAAATAAATGCAATAGTGCAGATGGTATAACAATGATAGTATAATTAATAAATGTTCTCTGTAGTAGTGGTACTCACAGATTGTACTATCAAATATAGACGTATCAGAGACCCTTCTCTCTCTGATGGGAGCCCTTTAATGGAAATCCCTCAGAGTGGTGTCTTGATACTGGAAGCTTGTAATATGGTGGTTCAATTATTCTCCCAGGGGTATGTAAAAGTGAAAGAGAGAACACACAATAGAGTAGTATAGTCTAAATTGTATTAGCAGCAAACGATAATTATATGTATAATACACTCACATTTTGTAATAAAATAATATTCGTGGGAGAGGACAGCTGTGGATGGAGAGCGCCGGTTATTCCAGGAGCGGAGGAGCCCTTCCGCATACGTCACTGATGCCTTCGTCACGTCCTGTGTTGTCTTAGGTCAGGGCGGAAGAGGCTGCCTGGTGTATCCGTCTCCTGATGGTTTGCCAGCAGTTGTCTCCCGATCTCCTCAGCACAATCACCTCCCACAGCGGATCGATTCTACGCGTTTTGCTGTGGCTTCTTCAGGAATCGAATTGGTTAACCCCATAGGTCCTCCCTTGTATATATAGTCCATCATAAATTGACATAGAGCTAATCAGGGGGTCCTATCAGCTGATTGCAATTTTGTGTAAAATTTACATATCATGGGTATTGGAGATGTATGTCAGTTATTTTAAACAGTGCAAACAATATAAGAAGTTCATATTTTCTGATACAATTAATACAATTTCTATTACAACAAATAAAACAGTTATATTTTAATTCATAGTATTTAAAACAAAAGATGATGTAAAAAGGAGTATATAAAAGAATATATGAAAAATGTATTAAAAACGACGCACATCCACAGCTGTCCTCTCCCACGAATATTATTTTATTACAAAATGTGAGTGTATTATACATATAATTATCGATTGCTGCTAATACAATTTAGACTATACTACTCTATTGTGTGTTCTCTCTTTCACTTTTACATACCCCTGGGAGAATAATTGAACCACCATATTACAAGCTTCCAGTATCAAGACACCACTCTGAGGGATTTCCATTAAAGGGCTCCCATCAGAGAGAGAAGGGTCTCTGATACGTCTATATTTGATAGTACAATCTGTGAGTACCACTACTACAGAGAACATTTATTAATTATACTATCATTGTTAAACAATTTGCACTATTGCATTTATTTTTCTTTTTCATAATCCTGAGTCACCCAGCGCTCCGCTCCAATTTGAAAACCTACACAGTAAGGTGACTGATCGCTACCACTATGGGCGTCCCTGCAGCACAGCAACCTACTGTGGCTCATGGGTTTCTCCTAAGGGCCTGCGGGGTAAAGCTAGCCTATGCAGGCGGGTCACGGACCCCCTGCATGCATACACCCTCCTCCTTTACCTTCCAGAACCCCTCTGACCAGCGTGGCCTCTCCCCCACGCTTCCCTTTCCTCCTCCTGTAATTCTAGCCTTCCGATTGGCTCCTCAAGTCAGGTGACTGCCCAGGAGCTCATGGGAATTGTAGTTCCTCAACAGAGCCTCTCTGCCTTGAGCTGCAGACTCACAGCTATTGCATCAGCCTCTGCAACACTGTTGCAGACCTCCACATGACTCTCCTGAAAAGAGTCAAAACACCAACTGAACACACATATGAGGTTCCTACCACATCCCTACATAAAGAATGAACATAAATTGTACAATCACATCCAGTTTACTCACGACCATGCTGTTTGGTATCCGGAGGTAGCGTGCACCCAGCATGCAGTCGAATGCAGGCAGTGGAATCTCATGGGGGAAAAAATAAGATGTGCACTGCTAAAGTATAAAGATGGGGCTGGATCACTAAAAACATATTTATTAGGCCATCAGCAACATAGTAAAATAAAGAGAACAGGCAGAGAGAACATCTGATGTGTTTCACACATACTGTATGTGCGCTTTGTCAAAAAATAATGTCTCTCTAAATAGTAAGTCAAAACCAGTAATCCCACCTCCCATGTTCCCCAAATGACGATCCTCAAGGGTGGAATCATCACCATGATATATATGAGGAATCGAGTGGAGGCACCTTCGGTAGGAGTCAATATTACATTAGGAAACAAACAACATCACACAGGGTAGAGAATACACATATGAACACATGGTTATACATATCTCAATCTGTGTCTATATCGGGGGGATTGCTGTCTACGAATCACAGAAATCGCTCTCCAAGGGATGATCGCGACATAAGGACATGAGATGCACCCAATAGGCAGCGATCTCCCCTACATACATCCTCACAATAGCAAAATAAATTGTGATTTGTAAACTACAAGTTTAGAAAAAAGAATGTTTGTTAAAAAATGTCATTAAAACAAAATCAGCTAGTTCATCTATAATCAACAACATTGGAATAGATATATTTCAGGCAATTGATAAGTCAATAAAAATCTCAATATATGTACAGTATATTAAACCTGTCAATGCAGATGGTGAGCTGAAAAGGAGAATTGATGAAATATCATAATATTCTATCTATCTATATAAACCACTTTGAAAAAATATATTCTGATTATTTGATTTCTTGTAGATATTAACTTGTTGATATTTAATAAAGATGTAAATATATATATATATACATTTTCATCATGAGATATGAGGAAATATGAACGCATTAAAGGGGTTTCTTGTTTGAATTATGGATTTTGTCTGTATTTATCAAAGACAAATCAAAGAATTAGAACATTATGTTAACATCATTGTATCTTGTATATGAATATGAGAGGAATTCATACAAGAAAATGTTTCAATTCTCAGTCAACGTGTATGCCTCCTGGAGTTAAAATACCCAAAGTAAAGATCCAGAACATCTCTTTTTGATTGAGTATGTTTTGGTGGTTGCCTTTTCTAATGGGAAGAGGAATGTGTTCTATTCCACTGAATGGGAAATAATTTATATTGCCCTGAGGACATCCTGCAAAATGTCGGGAAACTAGAAACCTCAGGTCCATCTTTTTTATGTCCCTCAGGTGTTCCATCATCTGTATTCTTAATGGTCTGATCGTTCTCCCAATATAACTCTTACCACATCCACATCTTAATATATAGATAATAACATTTGTATTGAATGTCTTCATTTTCTATCTATCGTTGGTATTTTTAGATGTGAGGGAGTTTAGGGGTTTAGCGTAAATGCACATACTACAGTACCCACATTTATTAAAACTTGTAGGAGGTGAAAAGCCTCTAGTTTCGGGAGAGAAGATTTAAACAGACTATGTGTTAAATGTGTTGATAATGTTCTAGCTTTTTTTAATACAAATTTGGGATTCTTTTTAACAAATGGATTTAGGTCTGCATCTAATTTCAGAACAGCGCAATGTCTGGCACTTATTGATCTGATGTCATTGACTTGCCTACTATGTTGGGTTATAAACAATAAGGACATCTCTTCATTGTTTTTCTTTTCTTTTTAGCTTCAGGGTTATCATCCAACAAATCCAAACTTTCATTGAAAAATGCATTATCAAAAGCATCCTATATGTCAGTTTTTCCATATCCTCTGTGGACAAATCTCATAGCAAGATCTTTGAGATTTTGATGAAATTCGAATTCAGATTCAAATGATTTGAATCGTTCAAATGAATGAACAATTCCATATTAGATCATACTGTATACGCCTTAGTCTTAAGAATTGTGCCTTTGGGATTCTATTTATACGTGATTTTGAAAGGAGCGACTGAGTAAGTAAAGACACTGACTCTGGCACTGAGTTTGAAGCAGCGGAACCTGGTTCAATTCTCGGTGTTGGCTCCTTGTGACCTTGGGTAAGTCACTTTATCACCCTGTGCTTCAGGCACCAAAAAACATAGATTGTAAGCTCTATGGGTCAGGGACCATGTCTGTAAAGCGCTATATAAAACTAGCAGGGCTATACAAGAACAAACAATTATTATTATTAATTAGAATTATGGCCACTATTTGCCCTCAAAAAAATGCATTTCTAGAGCTCGGTTTATGAAAAATGTCAGATTGGATACGAGATTCATATTGATATATAGTGATACATCCAAATAGTTTATATGATAGCTATGAAAGGTGTATGTGAAAAATGAATTGTACTTATTTTGATTTAAAGAGTCCACAAACTCTGTCAATAATTTGGTACCGTCACAAATATGAATGAGATCATCTATAAATCTACGATAAAAGATAATGTTTTCCGATATTTATTGATATCACCATAAATGTGTATAGACTCAACTTCCCCATATGATAGTGCAAATATGCCCATAGCTGTGCCTCGTTTTTGTAAATGTTGTGTGTCAAATAAAAAATATCTACTGTATGTGTCAAAATAAATAATATGAATTCCAGAGTGAATGTGTTTTGTGCCAAAGAAAGACTATATGTGTGCAGAAAGTGTTGGATGGCTGTGATGCCTTGTGTGTGATCAATTATAGTGTATAGAGAAGTGACATCTAGAGTGACCCATAAGTATTTGGTAGACCAAGTGAAATTAGAAAAAGAGTTAAGAAGATCTGTGGAGTGCCTAAAATATGATGGCAGTCTGTGTACCAACGGTTGAAGAAAATAATTAATATATCTTGATTAACCATCTCCCAAAGATCCAATGCTCGAAATGATAGGTCTGCCAGGAGGTCTAACCAGAGCCTTATGGATCTTTGGGAGATGGTGAAAAATTGAAATAACTGGATCTGTAACATACAGGAATGCTCTTTCTTTATCATTCAGTACTTGGAGTATGACTCCTATGTCCAATATATTTTTTATCTGAGACAGAAATACATTAGTTGGATCCCCATTAAGTTTCAAATAAGACAAATGGTCTGCTAATTATCTAAGGGCTTAATTCCTATAGTCATTACTGTTTTGAATGACTATGATTCCTCCCTTATCTGCATTTTTTAGAATTATATTTGTATTCTTTTTTTAATATCATTAATTTTGTTTGTTCATCTTTTGTCATGTTCGTATAATTATTTGGGGAGAATCTATAGCCCTGTGCTAATGTATGTATGTCTTGTTCTACAAGGATTTTATATGTGGTTCTTTTATATATAAAACAAATATATATTCACCGTGCTTCTCCATGTAAGGAACATGCTGCTGGTGAAAGGATTGGCCATACAAATGTGCAAAAACAGAAAGTTAATCCCTGCGCTTCTCCCATTGGGATAGCAATAAATAGGGAAATAAATATACATAGTGAAAACTAAATCTATAAGACAAAGAGACTTTTGGTTACATCTTTTGATCAAATAATGCCAAGCCTGCTAACCAACGTCAAGGTAAGTCTCAATAGCAGGTCCCTATGCTAAATGCATATAAATGTTCTGTGAAATATACCCTGAAGGTGTTAATATAATAATCATAAGCTTATGTAATTATGTGCAGTTAAAAACTGGTATATACCAGTGAAGATACTTACATGTATGTCAGTAAAGTGAAAAGTGAATTTACAGGGACCTTACTGGGAGATTATATACCTTGAAAAAGGAGCAACTGGCCTCCCACAAGCTGCTCAATAAGCAGTTGCAGGTGGATTGGCTAAATACATTATTCACACTCTAATAGTGGTGCCCTCTAGGAGCGTGCTGCCCTCTAGGAGCGTGCTGCTAAGGATTTCATTCGGCCCAACAGAAAATGTAAAACATATATATATTCACTGCGCTTATCAATGTAAGAAGCATGCTGCTGGTGAAAAGATTGGCCATACAAATGTTCAAAAACATAAGCTTATTATATTAACCTCTTCATGGTATATTTCACTGTCCTTTTCTATACAGTATGTTGGATAAAAGATAGATTTATTTTTGAACCCTGAATTCCTAGATCCTATTAGAAAAGAGGAGGAAATGTCATTAGTAGATTAGACATTTGTTCATCAAGTAGACAGTTCATGTCTAGCAGCGTGCACACGAAGGTAATGAGTTTGCAATTGTCATGTGCACCCATGAGGGGAAGGTCGGGGGGAACCCCCAAAATGGGAACAGCTCGATCCGCACTAGGGTACACCCCGATGAGCACCCCCACATCTTCCTTCACTTAATCTTTATTGAAAAACTTTTTTAAGACTAATTTTCTCACAAATGTCTGTAGATCTATTATTGTTTTAAACAATTTAAAATGTTCATACAGAGCACAATTCAAGCCTTTGTTTAGAAGTGATAATTCTCCTTCTGTCAATTCTGTCCCAGAAATGTTAATAATATTATTGGACTGATCAAGAAGTATTTTTTCTGTTTTTATGTGGTGCCTTCTCTTCTGTGAGTGTCTAGTTCTTTTGCTTTTTTTTTTGCTTCTGGTAGACTGAAGAGAGAAGGAGAGTGGAATTGTTCTCTATAGGGATGATGTCGTGTATATTGATGTTCCTGTTCTTATCATACCTCTCGGTGTTCTCATTGCTGGAAAAGGATACTGAATATACACGGTTGTCACTGTCTGACGCATTGGATACACTTGATATCTCCCTATGTTTCTTCTTTACAATAGACCAGCGTGGAGTTGATTTTTTAGGATATCCAATGTAGTTGGCTTGAATGCCCCGCTGTGGCATTTTCGTCATTCTATTGAGACAATTGGGTTTTGCCAAATATATACTTGGCGTCGTCATTAATTAATGCGGTCTCTCTCAAATTTCTTTTGCTTCTTCATCATCACATCTTTTTCTATCGAACTGATAGTTCCATAGTTACATAGTAGTTGAGGTTGAAAAAAGACGTACGTCCATCAAGTTCAATCTATGCTAAATTTAAACAACAGATACTTTATCCTATATGTATACTTACTTATTGATCCAGAGGAAGGCAAACAAAACCCCCCATTGTTACATCATCCAATGATATCTCATAAGGGGAAAAATAAATTACTTTTTGACTCCAAGAATTGGCAATCGGATTAATCCCTGGATCAACATTCTTCCCATGTATACTTATTTGGTATATCCCTGTATACCTTTCCTTTCTAAAAAGATTTCCAACCTTTTTTTGAACAGATTTATTGTATCTGCCATCACAGTCTCCATGGGTAATGAATTCCACATTTTAACGGCCCTTACTGTAAAGAACCCTTTCCTTTGTTGCTGGTGAAATCTCCTTTCGTCCAACCTTAAGGGATGCCCCCGAGTCCTTTGTACTGCCCGTGGGATGAATAGTTCATTTGAAAGCTCCATGTACTGTCCCTGAATATATTTCTATATAGTTATCATATCCCCTCCTAGACGCTTCTTTTCTAATGTAAATAAATCTAACTTAGCTAGCCTCTCCTCATACGTTAGATTGTCCATCCCCTTTATTAATGGGATTCCTCCTTTAAGCAACAAAATATTTTCATAAAAATAACATAATTGCAATGTCTTCAAGCTAAACAAACCCCTTCTTCAGGTTTTTTAGGATAGTTTGGCCTGAATCATTTGCCCCTCACTTCTCTGTTGTTCTTATAATTTTAATTTAATTTTCCTGTACTGATTTCAGGAAAGGATTTACATTTACATTGACTTTTGATATATAAAAAACTCTTTTTGGTCAATTGAACAGTGTGTCCTTTAACATTTTTGCTTATCAATGTGCAAATCATGTCAGAATAATTTTGGACACATAAAGATATGTGCAAATTTAGGAAATATAAATGTACATTTACCTATGTTTAAAATCATATGACAACACTAAATTAATAAAAAGATGGAATTAACACCCTAAACATGAAACATTTAAATGAGCCTCATCAGATATGTGATTTGCTTATGGATTCCAACACTTTTACTATTCTCAAATTAGAGGGTGATATCACTGAACCCATAAATAGCCTTGGATTTATCACCATATTCCAGCCTTAAACCACAGTATGTTTCAGATTATATACCGTTTAACGACTGTATTACAAAAAAAATTTGGCAAATGGAACCCAGATACATTTCTATAGATAACTGTCATTTCCAATAAGAGACATTCAGCCTTCTTAAGGAAAATTATGAACAATAAAATAGTTTAATTTATAGTATACATTTTACTGTGCACTCATTTGAACAACTTAATAAAAGCTCTCCCTTTCAAAGTAACATTATATTATCTCATCGACCTATGCTTAAAGTGAACTATGCCAGAGGAACTCTATAGATTTGTGCTTGGCAGTTTTCCTTAGCCACTAATATGTTCAATAGCTGGTGTATAGACCACATTATTTGAAAAGTGGCAGAAGGATGTTCTGAAGTTACAGTCGTTTATCATTCTTATAGGTGGATTCAGTTGGGTTAAATAAAATCTAGGGGTATTGTCTCAATTTTCAGAATTTTGACGATCTGTCGATCTGGCATGAAACGCCCCATTGATTTAAATGTCTGAGATCCTGGAACTAGAATTGAATTAAGTATAAATGTAGCCTTATTAAGAAGTCTGGTTCCAGTAATAGGAGGTGCAATGCCCATTAGACTATGGGTGGTGTGACAGGGTGAATAAACGTCACCAGCCCTATGCCTGGCAGACTTATGTGTAGGTCTGCAGTGCAGCAGTGAGGAGGTTAACTTTCAGCTGAGTTGATTAGTCTGATGCCAGCTGCCTCATCAAGGTGTTTTAAAACCCTGTACACACATGCAGGCTGTCTGGTCAAGAGATAGTACTGAAACGCTGAAGTAAGATTACTGCTATAAGGTCTGTCTTCAAAATACATGTTTGATGAACTGTCTGTGCACTGTATGCTGAAAAGAAGCTGTCTTGTTTTTTGTATGCTGAAAAGAAGCTGTTTTGTTTTTGTATGCTGAAAAGAAGCTGTTTTATTTTTGTGTGCTGTATTTTTTAAGGCTCAATAAATAAGCCTTATCAAGAAAACCCACGTGTGGTTGCATGTACCCTGCAACAGGTGGATATGCAGAATAAGATAGACAAGTTAAAGGAATGCCTACTATTTAACATACATATGTAGATACAAAGTTTGTATATGGGTGCTCAAGTGCACTGGAGAAAAAATATATGCTAAAAGCTATTCCTATTGAAAAAGCTGAAATAGTGCCCCCCCCCCCCAAGTGGGTGAAATAAACCAGTAAATTATAACAAGTGAAGTATAGAAATGAAAAATCTGCCAGGATTTTCACCACTAAAACCTCACTCTTTAGTTCAAGTAAGTAGCAGTCTTCAGCAAGACGCTAGTTTATATTAGAAACAAAATGTACTCACTTTTTTCTTCCAAACCCAATGTAAGCAAAAGCATGATCAGCTGTCAGTAGGGAAATTCCCATAGACAATAAACATTAAGGCAGCGTATAGCCAAATGGAGCCTGGGTCAGCTTAAATACAAAAATTTTTTTATGAAAAAGGAGGCCTCAAAACCCTACAACGCATTTTGCACTGGGCTGGTGCTTTATCAAGGAATAATAAACAGTGGAAAACAATCACCTTTACACTCTCCTGTGATATGCGTATCCCGTGCCCTCACCTTCATGTCACACACGTGAACGTAGGAATACTTTATGTCAGGCGCATGGCACAGAGTAACTGGCCCAGAGATGCCAGAAGGCATCGTGGCAAACATCTCACAATAGGACAACACACTCATAATTAAATTAAAGGCAAAACCAGACATGATCTTCTTTAAAATACAATAGGCAATGTTCCCTTTCTCCATGATACAAAGCATTCATATATATAGTATAATATGAAAAATATTAAAATAAAGAAAATATAGGAAGAACAAATAAATAAAGAACAAAATAACCTCCTTACTAGAAGCACAGGATATTATTAATTAATTAATGTAAATATCCATTACAAATATATTTCATAAATCACCAAATTATACAGTTCATAAAGTGCATAAATGTGTATACCGTATATCAAAAATGTATATATAAAACACATTCTCTATGATAACTCTAATCCAAACTAGGGCAATGAATTGACTATGTGTATTTGAAACATAAATAACATACACAATCACCCCAATCGATAAACGTGACGAATATATCTATTACATTCCAAATAGGGAATCTAAACACCCTTACTCATAAAGTGTAATGAATGAACAAACAATCTCTACTTTCAGAGTAACAGATTCTCAAAGGGTTCACCATACTTCTTAGTTAACATTTTTAATTCAGCATATCTTTAATTAAAAAAATGACCCAGGTTCCAATTAATATTTAAGCCCAGCAGAAAAAATATTTTTAAAAATAAAAATCCAATAGGCTTCCCTACAGTCTAAAATGTTGATTGTATCTCCCCCTCGTTCTTTAATTGCAATATTTTCAATCCGGAAAAATGAGAAAATCTTAATATTACCCATTTTGCATGGTAAAAGTTTCTAGAGAATGGATGTTGCATGTCTCCATTTTTGATGAGTCTAAGATGCTCCTTTGTATGTATTTTAAGGGCTCTAGTAGTTCTACCCACATAACGTTTTCCACACTCACATGATAATAAATATACCAAATACACAGTATTGCAGTTAATGAACGTATTGATCTTTAATGTTTTTTTTTAGGAGAATCAGAAGAGAAATTGCAGTTAATGAACGTATTGATCTTTAATGTTTTTTTTAGGAGAATCAGAAGAGAAATTGGTCGATGACAAACTTTACAGCGCCCAAACCTAAAGTATCCCTTTATGGAAAAAGTAGAGGATCTATTGGGAGAAGAGCACACATACTGTAAATTGGAGATTTATAATTGGCAGAAGTTTTGGCTTGTTTAAACACAAATTTGGGACCTAAGTCGACATACGTATATGTGCAAGTTCAAATGTTTATAAAAATGTTTTACTTGATATGATTGCTATATCTATATTATTGGGAAATAAATAAAGGAGTCTCTTACTTCCTCACCTATCCCCTAACATTATATCCTTGTCATTTTTTTCTATTATTTTTCTTTTCTTATTACTGTACATTGATCTCCCTATCTGACTCTCAGGATGTAGGGTCCTTGAGAAGACCCTAACCGCTAAGGTAATTAATGAGTTAACCCCTCCTGTTACCCCCCATAAGGAGGCCTAACCACCCATCCCGGGGCAAATACCCCCTTTACCCTTTCCTCTCAATAATGACCTCTCAACCAAACTTGATGGAATCACATGGTACATCCACCAATCCTATTGGTTGTGGATGTACCATGAGATTCCTTCCCTTTTTTCGGTGATGTGATGTTATCTTAAAGGGAGCAAATCACATGGTACACCCCAACCAATCAGGTACCATGTGATTTCCTCCCTTTAAGGTGATGTCAAAGCATCCAAATAGGGAAACAATCACAGGATATAGCAACCAATCAGGTTACTTTTTGTACTATGTGATTCCATCAAACTTGGTTGAGAGGTCACCTGGATATGCAGAAGGGATTGCCACTCCCTTGTATGTCTTGTGACCTATGATGTCAATATAAGGAGTATAGAGGGTATACTGTATACTGTATATATAGCTCCACCCTATGTTCTAGAAGCAGGTTCTTCAGAATACTGGCTGGGGTCCTAACCTTGAGTCCTGTAAATAGGTTTGTGTGTATAGCCAAGTGTATTAAGATGTGTCGTATTACTGTTTGTTGTTTTCAGTTAGAAACGTATCTCTTAATTAAGTGTCATGTAACGGATCGGGGGACTCGCTCTTCCCAGCGTGTCCCCGTCACCTTGCTCCCTCCGGCCAGCCCTTCCTTTCCTTTGCCTTCACCTTCTCTGTCCCACTCCATGGCGACGCGCTGAGCGCGTTCCCGTTTGCGGTCCGTGCACTTGCGCGGTTCTTCCAGCATGCGCGCGCGTTCCCGCTCTCTGGTCTCCCGTCAGGGGACTCTCGCCCCTCGGCGTGCCTCTGTTCCCTCCCCTGCTTCCTCCGCCCCTTTCCCCTCCCCTGTCCCTCTGCCGAGCACCTCCTCCGCAATGCCTCCCCCATGCTCTGGCACTCGTCTGTTGCGCGCACATGACCGCGTTACAGAGGGCAAACCTCACTGCTTACAGGCCATTACCCTAGATTAGAAAAATAAGGCAGCACCTATTAGATGTGTTACATCAATACACTAAACTTTATTAGACCTCACATGTCTGCAAATACAAGGCAATATCAATATCAATATCAGAGTAGTTGTTCAAAATAAATAATAAACCATTGTAGTATTTTGTCTGATATTGACCATATTACAGTCACTTCCAAATACATCACATTACACTACTTTTTCGTTATTCAAATGGATAAAAACGTTTTTTCATGTGCATTTATCTTACAACCTTATCTACACTTTGGTGTGTATACATGCACTTATCTGATTATTAATTAGTCTATCCATTTGTTAGGTATGTAATTCTTTTGTTTTTAATAGGAATATTCACAGTTTTTCAAATATTTCTTTTTAATTTGTTTGTTATTTTTCTTACTGAAATGGTTTTCTACTATGGGAAGGCATACCTGGTACTTCTGCTGGTATTTTTAAAATTAAGAATGTCTATTGTTCAATTGTCAATAAAGTTTGTATGTTTTGTATTTTTTTGCATTTCCCCTGTCGCGCACTGACGTCATCACGCCGACGTCGCTCCTGAGAGTTTCAAGAAGTGAATGGCTGATGGATTTTGACGCGCTTCTGGGGACTACAAAAACGGCTAGGTGAGTACCTTTAGTCACCTTGAAAAAGAGCTTGCGCTCGAAACGCGTTGGTGGGGGGCTCTGTACCCCGTAATGCTGCTGTTATTTTTTTGTAAGAATCCATAAAATATGTTTTTAATGGGCACAAGCTCCTTTTGGATTTCCTTTATTTTTTGATCCTGTGTATTTGGTGCCTGCTTTTTCCCATCTGCAATCCTTGACAGCACACTGAAAAAACGGAAGCACACCCCCCTTCTGTGGATGAAAACAGAACAACCTGGATGACAAGTCTACTCAGAGTGAGTTATTTTCTTATATGGACATTCTCCATTCCGATATATTATGCTGCATCACTTCATTGTGAGGTCCCTTACTACAGTGCTTGTGGGGATCCTAGTCCACTAGTCGGTTATATTTGGAGTTGTTTTTTGGTCTATTGTCTGGGGTACAGTATATCCCTTCTTCCTCCACTGGGGAGTATATATCACAGGATTCTTCAATCAAGTATTTTTTTATCTTAATCTTATAGGTTTTTTTTCTGAGCACCACACATTTGCATTTCTCTCCTATCCCTGGACTCTGGATATTGGACAACTACCTTCCGACCTCTGGCGCCCCGGACTCAGCAAGTATACCGTTAACCCTTTCTCACCAGGCCCGGCAATGCAATTACCACACTCCGGGCACGCCCTCACTGCTGTGGGTGCGTGTTATACCCTTACCCACCTCAGTACTGGGGGCTGGCCAGGTCTGCGGGCATACAGGCGTTACATGCCAGTAGTAAAGGCCCTAAATTGTTCTCGATATTGAGAAGGTGAAAACATGCTTTTGGTAAGGAGTTCTCAGCATAGTAACTCCGGAGTATGTTGGAATCTGCCAAACTAGCAGGTTCCTTATGCATTTCTGGTCAAATAGGTATGGAGAAAGTATGCAGTACACAGTAGTGGGTTGCTAAATCAGGAGCCTAAAGTGTATGCCATGGCGGCATACTAGACAAGTGGTGGAGCATTACTAATCCCATGCAAGAGATTGCCAATCTATCTTTTTCCATTGGGTAGATGAAGTCTAGAGTGATATTGTTTGCCACAATGTTCTCTCAAGTAACCAGTATGTCAATGTCTGTGAAGCACTTTTTTGTGTATAAACGTTCCTGGTGCCCATCATTGTTATATTCAAGCATCCATGCCCAGCCTGCACATACCCAACACCCTGCAAAGGCCTGATAGACTGAGCACTTCCAATGTACTGTAGACAGTATAGTCAATCTGAAGTGATCATCTGATGTGTGAGGAGGGTTACAATATTATGCGTTATTGGAGAACAACCCAGTAGAGAATGGTAAAAGAAGAAATGCCTAAAATGCAAGATGTCCAGGCAGAGACTTTGTGTCAATGGCAGTAACATACTGTATGGCTTGTGGTGTGCATTCTAGCTTGATGAATTATAAATCACCTGATAGATCATCTGCAAATAAACTTTGAAAATGTCCAGCACTCAAAAAAATAAAATGTAATAAATGTAAATGTAATAATCAAAGTGACATTTTTATTGGCACTATAGAAACAACCAAACAATGTTTCAGGGTCTAGGTACCCTTCATATGGCTTGCTTTCCATCATATCAGCTGGACTTTTTGATGTTATGGATACATTTCCACTGCTACACATTATCAAGACCCGTACAAGCTGAGAGATATTCAGTCAGATACAGGCAAACAAGAGCCAGAAGAAGAAGAGGCTCCTTGACACATGTTGTCAAGTCCAGTCAATTCTAATGCTATGACCATTTCAGTTAAAAAGGAGACTGATGAATTTCAGGCAACAATGGGAAGCACCAACAGACAAATTAGTTCTGCAAAATATAAGATCAGACTATGCTATTGATTTGCAGCTCTGCCCTTCGGTCTTTCTTCAGCCCCAGAATGTTTACAAGTGTCATCATTGTGGTATCACTGAGACAAGAAGGAATTACGCGATCACGATTTTCAGACAACTGTCTCACAAAAGCTTCAACATCTAAAAGGCTATTGATGCACAAAATGAGAGTAAAATACAATAGGGTGTTCCAGCAATCACTGACTAATAGAATACTATAAAACATTGGAGTATGTCAAAAATGAAGAATTTAATAATAGAAGCACACGATATAAAAAATTGGAATAATGCAAGTGAAAAATCACGCAAATAAACAAATTACCCTAAATGCAAAAAATGTGGGGCAACAACACAGGGGAAGGGGAAAGACAGGGAAAACCACAATGGGAAAGTAAGGGGAAAGTGGGGGAGGGTGGGGAGCAATCTAGGGGGCAATGTTTTGGGGTTAGGACCCCTTCCTAAGGCCCGTTCCTTCAGGTCCTCTAGGACCAAAGGTACTTCCCTAGCCCTATTTATTTATTCAATCTGATATAAACTTATTTGGAGCCAGGTGAGGAGGGTTACACAAGTATTTTAAAAGAATTATTTAAACTATCAACATTTCCATAGTGAATTAATGTTATCGAGGGGTTATACAATCTTTACCTAAACTATTTGTGTCAAGGCTGTTTGTCTGTAAATTCTTGTGTATTTAGGTAAAGTCAATCCTCACTTTTTCAATATTCTATTTTGTGTAAACTAATTATGTTGCCATCGTCACCCAAAAAGATAAAGGAGAAGAACAATTCAAAATGTAACCTATCTGAGGTTTAGTTACATTAAATTTCCAAAATATCAAAGGTCTCTTGGTAGAAACTACTTTAAAACAAAAAAAATAAGGATACAGATGCGGGACCTATAAGAAAGTTAACTGTTTTATGAATTGCTTAGGGAAATATGAGATGTACAGTACATGTCCTTTGCAGACTTAAGTGTGTGGGAAGAAACATTAAAAGGTCATGTGTTAACATTTGTGAACATCTAGGAGTGATTTAAAAAGGAACTTTAATTATAAAATTGCCAACCATTATTTTTCAATACATAATTCCAATCCAAACATTAACATTTATGGGAATACATTAGGTGTGTAGATTGGTGAAGAGTATATGCTAAATATTCTCTCAAGAAAATATTCCAGATTGATTTCAATTTTAAAGCAGCAGGTACACCACTCGTTTAAAAAAGCAACAAAAATCACCACAAAGGGAACAAGGGATCCCGGAGCTGAAAGATGGAGAGGGGTTGGGTTGCAGAAGGTTTAAATGTTCTGATACTCTCTGGATTAAAGGAGTCAATACGTTTCTCACCATTCCTTTAAATTCCTTTGGTGATTTACAATTATTCTCTGATTATACACACAGTATGTGGTCACAGGTGTTTAGGTTCTAAAATTTTTTTTTTACTTTTTTTTAATTATGAACAAAAATAAGCAGGACTTGTTGACATTTTTGCTAAATGTGAAAACGGCCACCTTTATTTGTTTGTTTGTGAACTCAAATGTTTTCCTAGTTTATTTAAAAACAAACAGTAAAATGAACTCTCCCTCCCCCCCCAAAAAAACAAACGCTTTCAAGAATTTGCCTCTCTAAGGCTTTGACTTGAATTTCGTTTGGATTAAAAAATTTGTTCTAAAGTTCATCTTGAACTTCCGAATTAATTTCAATGTTCATGAAGTTTGGGTTTTTGAGCCTGCTCCTCATGAATTTGCTCCTCTGCACTACTGAGTTACCCAGGAAAAAGCATGTTTCCGATAAATATGCATCGGTCTGTCGATTAGTATGACATAATAGCTCGAGGGAGGAAGCGAATCTCAAGGGTATTTTATACTCTTGTGTCTCTCCCTTAATTAAACTCAGCAACGCCAATGTGGATGACTAGGATAGGTGTAAGGTATAGAGCGCGCTTCTTGAGGGTTCTCCGTACACCTTACAACTTCTACTCCTTCTGGTGTTAACCCCTCCAACCTCATACCCATCCCCTGCCACCCTCCCTCCTCTCTCCCTTTCTCCTGTGCCCTTTGGAATGCTCGCTCCCTTTCTAACAAGTTCCTCTCTGTGCATGACTTCTTTCTCTCTCACTCCCTGCTTCTCTTTGCTATAACTGAGACCTGGCTCACTCAGTCTGACTCTGCTCTGGAAGCTGCCCTCTCTTATGGTGGCCTTTCCTTCTCCCACACTCCGCGCCTTGATGGCAGGGGTGGAGGTGTGGGGCTCCTGCTCTCCTCTCTCTGCCGTTACCGAACTATTCCTATTCCCCCCTCTCTTGCCTTTCCCTCCTTTGAGGTTCACACTGTCCAGATCTTCTCTCCTCTCCCTGTTCATGTGGCAGTCATGTATTGCCCACCTACCTCTACTCATCCCCCTTCTGCTTTTCTCTCTCACTTTGAATCCTGGCTCTCTTTCTTCCTCTCCTCAGACTCCCCTGTTCTTCTCCTTGGGGACTTCAATTGCCACATTGATGACCCCTCTCTCCCTTGGGCTTCCCGCTTTCTTTCTCTAACCTCTTCTTTTGGCCTTCAACAGTGGACTGCAGCCAGCACCCACAAGGATGGCCACTACTTAGACCTGGTTTTCACTAAAAATTTCTCTCTCTCTGATTTCTCCATTTCCCCTTTTCCTCTCTCTGACCATCACCTCATCTCATTCTCTCTATCTCGCTTCTCCCCTTCTCCACCTCCATCTACACCCCGGTTCTGCAGAAACCTGCGCTCTATTCACTTACCTGACTTTGAGTCCACGTTACACTCCTCCCTCTCCTCTCTCAGATCTGCTACAGACCCTGCCAAACTGGTCAGGAACTACAACTCTGCCTTGTCCTCCTCTCTTGATCTACATGCCCCGCTTTCTCTCTGCCGCACTCGCCCTTTTAACCCTAGACCCTGGTTAAATTCCCACACGCGCATGCTGCGTTCCTCCACTCGTTCCTCTGAACGCCTCTGGAGGAAATCTCATACTCTCGCAGACTTCCTTCACTACAAATTTATGCTATCCTGTTTCAACTCTGCCCTCTCGCAAGCTAAACAAGCCTACTTTTCTTCACTAATCAACATGCACAAGTCTAACCCACGCCGACTGTTCTCTGTCTTTGATACTCTACTCAAACCAC
Organism: Ascaphus truei; assembly: GCF_040206685.1. Lineage (NCBI taxonomy): Eukaryota > Metazoa > Chordata > Amphibia > Anura > Ascaphidae > Ascaphus > Ascaphus truei. Next base: position 232,595,497 of record NC_134483.1, read on the forward strand.
CCTCCGCTGCCTCTCCTTCCTCCATCTCCGCTCAGGACTTTGCTGACTATTTTAAGGAAAAGGTGGAATCCATACGTCAGAACATCCCCTCTGTTTCTTCCTCCCATCCTACACCTCTTCCTAACTCTCCTCCTGCCTTCCTTGACTCTTTTTCCACTGTCTCAGAGGAGGATGTGTCGCTGTTGATCGCCTCTTCTCCCTCTACCACTTGCCCTACTATAACCCCATTCCCTCCCATCTCCTAAAACCTCTTGCTCCTACTATAATCCCTACGCTCACGCACATTTTTAACTCCTCCCTCTGCTCTGGAACCTTTCCATCCTCCTTCAAACATGCAACAGTCATACCATTACTCAAAAACAGCAAGCTTGACCCTACCTGTCTTTCTAACTATCGGCCTGTCTCCCTCCTGCCTTTTGCCTCTAAACTCCTTGAACGTCTTGTATTCGCTCGCTTGCTCCATTTTCTCAACACCTATTCACTCCTAGACCCTCTACAATCTGGCTTCCGTACTGCTCACTCCACGGAAACAGCCCTCACTAAAATAACTGACGACCTCCATGCTGCCAAAGACAGAGGTCATTACACTCTGCTCATATTACTCGACCTCTCTGCAGCATTTGACACCGTGGACCACCCTCTTCTCCTTCACATTCTCCATACTCTTGGCATTCGGAACAAAGCTCTATCCTGGATCTCATCCTACCTCTCCCATCGTACTTTCAGTGTCTCTTCTGCTAATACCTCCTCCTCCTCTATTGATCTCTCTGTGGGCTCTGTCCTGGGACCTCTTCTCTTTTCTCTGTATACACTCTCTCTAGGTGACCTAATAACATCTTTGGGTTTAATTATCACCTCTATGCTGACGACACACAAATATATTTCTCAACACCCGACCTTACACCTACTGTACAAACCAAAGTTTCTGAATGTCTCTCTGCTATATCATCCTGGATGGCCCTCCGCCGCCTTAAACTCAACATGGCTAAAACAGAGCTCCTCATACTTCCTCCCAAACCTGGCCCTACTACCTCCTTCCACATTACTGTTGGAACTACGATCATTCACCCAGTAGCCCAAGCACGCTGCCTTGGGGTCACACTCGACTCCTCTCTCATATTTGCTCCTCACATTCAAAACATTTCTAAAACCTGTCGCTTTTTCCTCCGCAATATAACAAAGATACGCCCTTTCCTCTGTTGCTCGACTGCTAAAACTCTGACTCAGGCCCTCATTCTCTCCCGTCTTGATTACTGTAACCTCCTGCTGTCCGGCCTTCCTGCCTCTCACCTGTCTCCCCTACAATCTATCCTTAACGCTGCTGCCAGAATCACTCTACTCTTTCCTAGATCTGTCTCAGCATCTCCCCTCATGAAATCCCTCTCCTGGCTTCCGATCAAATCCCGCATCTCACATTCCATTCTTCTCCTCACTTTTAAAGCTTTACACTCTTCTGCCCCTCCTTACATCTCAGCCCTAATTTCTCGTTATGCACCATCCAGACTCTTGCGTTCTTCTCAAGGATGTCTTCTTTCTACCCCCTTTGTATCTAAAGCCCTCTCCCGCCTTAAACCTTTTTCATTGACTGCCCCTCACCTCTGGAATGCCCTTCCCCTCAGTACCCGACTAGCACCCTCTCTATCCACCTTTAAGACCCACCTTAAGACACACTTGCTTAAAGAAGCATATGAATAGGACTGTGGCTATTCTGAACACATGGCACATAAAGCTTGGCCCCCTGCAGATGCACTTACCAGAACTCCCTCCTACTGTCTCTGTACGTTCTCCCTACCTACCAATTAGACTGTAAGCTCCTCGGAGCAGGGACTCCTCTTCCTTAATGTCTAAAGCACTTATTCCCATGATCTGTTATTTATATTATCTGTTATTTATTGGATTACCACATGTATTACTGCTGTGAAGCGCTATGTACATTAATGGCGCTATATAAATAAAGACATACAATACAATACATACAATACCTTGTATCTCTCTCTGCTTTTATGCCTACCGATTTCGTTCTAGGTAGTCAATTATTTTTCATGGTGTGCGACTGCCACTTAGATGGTTTGGAGGGACATATACTTTTGTATATTTAAGGCTTTTCTCTCCTCTGTACACAATAGAATGTTGAGGGCTTTTATCATCAGGTCCTAATGTAGGAAATGTTGAGGTTGATATTATATTGAGTACCTCACCAACTTTCATATTTAGAATTGGTCCTCTTTACTCCTTTTTAGTTACATTACTGCATTATAAGACTTTGGTAGAATTATATACACCATTACATTACCATTACACCATTGCATTATGACATAGGTGGCATCACGCAGAGCTAATGGCTATTATAAATATCTCACTAATTATGGGTAGAAGATCATAGGGAACAGCTCCCATTTGTCACTCGCTCCTTATTTGTACTGACCCTGAGCATGATCGTCCATTTTGATTTACTCAACCTACCAAAAGCAGTCTCCTTTCATTTGGATCTGGTAATATGAGTGAGTCTGCTCTCAATCACCTTTCTGTATTTAAAAAGGTTATTTCTTAGCAAGTTAGTCCTTCTATGTATGGAAGTTTGGATATACAATATTGCGAGAGTACTTAGAGAGGTTCTATAAATACCAAATGCAATGTTTTTTTGTTTACCATATTTTGCACGGAATAGATAAAAATCCACCCTCTCTTTAAAGTATATTGTGTACTATATGTGCTCAGTAGAGTCACCTCTGTTTCTATCAGGGTCCAATCCTTATGAACTTGTATAAAACCTTTTATTGTGTATTGTGAGTCATTTTTTTTAACCTTAGATAAAGAAATTAAAACTTTAAAAGGTAAGTTTAATATATATTTTTTCATTGGTACTTAGTGCAGTTAATCATGTTTTTTGGGACTCGATATCTTTCAGTTTTACATTAGCAATTGAAGAAAAAAAGCTGTGTGTGCTGTGCACGCGCATAGTAAGTGAAACTTCTTTGTGTGTTGTCAGCAACATATAAAGTAACAATAATATTATTACTGCTTAGAGCATGAGTAAATTTGATTGGCGGGGTCATGTTTATTGGCAGCAGTGCAGTGGCAGCAGTACCGGCATCATGGATGTTGAGTGGGTGGGGGGAGCAGCGCGTCAGCGGGCGGGTGGGGGGAGCAGCAGTGGTCAGTGTTGTTGAGTGGGTGGGGGGAGCGGCGCTGGCGGCTGGCACCGCCGCCGCATGTCAGCGGGCGTGTGAGTGGAGCGCGTCGCTGCCGCATGTCAGCGGGCGTGTGGGGGGAGCGGAGGCCGTTAGGAGCGGCGGCTATGTGATTTTTAAGTTAGCAGGGCGGGTGGGAGCGGGTGGGAGCATGTCAGTGTTGGGGTCGGGCTGAGCCAGAACACAGCCCGGCCTCAACTGCCAGCACTTACTTCATGACGTCACATCCGTTTCATTTTCTGTCTCCACAATGCATTTTTGTCCCATTACGAATGAGGTGCCACTAAAGAAGTTCTGTCTGAGTCTCCCCCCCCCGGCGGAACTGCGGGCCGTGTGTCCTGCTGCAGCCAGCCCCCCGGCGGAGGTACGGGACATGGGAAGGCGCTCGGCAGCTCACAGGCGGGGGGGGGGGGGGGGGGGCAATAGGCACATCATTCAGGGGCGGTGTTCGGTGCATCACTGGGGTGTGTGTGGCAGTCAGTGTGTGTGTGTGTCAGAGTGTGTGTGTGTGTCAGAGTGTGTGTGTCAGAGTGTGTGTGTCAGAGTGTGTGTGTGTCAGAGAGTGCGTGTGTGTCAGAGTGTGCGTGCATGTGTCAGAGTGTGCGTGCATGTGTCAGAGTGTGCGTGCGTGTGTCAGAGTGTGCGTGCGTCAGAGGGTGCGTGTGTCAGTGTGCATGTGTCAGTGTGTGCGTGTGTCAGTGTGTGCGTGTGTCAGTGTGCGCGTGTGTATGTGTGTCAGTCAGTGTGTGTGTGTGTCAGTCAGTGTGTGTGTGTGTGTGTCAGTCAGTGTATGTGTGTGTGTGTGTATGTGTGTCAGTCAGTGTGTGTGTGTGAGTCAGTGTGTGTGTGTGTGTATGTGTGTCAGTCAGTGTGTGTATGTGTGTCAGTCAATGTGTGTGTGTGTGTGTCTGTCAGTGTATGTGTGTCTCTGTGTGTGTGGTGTGTATGTCTCTCTGTCTGTGTCCTGCCCCCTCTCTCCTGACTCCCCCTACCCCCGGCGGAGCTCCTGAGCAGCCCCCGCCCCCCAGGAGGTACACAACCGGATCAGCCCCCATTCTCTACCCCCGGCCGAGCTGCGGACACGACTGTGTGTCCTGCTGCAGCCAGCTCCCCGGCAGAGGTACGGGCCACGAGAGGGGTACAGAAGGGCACGGTAATGCGCGTGGGGTGCTCAGAGCTCTTCCTCCCCCCCACTGATGGTGCTGTGGGGGACGCAGCGCGCTCAAACCCCCCCCCCACTCCCCGTTACCGAGCAGGAGCTCAGCGCACGCACTCAGCGCTCTGCCTTTCTCCTCGTGTTACCGAAGCAGGAGCCATGAGAAGCGACAGAGCACGATAATGTGCCTGTGCGCGCATGCGCGGTATATGCGAACAGCGCAAGACAGTTACGCGGCCGCGGACGAGCGTGTGACAGCGGGCGTGTGGGGGGAGCGGCGGCCGTTAGGAGCGTGTGATTTTTAGGTTAGCAGGGTGGGTAGGAGCATGTCAGTGTTGGTGTCGGGCTGAGCCAGAACACAGCCCGGCCTCAACTGCCAGCACTTACTTCATGACGTCACATCTGTTTAATTTTCTGTTTACACATGCATTTTTGTCCCATTACGAATGAGGTGCCACTAAAGAAGTTTCACTTCAATATAGCTAAAGTGTTTCATGTATCTCACTGGTATAGAGTGCAGTAACAAAAGGCCCTTTTACTTTTAGTCTGGTAGATTCTTGTAATCCCTTTGATGCACTTACCATGGTGTTCCGAGGCTGAGTGAAGGTGTATATCATATCTGTACTGTTTCACTTTAATCTAAGCTTTAATTGTTTGTATCTAATTGTGTTCTTTTGTGATGTAATGTTGCAGAATTAAAAGATAGATGGAGCTCTCCAAAAATGTATAACATATTAAAGCCGCACTCCTGTGGACCCTTTATGTTTGTTTTGTTTTTATAGGTTTGAAGCAGGATGTATCCAAAGCTGAACTGTGTTGATTTCAGCCCTGGGTATGTATGTATATCTTTATTTATATGGCGCAGACAGTGTACTCAGCACTTCACAAAGACAATATAGGACAGGGAACTTTAATAATACAATAAGCGCAACACATTCAGACAATAGGAAAGGAAATTCCTGCCCCATAGAGTTTACAACCTAAGTGTAATGTTGGGAGTCTTACAGAGACAGCAGGTGAGGGAATAAGTGCAGTAGATGGAAGTGCGTGGCCACAATGGTTGGTAGACCTGACTGTGGGTGTGGGATAGTAGTCATGAGTCCAGGCTATTGGGATGCTTCTTTTGCGGTTTGGGTTTTATGGTTGGTCGGTATTAAATTAGATGGTTTAACACCATTAGCAGGGAAAAATGTGGCAGGAAGGCATGGATGAGAGCAGGTGTGCAGGTGGCTGGGTCCATCATTAGGAGAGATATCACCCAGCAGCAACAAATAGTAGAGAAAGAGAGACAGAGGAGGTGAAAGAGGTAGGGTGTGCCGGTATCTCACTGCTGTTTAAATGGCACACATCACGTGGCCGATAGGAATAATAAAGAATAACATCACGGCGTCCTATTGGGTCGCCATTTAATCCACCATTAAGTTAGACCAACTAACTCAGCCGAAGCTCTACGGGCACCCACTTCCGATGCAAGTATCTCAGGAAGCAGGTGGTCCCGGAGCTGAAATCAAAGCAGTTCACCTCAGAGGACCCATATCTTCAAATCTATTTTAATAAACACAACAACAAAAAAGTCTCTCCAGGAGCGCTGCTTTAATTTTATTTGTTATTTATTTTTAAAAATGTTTTACCAGGAATACATTGAGAGTTACCTCAGGTACATGGTGTGATACAATCACTGTCTCTAGGTGCTGGATAGGGCAGCCGTGGGACTTTCCAGCATAGAGAGAGTTAATTTCCCCTAGAGAAGCCAGCTGCAGCTGCAAACTAATTGAGCAGGCTGAACTCCTGATTGCACATTGAGTTTTAAAAGTCAGGATGTGGCTACAAACTGAGAGAGACTGCTGTTCCCAGAGAAGGGGGACAGAGAAGAGTTCGCAGAGTCTGCTGAGACTTCCTGAGTCTTAATCCCAGGAAAAGGAAGGAAGGACGCGAGTCCGTGCTGAGCAGGGAATATCTGTTCCATAGTAATGGAACTACAGAGGAGAGCTCCCCTAGGAAGGAAGGACATGAGACCGCACTGAAGCGGGATCTTCTGCTCCATAAACTTGGAATAACAGATAAGAGAAACACTATATTGCTGTGTGCAAAGACTGTATATGTTTAGCTAGTACCTGTTTTGGGGTGGTAACCAGCTTAGCTGTCCATCCAGTTAGTAAGGGCTGAATCTGCATGTATAGTTAGTCTTCTAATAGGAGTAGGCGTTTATTTTATGATTTGATTTGACTTAAAGGGACGGTTGGCCTGTTAGTGTATTATTTAACCCTGTAAATAAACCCCATATAGACAAATATACGTTTCCTGCCTTAATACTATGCCTTAATACTATGCTTTGACGGAGACATCACTATGGTTACAAATACATGGTAACATTAGGTGAACAGGGTTATACATTATATATAAAGATATTGCATTACATTAGGTTAACAGAGTTATACATAAAAATATGAAGACATTGCACTAACAGTTAAAGATAAAATCATTTATAGGCATGTGTAAGTTATAGACCACATTAAAATGTGAGAAAACTTTAGTTTTGAAAGAACTTAGACTAGTTGCGGTTTTGAGAGTCTCAGGTAGGTTGTTCCAGTTGTTGGGTGCACGGTAAGAGGAGGAGCGGTTGGATACTTTGTTGAACCTTGGGACCATGAAAAGTCCCATGGAGTCAGATCTCAGGTGATAGGGCTGCGTGTGGTAAGGGTGAGGAGCTTTTCAGATACATGGGTAGCTTGCCCAAGAAATATTTGAAGGTAAGACAGAAGAGATGGTATAATTGGTATACTGTGCATTTTTCGAAAATGTATACAACAAGAAAATGCACTTACATTTGTATCTGTCTGCAATAGCTGATTAGGGAATAAAGGATCTAATAAGGTTTAATACAGTATTTCCATGAAGGATCATGGGAGTACTACCACAGGAAATGGTTCACTGACAAAATAAAAGGGTAACACATTGAGTAAAATACCTCCTGGGATTTGAGTAAAAAGGAAGATGTTCGAGATGATATTATACATTCAGATGCGTTTAATTATGTATTAGGATTTGGGTTCCTTCCCTGGTGGTAGTTATATACAAGACATACAGTAGGTAGAATTTGTATGGAGCAACAGAGGTTCCGCTTGGACAGACAGAAATGTGATAGATGGGTGACCTAGAGAAGGGCGAATTTTGGAGGCGAATTTGGATCTGCAGCAGCTTGGACGGTTCCTTTGGTCCGTGGATCAATCTAAAAAAGAGTGTTTCACGTTTTCTACAAAAATCTACAAACTTTATTTCACACAAAGATAATAAAATAATAAAGTGCAGGAAAAATATATTGGTAAAATGATGATGGTGTACTAGTCAGTAGTGCCAGGTAACTAGACTAATGTTTCACAGTATAAATGTATATACTGTACATAAGTGTATCAAAACACATATAGACACTAGTATATGGTGTTTAGAGGGGACTGTAAATCTTAATAATAGTTAGTGGTCCCTCATTAGTAATCTGAAATAGAGTATACCTGGTAATGCTCCCTTAGGTACCAAACCAGTGTGAACAAATATACTGATGTGTATCAAAGTGTCTATATAAGCCTACAGATATAAAGGTACCTCCTAGTGTGTGGAGAAGTTTAGTTTAAAACTGTATCACGTGAAAATGTATACCAAAAGTAACTTGTTGGTTGGTACTGTGATACTTGTATCTCTAAATTTTGCCATTAATAGGTTTAGGCCCAGTGTTTGTCTCCCATGTGGAGAGCAGTTTAATAGCAAACTAATGAGGATCTGTAGCTAGCTACTGTACGATAGACATCGTTAAAGAAGAAAAGAAGGAAGAACTTACCGGAGACGTCTCTTCAATCAACATATGATTGTGAACTTCTTCGCATCCGCTGTGTAGAGTGGGTGCGTAGTAGGGGTTGTTGTATTTTAATGTTTATTGGGGAAGAGGGGGTGGGGGAATGAAGGGTTAACTCCTCCCACAACCTTCCTGGTAGCCTAATCACACACCCTGGGCCATGTACTCCCATTCACTCACCACCTCCCCCAATAAACCAGGTACTGTGGCTTAACCCCTTCACTGACTTAGTGTAATGCTCGTGCTGCCTGCAAACCTGACAGACCCCAGTACTGAGATGGAGAAGGGAGAACCCACACACCCGCAGCAACGGGGGTGTGCCCGGAGTGTGGTATTGAGTGAAGACAGGTCTTGGGCTGTAGAGAAAGGTTAGTCGGGTACTTGCCGGATCCTGGGTACCACAGGGAAGCGTAGTCGAGTCCATAAGCCAATAGTCTGGGAGTAGAGAGAGCCGCGTAGTGAGTGTCCATTTCCCGAGTCTGAGGAGAAGAGAGGTAAGGGTAGTTGAGTGTCTGTTTGCCGAGTCCGAGGAGTAAAGAGGGAAGCGTAGTCGAGTTCGAAGCCAGGGGTCAAGATCCAGAGAGGGTGCGTAGGCAGGTCAGGTGAGGAACAAGGAGACTGGAAACACAAGGGAGAGCAAAGCACAAAACAAGACAGCACGAAGCTACAGATGATTATGCTGAGCACTGACTGGATGCGGGACAGGAACTAAAGACTGTGGAAAGGCCAATGGGAGAAGGTGAGGAGCGGGGAAGAGTCTCCAGAACTGCAGGGATAGGGAGAAGAGCCAAGGGGAAGGATTAGGGGCGGTTGCGCTGCTTGCGTGCATTGCACGTCGTCCCGCGATGGCTGGGGGTGGGGACAGATGCAGGAAACTGCCCACAAGAAGCGCGGGTCTGCGCGCACCCTGTAACGCTGTCGGACTGGCGCGCGCGGCCCAAGCGAGACCCGGTCAGTGCGGGGAAGGAGAAGGGGCCAGCCCGTGTCGCAGCAGGACGGAGACCCAGAGCAGCGGCGGCTGTGGGGACTGGGGTAAGTGAGGAGGGAGCACGTTGTGCAGGACGTGCCCCCGGATCCCTTACACTTAGAGGCTAGCCACCACGGTAATGAAGCTGTTTTAATGTAAAATTTAATAACAGAATATTGTAGCGGGGGTCTCCTGATCTTGACTGCATTCATTTTAGTCCCGGGGGCCCCCTGCTTCCTGAGTTACAGGCCCTGGAAAGGAGTGCCAGTATCCCCACCATGTTTAAATCTCCCGCATCACGTGACTGGGGATTTAAACGTGCTGGGCCAGTAACTCGGGAAGCAGGGGATCTCTGGGGCTGAAATTAATGCGGTTTAGCTCAGGAGAACCCCTGCTATAATACTCTGTTAATAAAATGTACATAAAAAATTCATGATCGCCTGTCAGAGCTGTGCACGGAGACGCAACTCTCTCCATGCAGCTCTTTCAGACTGCAGTTTAAGCAAACAATTAAAGTAATGTAATGTAAGTCTTTATTTATATAGCGCCATTAATGTACATAGCGCTTCACAGTAGTAATACACGTGACAATCATTTCAATAACAAATAATACAAATAAAAGATCATGGGAATAAGTGCTTCAGACATAAAAGTAACATTTAGGAAGAGGAGTCCCTGCTCCAAGGAGCTTACAATCTAATTGGTAGGTAGGAAGAACGTACAGAGACAGTGGGAGGGCATTCTGGTAAGTGCGTCTGCAGGGGGCAAAGCTTTATGTATGATTTGTATAGTATTAGCCACAGTGGTACTCATATGCTTCTTTCAGCAAGTGTGTCTTAAGGTGGATGTTAAACGTAGATAGAGAGGGTGCTAGTCGGGTATTGAGGGGAAGGGCATTTCAGAGGTGTGGGGCAATCAGTGATGAAGGTTTAAGGCGGGAGAGGGCTTTAGATACAAAGGGACCTATACAAAAAGGTCAGATAAGTCAGATTTCGGCAGTTTTTCATCAAAAAAGCCTACTGGTATTCTGTAAGCTCCGATATTTTGGCGATACTAAAAATTTTCGGCAAAGTTTTTTTCCAAAAAAAAAAAAACGCCAAATGCATTGCGATAAGCCACTTATCGGCATTTATTGGCAGTTTCTCAAACTCGCTCAATTCTAGTAGCCCCGATCAGCTTATTGAGTCTGATCGCCACTCTAGAATTGAGAAGCTGCCGAGAATCGTCGAGACGGCACTTAGGAAAAAATTTCCTGCATCGTATTGATGTCTTGGTCTCCGGAGCTGATATACATTAATATCAGCACAGGAGACCACCCGCACGAATCAGATGCATTTAAAATGCATTTACAGTCAACTTCATTACCTTAGCAGCTAACCGCTAAAGCAATGAAGGGGTTAACCAGCAGTGCCATGCTTATTGTGGGTAAAGGTGGTATTAGGCCTTGTGGTGGGCTTGCGGTTGGGCTTAACCCTTCATTACATTAGCGCTAAGGTAATGAAGGGGTTAACCCCTCCCGTTACTCAAGCAGTAGGCCTAAACACCCTTCATTGGGGCTAATAGCCCCTTTACCAAACACCGTAACTCACAATTCAAAAAAATACACACAACAGCCCTACTAGCCACTTCCTAGGCCACCAAAGACCATTACAATATTTAATAAACAGAAATACACAACCCACACCCTGTGCCCCCACATAAAAAAATTATTTATTTTTAACACACAGGATTAATACCACAAGCCAATGGGGCCCTGGGTGATCACCACAGGTGTCTTGGGGCCTTCGGGTGGTCCCCGCTAGGCTCTATGGGCCTCCAGGTGGTCTTCGCGGGTGTCCCCACGGGTGGTCCCCGCAGGTGTCTGGGTGTCCCGGGTCATCCCCACAGGTGTCTGGGGGCCCTCGAATGGTTCCCACTGGTGTCTGGGGGCCCTCGGGTGGTTCCCACGGGTTTCTGTGGGCCCTTGGTTGGTCAATGCGGGTTTCTGGGGGCCCCACAGGGGTCCCCGGTTGGTCCCTGTGGCGGTCCGTAGGTCCTTGGGTGGTCCCTGTGGGTCCCCGCTGGCCTGTGGTATCATTCCTGTATTTAAAAAAACAAAAACATGGCCTACATTTCAATAAATACACCTCCCCCCACCACCAAACACATACAGTACAGTAATGTGCAAAATAACTATTATCCAGATATGGATAACAGGTTATTTGCCCATTATTAAACAATTTGCAATTAAGCATTTGCCAAAAAATGTATTGGCTCCCACTGTATTCATTTGTACCATAAACAGGCAAAGGTTAATACATTAGCAGTCAATGGGCAATGAAAATCATAAAAAAAAAAAAAATCCAATTAAAAAAACTGTAAAAATAAAAGTACATACTGTACATTCAATATTTATCTTACCTTTAGAAGTGTTGGCCCTCCGAATCCTGGGGAATGAACAAGCTCTCGTACTGTCACGTCACAAACTCAATCCAACGCCACCCACCGTGAAGATCAAGGACAGGTAACAAAATTCTTCTTTCTGTAATCTTCCATCATCTTCTTCTTTCTTCATCTGTGATTATTTCTTGTTTTTCTTTAGCTTCTGTCTTTATCTTCTTCTGTTAATCCAATAACTCCATGTTATATCCACGATGTTGACCCTACGGCTTCTTGAGCTCAAATGAGACGTCACGGCCTTAAATATGGCCTGTGATGTCACATTTGGGCTGCAAATGGTTCACACGCCATCCCCCTGCAGAAGCACTTACCAAAATGCCCTCCTACTGTCTCTGTACGTTCCTCCTACATACCAATTAGATTGTAAGCTACTTGGAGCAGGGCCTCCTCTTACTAAATGTTATGTTTATGTCTGAAGCACTTATTCCCATGACCCGTTATTTGTATTTGTTATTTATATGATTGTCACGTGTATTACTACTGTGAAGCGGTATGTACATTAATGGCACTATATAAATAAAGACATACAATCTGATTGGCTGTGAAAACCATGTGCCTTTTTTTAATGTGACGTCATGAAAGGGACTGAAGCCAGCCAATTAGTATGGCTGCGCTTCATTTCCGTTTAAGATGACGTCACAAAATCAAACATGGCTGCTGTCACATGGTCTACTACAACCAATCATATTGGGGATATAGTTCTCACAATCTGGTTGGCTGAACTACCATGTAACTGTGGCCATGTGGGTTTGGTGATATCATCTTAAAGGGGAATGAAGCACAGCCATTCTGATTGGCTGGCTTCAGTCCCTTTGATGACGTCACATAAAAAAAATGTACATGTTTTTCACAACCAATCAGATGGTGTGTAAACCATTTGCCGCCCAAATGTTACTCTGGCTGAATTATCCAGCTCCCCGCTGAACTCGTCAGTTAGGGACAGGCTTTATGTGTGCTGCATTTTTAAACTGGGGAAATGCTGTGTCACAGTATCATATGACGAATGCCAGCACAAAGTCGATATTTGTTGCAACCCATGCTAATATATACCTGCGATACACACCGTCTATGTATTAATCTTGCTTGTGACATTTTCGGTGACATCTGCATCTTTCTGTGATGAGACAAGGGATTTATTGAGCGAGTCAGAGGAGTTAGGGTGGGATTGGATTTTAATATTTGCACAGGTCTACAGTATGTATTAAGGAATATGCGGCTTTCACAACTTTTGTTGATGGTTTTCTGTGTTGGTTTTCTCTGTCAAGTCTTATTGTTAGTACAGAATACTAACCAAATACTAAAACAGTAGAAATACACTTTATAAATGTCTTCTTACAGACAGAGAAAAATGAAACATTTTTTATGCAACTGCACAGAGCCTAAAGTGGTCATCCACAAGGTAAAGCAATACCTTGTGTTCTCAAAAGCTGCTTACATATTTACAAATCGTGGTATTAAACTTGCTCTCTGAAAATATTCACATACTGTATGTTGGTTTCTGCTCATTGTTTTTTTTTTTTTATATTTCTGAGTCTGTTTTTGAAGGCTGCAAAAATGTACAAAATGATGCTCTGTGAACACAAATATTCCACACATCTCTACTGCTGACATTGCTCACTGACCGTGCATGCAGGTTCAAGTCCTCAGGGACCTGTAAGCTGACTGTTGTGTGTTTCAACTTATGTGCATTCTTCTAGTGATGGATAGCAGCACCCAACCAGAAACTGATGAAATGGTCATAATGTGGAGCCAAACAATACCCACAATACCCTGTTTGAGTTCAAGTTCAAAATAGTCTATATTTAACGTTCACCTGGAACTTTTCCAGTGCTGCTGGAGCATAGATGACATTTTGCCAATGTTAGAAAGGTCACAAGTGTGAAGACCTTTGTGATGTTCAGTAGATGTTAATCTGGCTGCTGAAGGGTTAAAATATATTTGGGAACATATGTAAGTAATACATTCTACGTACTTAGCCATTCCACTGGAGTGAAAAGAAGATTGTGCTGGTAATAAATATTTGTATTTGGCTACATTATTTGGTACTGACAAGTCATGGGGCTCAGTGTTGCTCTACAATACCAGCCTAGGTGTATTAATCACAGAAAAAACACATCTCTGGATCTTGTTTTCTTGAGAAGTAATTGAAATAGAAAAAGTACTATGTTATGAAACCCGCATCCCCATGACTCAGATATTCATGTCACAACAACCGTCAAGGTTATAAATTGTACAGGATTGCTTTTGTTGTAGGGAATTATTTAGTTTCATTGCTGAGGAGAATTATTTAGTTTTTCTAGTTTGAAAGGCTTTTCGTGTACTCCTGAGAAATCTCTGAAGTAAATACCAGTGCTGTATGATTTTGCTCTTCTTATGGTAATAACAAAAATATGTGCTTTTGTATGCATTTAGGGGTTTGTGTATCCAGAAGACTGCATTTCTATCATGCAGCTTGTTTGTCATTTATTATTTGGTCCTTTCGCCTCATCACCAAATGTAAGAAACTTTCTTTGTCAGACTAGGTTTGTTCTAGTTGAGATCTGGCAATTTGAATGATGCACACAAAGATACAATATCAATACAATACCTCTCTTACTTACAGTATGTACTCTTTCAGATGCTTCTCACTTACTCTCAAATATTACGTTGAGCTCAATAGATACATACATTACATGGAATTTCTATTGTCACAGCAAGGCAAATGATCCATTTGAAAGTGTGATATTTTGCCCATTTAGTATTTGCGGTGTTTGTATAACTAATTTTATGTAGAAATGCTCTATACACCCTGGTTTGGTAAACTATTGATTGACAGAGGGTTTACCATAATACGCTGTGTATTTCTCATAAGGTGTATCAGTCCTTTTCTCATGACATTTTTTTCAACTTCAAATGTTATTGTTTTTTTTCAACAATGTATTACAGACAGTTATACATTTTATCACATGAGCTCCCTCACATACATATCTGAATCATCCCTCATGACACAGAAAACACACAACACATTTAACCCAGGAGGGTAAGTGTAAGGGATCCGGGGGCACGTCCTGCACAACGTGCTCCCTCCTCAATTACCCCGGTCACTGCAGCAGCCGCTGTTTCGGCTCTCCCTCCTGCTCTGATGCGGGCTGGCCCCTCCTCCTTCCTCGCGCTGGCCAGGTCCTGCTTGGGCCGCGCACGCCAGCCCGACAGCATTACAGGGTGCGCGCGGACTCGCGCTTCTTGTGGGCGGTCTCTCGCACCTGGACCCGCCCCACCCCCAGCCACCGCGGGAAGCCGCACAATCGCCCCATATCCTCCCCCTTGGCTCTTCTCCCTATCCCTGCAGCTCTGGGGATGCTTATCCATTCCTCCCCTTCTCCCATTGGCCTTTCCTCTGCATTTAGTTCCTGTCCTCGCATTCAGTCAGTGCTCAGCATAATCATCTGTAGCTTCGTGCTATCTGGTTTTGGTCTTTGATCTCCCTTGTGTTTGCAGTATCCTTGTTCCTGACCTGGCCTGGCTACGTACCCTCTCTGAATCTTGACCCCTGGCTTCGGACTTGACTACGCTTCCCTCTCTACTCCTCGAACTCGGCGAACTGACACTCAACTACGCTTACCTCTCTTCTCCTCGGACTTGGCAAACAGACACTCACTACGTGGCTCTCTACTCCCAGACCATTGGCTTACGGACTCGACTATGCTTCCCTCTGGAACCCAGGATCCGGCAAGTACCAGACTAACCTTTCTCTACAGCCCAAGACCCGGCTACGTTCAATACCCCACTCCGGGCACCCCCCGTTGCTGTGGATGTGTAGGGTCTCCCTTCTCCACCTCAGTACAGGGGTCTTGTCAGGTTTGCGGGCAGCACGAGCTTTACAATATGCTGAGCCCAACAAACGCTGACCCCCCTGAGGTGGACTCAGTTTTGACCTCGATTTCTGAGAATTTTTCCTACCTACAGGATCAGATTGCCTCTCTCGACCAAGTCTCTACTCAGTCCTTGCAACAACCTCAGGCCAACGTGCCTAGACCTGCTGTCCAAGAGGCGGCTGCCGCACGGGAACCACGGATTCCTGCGCCTAACAGGTATGCTGGAGACCCGCTCGCATGCCGGGGTTTCCCTAATCAGTGCGACATACAATTTGAGCTCACTCCCTCCTGCTTTCCTACTGACCATACCAAAGTCGCTTATATTATCGCCCTCCTGACCAGGCAGGCATTAGCCTGGCCCTCACCCATCTGGGAATTGAGGCCCGAACTCACCCATGACTTTGCAAGTTTTAAGAGGGAGTTTCGCCAAGTCTTCGATACCCCTGGTCATAGGCATACGGCCGCATCCTCTCTTTTCCACATTTCACAGGGTCGGAGGTCGGTAGCACACTACGCGTTGGAGTTCCAGACTATTGCGGCAGGGACGGATTGGAATAACCGTGGCCTCTCCGCCGCCTTCTGGCAGGGACTATACGGCTCACTAAAGGACGAGTTGGCCTCCCAGGAGAGACCGTCTGCCCTGGAGGATTTAATTACCCTTTTTCATAAGGGTAGACCAACGGATGCAGGAGAGACCTACCGAGCACCAGACTTCCCGGTTTGTTCTGTCTGCCAGTGTCTTCCATCCCCAGGACTTCGGCACCGAGCCTTCCGGCCCTGGAAGCACCTGAACCTATGCAACTGGGTAGCCAACAACTCTCTTCCTCGGTGAGACTGCAGCACAGGAACGAGGGTCTCTGTTTTTACTGCGTCTCCAGCGAACACACCCTGTCACGTTGTCCCTGAAACCGGGAAACGTCAGCACCTAGTGAGGTATGAGGGGATCTCACTGGGTACTATCTCTTCTCTTCCCCTTAACAAGGAAAATCACCCCAAGAGAATTCTCTTGCCCATCCTGCTTGAAGGGCCCAACTTCCGGGTTCAGGCCGCTGCCTTCCTCGACTCCGGGTTCCGGTGGTAATTTCGTGGACAAGGAATTTGCTATCGAGAACAATATTCCCCTGGTGAGGAAGAGAGTACTGGTTGGTCTCGAAGCCATTGATGGACGTCCGCTCCAGCCTGCCTTCATTTCCCTGGAGACCCCTCTCCTGTCACTATCCACGAGAGATGGACATTCTGAGTTGATCTCCTTTGACGTCATCCACTCCCCTTCTGTGCAGGTCATCCTGGGACTACCGTGGTTACAACAACATAACCCTGTCATAGATTGGACTGACAAATCACCCATCCAGTGGAATTCTCCCTGTCCAGGAGCCTCGACGCCTCCAGCAGCAGTACTTGCCGGCCTGGATACCATCACCCCGGGGAAGATCTCCCTGCCCGAAGTCTATTCTGAATTCCTGGAGGTCTTCAATAAGACTCATGTCGAGATCCTTCCGCCTCACCGTTCGTTTGATTGCCCTATCGATTTGGTGCCCGGGTCCGTTTTCCCAAAGCCAGGTTTTACCCCTTATCCTTGCCTGAAACTAAGGCCATGGCGGAGTACATTGAGGAGAACCTCAAGAAGGGTTTCATCCGGAACTCTACCTCTCCGGCCGGAACAGGTTTTTTTTTGTGAAGAAAAAAGACGGGACACTTCGCCCTTGTATCCACTATCGGGGCCTCAATAAGATCACGATAAAGAACTGCAACCCCCTACCCTTAATCTCGTAACTTTTCGATAGACTGCAAGGGCCACTATTTTTTCCAAACTTGATCTGCGGGGTGATTATTATTTGATTCGTATCCGTAAGGGGATGAGTGGAAAACAGCGTTCAACACGCGTAGTGGCCACTACGAATATCTGGTAATGACGTTTGGGTTATGCAATGCACCTGCCGTCTTTCAAGATTTTATGAATGAGATCTTTCGCGATGTCTTAAATATTTTTGTGATTTTTTACCTGGATGATATTCTCATTTTTCCAAGACTCTTGACGAACACATCCAGCATACCAAGCTCGTTCTCTCTCGCCTACAATTAAATCGACTTTATGCTAAAATGGAGAAATGCCTGTTTCACCAGTCTTCAACTGCATTCCTGGGATATATTATTTCCGACAAGGGCTTCACTATGGATCTGGAGAAACTCAAGTCGGTATTAGAATGGCCACAACCCAACTCCTTTAAGGCGATCCAGCGATTTGTCGGTTTCGCTAATTCTTATCGAAAGTTTATGCGGAATTTCTCCGCTACGGTGGCACCTATTACCGCTCTTACCAAAAAAGGAGCTGACCCTTCTTCCTGGCCTCCTGAAGCTAGTCAGGCGTTCGAGTCCCTGAAGAAAGCATTCGTCTCTGCCCCTATCTTGCGGCACCCGGACCCTAACCTCCCTTTTACTTTAGAGGTTGATGCCTTCGATATTGGAGCAGGCGCTATTCTTTCCCTAAGAGCCGCTCCCCAAGAAAACTTCACTCCCAGGGGTTTTTTTCTAAAAAATTCTCTCTTGCTGAGAGGAATAATGATGTCAGTAACAGAGAGTTGTTAGCCATAAAGATGGCCTTACAAGAATGGAGGCACCTGCTAGAGGGGACTAAAGAACCCGTTGCGATCCTCACAGACCACAAGAACCTATAATATATTGAAGGCGTCCGTCGTCTCGGTTCTCGCCAGGCTCACTGGGCACTGATCTTCTCCAGGTTTAATTATACCATCTCATACATTCCGGGTACCAAAAATGTTAAAGCGGATGCCTTGTCCCATCAGTTTGCCATGGAGGAGAGGTCTGAGGAGATTCCTGAGAGCATCTTACCCCCAAACACATTATTTCGGCGAATTCCATTGATGTTCTAGATAAGATTGTGAAGGCCAAGTCTCACATCCCTGAGGGCCTGGAAGTACCAGATGGTGGTCTATATGCCGACCCACAATTCCACCGCAAGATTCTGGAGTGGGGCCATTCTTCTATATCAGCGGGTTACCCCAGTATGAAGAAGACCGCGAATTTGATTAAGTGGACATTTTGGTGGACAAAGATGTTGAAGGACATTTGTGCATTTACTTCCTCCTGCCCCGTTTGTGCCCAAAATAAATCTGTCCGCTAAAAGCCTTCTGGTCTGCTACGTCCTCTGCCTATCCCGGAGCGTCCCTGGACACACATCTCGATGGATTTCATTGTGGACCTTCCTCCCTCTAATGGAATGACTACAATCCTAGTCATTTTAGATCGTTTCTCGAAACAGGGCCACTTTGTTCCCCTCAAAGCCCTTCCCAATTCTGACTCGCTTGCAGACGTCTTTGTCAAAGAGATTTTTCACATTCACGTATTCCTCTTTCCGTAGTTTCGGATCGTGGCACACAGTTCATCTCAAAATTCTGGCGTGCTTTTTCTCATAGGTTGGGAATTTCTCTTCTCTTTTCGTCTGGGTACCACCCACAAACCAATGGCCAAACCGAGAGGATGAATTAATCCCTGTAACAATACTTAAGATGCTTCTGCTCGGATTCACAGGACAATTGGGCTGAGTTGCTCCCATGGGTAGAGTTCGCCATTAACTTCCTCTGGAACGAATCCACCCAAGAGTCGCCCTTCTTCATAAACTCCGGGTTCCACCCTAATTGTCTTCCCATTCCCTCCCCCACCTCTGGAGTCCCTGCTGCAGATTCTTGGATAACCACTCTCCAAGACTCCTGGAGAAGCATTCAGAGGATACTACATGAATCAGTCCAGAGACAGAAGAGCACAAGTATAAACCTGGAGATAAGGTCTGGCTGTCCTTGAGGAATATCTGGCTGAAGACCCCTACCTCGGAGCTAGCTCCAAGGTTCTTTGGTTCCTTCCCTATTCTGAAACAGATAAACCCTGTTGCGTATCGTCTCCTCCTTCCGCCTTCCATGAAAATTCCGGCGGTCTTCCATGTCTCCCTCTTAAAACCCTTTATCCAAAATATCCAAAATTCTTATTTGCCTCATCATCCCTACAGACCTCCCCCAGTCATGGCACAAGAACAACAAGAGTTCAAAATTCACTCTATCATCGACTCTCAAGTCTCTAGAGGCAAAGTTCAATTCCCGGGCCACTGGAAGGGATATGGACCAGAGGAGCGTTCTTGGGTTTCACGGCAACCACTCGACGCCCCTGCTTTGCTCAGACGATTTCACCAGAGATTCCCCCTTAAGCCTTGGGAAGATCGTCCAGAGTCCGATCCTCGAGGGGGGGGGGGGATACAGTAAGGGATCCGGGGGCACGTCCTGCACAACGTGCTCCCTCCTCACTTACCCTGGTCACTGCAGCCGCCGCTGCCTCGGCTCTCCCTCCTGCTCTGATGCGGGAAGGTCCCTCCTCCTTCCTCGCGCCGGCCAGGACCCGCTTGGGCTGCAATGTGTGTACGGACCCGCGCTTCTTTTGGGTGGTCTCCCGTGCCTGTACCCACCCCCAGCCATCCCCGACAGATGTGCAACGCACGCAAGCAGCGCAACCGCCCCTAATCCTCCTCCTTGGCTCTTCTCCCTATCCCTGCAGCTCTGGGGGAACTCCTCCGTTCCTCCCCTTCTCCCATTGGCCTTTCCTCTGCATTTAGTTCCTGTCCCCCGCATTCAGTCAGTGCTCAGCATAATCATCTGTAGCATCGTGCTGCCTGGTTTTGTGCTTTGATCTCACTTGTTCCTGACCTGGCCTGGCTCCGTCCCCTTTCTGGATCTTGACCCCTGGCTTTGGACTCGACTATGCTTCCCTCTCTACTCCTCGGACTCGGCGAATGGACACTCAACTATGCTTACCTCTCTTCTCCTTGGACCCGGCAAACGGACACTCACTACGTGGCTCTCTCTACTCCCAGACCATTGGTTTACAGACTCGACTACGCTTCCCTCTGGAACCCAGGATCCGGCAAGTACATGACTAACCTTTCTTTACAGCCAAAGACCCATCTACGCTCAATACCACACTCCGGGCACCCCCCCGTTGCTGCGGGTGTGTGGGTTATCCTTTCTCCACCTCAGTACCGGGGTCTTGTCAGGTTTGCGGGCAGCACGAGCAATACAGTAAGGGATGGAGAGGAGGGGGAGGGAGTGTATTGGGATTTTTCTTTTTCTTTGACCACGGATGAGCTTTGAATCCTTCCAGCCGCTTTCCAGAGGCCCTGTCGGCATCTTTTTGAATCTGCTATCTATCCCTACAGTACGTGTATCCTGGAAGGGACCGTCTGATGCTAACTCCTCTAGCATTTGTCAAAGGAGAATACACCTGAATCTATTATAGCCATGCGGTGGCATTGCTCACCCCCTGTATGTCCACCTGGGACAGCCACGGCAGCCAGGAAATTTTTGCCAGTGTCGTTAACCAAACTTGTTAACTTTTCCATCTGGAAACAAACCAAATTCTGTGCCGAATCTTATTGATAGATGAAATTGCATTTTGTTTCCATAGTGCTGCGACATGGCACCTCGTGGCCATTGCAAAATGACCAACTAATTTGTTTTCTGCTCTGGCTAGTTCCTTTTCAGGTTTATTTAACAAAAACATCCAGGGGTTCATCTGAATCTCAAGGCCCAAAATCCTCTTTAGCCAATCACGAATTTGCTGTCCCCCCCAGCGGGGCTATTCGAGGGCAGGACCACAGCACGTGTAGCAGGTCTGCTTGCTCTCCGCATTGTTTAGGACATGAAGAGGAGTAGCCATGGGAAAATTAGAGAGTTTTACTGGGGTGAGGTACCACCTCCAGAGAGCCTGAGCCGGATTTCGCGTGCAGTTTCGATCAAACTTGCATGTACCTAAGCAATTTCCAGCCTCATCAGCTCACTACAGGTGGACTAGTCCCGCTGCAAACTATCGACGTGGATGATCAAGAACACTGGACTGGCAGTGGACCGGCGCAAGCTGAATGGGAAATTCTATGGTGAGTATTGTTGCCGTATTATTTTCTGTGTTTTTTTTATTTTGACAATACAGTATCAATATCGGTGCGATTCAAAAGTCAAGCGATTCTCCTGTAAGCAATATCATTGGCTGAGCGGCTTCTTCAGTACTGTACTGCAGATACTGAACAATTGGTGGAACGCTAGGCGCATGCGCATTGGAACCTTCTTGAAACGCATATGCGTGTCATTACACGGCAGGCGCATGCGCATGTGAACAGGAGACGCCCCCCGAGAAAATTATTGGTGGGACTGGCTGGGAACTTATTTAGGGTGCTGACCATTACAGTAAAACTTTTCATGGTGAGAAGAGTGCATCAAGGGTCAAATACACTCTGCAGGAAAATTACAATCTCACTGTATCCGAGACCAGCATAAAGAAGATGAGATGCAGCATTGGATGGAAATATGGACGTGTGAGGTTAGTACTGGACAGTACTAGAGGTAAAAGTGTTGTTTAGGAAACTGTACTGTACCGCAAAAATTATTTATTCCTTGTCATTACAGAGCGTACCCCATGATACGGGACGTAAACAAAATAAAAAGAGTGGTCCAGGCCCAGGCATGGATCGACAGTGGAGAAACTTTCCAGGATTGCATCTTCACTGAGGAGTCTACTGTGTCGCTGGAGAGATTTGCAACCTTTGCATTCCATTAAAAAGGCCGCATATCTTTGAAGCCACAACCAAAACACCCTGTGAAGCTGCATGTGTGGGGTGCCATCTCTAGGCGTGGACAGGATGCATTGTCATCTTTGAAGGTAAAATATATGAAATATAATGTAGCCTTATGCACTGTACTTTACTAGTGTAGCCTTACTGTATGCACTGTACTATTGTGCAGTTTTTTGAGCACTTTTCTTTTCTTGCTATAGGAATCATGAATAAAGCTTTCTTCCAAGACAACATTGTCCCTGAGATACAATACATCACACGCGAGTTCCCGGATGATCTCCGTTTCTACCAGGACAACGATCTGAAGCACACCGCGTCAACAGCGCATATCCTTGAGCGCGGTATCAACTAGGTGAAGACGCCAGCGGAGTAAGTGCGGTAACCGTGTCTCATTTTTTTCCCCACTGTTTTTACTGTGTACTGTATCTCTTAAACTAATTGTCCTTTTTTTCCAATGACAGATCGCCAGACTTCAATCCGATCGAAATGGTCTGGCATCAGCTGAAGGACCATATCCGGAAAGTGGTGAAACCATCCAAAAAAGACGAGTTGTTGAAAGGCATAATGAGTTTTTGGAACGATGTACTCACCGTGGAACGCTGCAATAAATATATAGACCATATTGCGACTGTGTTGCCCATTGTGATCGCGCGTAATGGGCAAGCATCAGGAAAGTAGTACTGTGCTGTAGTATTGTAAGTACAGTATGATACAGGTAAGTATGGCACAGATTTTTTCGTTCCTAATAGTCAGAGTATACAGTAGGTACAGTTTTTTCTTTACAGAGAGAGCAGCAGCAGCCATCTGGTAACATAGTATTTAACAGTAGTCAGAGTATACAGTAGTTCCAGTATAGACTAGTTTGACAGTAGTACAGTAACTGCCTACTAACTGCTCAATTTTTTTCTTCCCAGAGAAAGCAGCACCAGCCATCTACAGTACAGTAGTACTACACATCACACAATGCCATAATACAGTACGCACATAACTGCACTAATTTTTTGTTTTCTTGTCGTTTCAGGAAAAAAGGGTGGCCTGGGGGGAGGTGGGGTGTTGTGTCCAGTCTAATCTGTTCGTACAGTAAAATGTATAGTATATAAACAGCAGTAATGATGTACACAAAACCTCTCCTCTCTCAATGAACTACTGTACTGTACACAGAATAAGGAACAAGATAAAGACGGAAAAAATAATATTACTATATATACTGTATATCTATATTATACATTACAGTATATATTATTAAATAATATTCTTATAAATGTGCATTACTCATGTTTATCCATGTTTTGCAAATGTTTTCTAAATGTTTATCCAATTTCAATCTGCCAGAAGAACTTAATAAAGACTGCATTATGTATTATTCATGATTATTTTTATATTTGTATTTTTTGGTTCCTGATAAAATAAAATAAATATTTATTTACATTCCTGCTAATCACAATCATTGACAACACCCATCCCCCCACCCCTACAGTACTCCAATGAAAAAGAATGAATGACAAAACAACATGAGTCAGTTAATGTTTTTTTAAACTCTCAATTCTCACAATACTGT
Source organism: Ascaphus truei (assembly GCF_040206685.1). Taxonomy (NCBI): domain Eukaryota; kingdom Metazoa; phylum Chordata; class Amphibia; order Anura; family Ascaphidae; genus Ascaphus; species Ascaphus truei. The sequence continues at coordinate 232,619,137 of NC_134483.1, forward strand.
GCAAATCAGATTTACATTTCAAAATCGAGAAGGGATTTTCCAAAGCGTTACCGCAAACAAAGCCTCAAAGGGTTGCGGGGGGGGGGGGGAGGTGTGAGTCATGTGCAGTAATCAGCTAGCTCCCATCTCAAAGAGGATTAGAGTACACGCAGGTGCAGTGAGGCGATTGACGCTCGGCTAGGGACGGATTAAAAACAATGACTAACTTCAGAAAATTAATGACTCTGTGGAGGTGTCTGTCGCTAAGAGCTTGTGTGTATGTGGGGGAGGGATGAAAGATTAGTTGTGCAGCAGTTCAAAGAAATTACATAGAGTAGAGTACAGTACAGTAATTTCAAAAAGCAGTTCATCATAATACTGTAATGTGATCCCTACACCCTCAAATATAGTACATAAAAAGCACACAAATCAACCATGTGCAGGCAAACGCACAGATTGAATATTGTAATATCAAGATTGTTTTTGCAGGCTTGTGGATAAAATAACAGTTAAAAAATCATAAATAAAAAAAAAATTATTGGGGCACTCAAGCAAGCAGTGGTGGGTGAAGTTACAGGCGCATGAGAGGGAATAAACTAGCTCCCATCTGAAAGAGGATTACACACAGGTGCATAGAGAGGTGATGCTCTGTGCAAATCAAATTCGAGAAGGGATTTTCCAAAGCGTTGCCGTAAACAAAGCCTCAAAATTCCCATCTCAAAGAGAATTACACGCAGGCGCAGTGAGGCTTTGTAGCTCGGCTATGGACGGCTTAAGAACACAATGGCAAGATTCAGAAAATTAACGACTCTGTGGAGAGGGGGGGGGGTTGGGTGACTCATGCGCAGTAAACAGCTATCTCCCATCTCAAAAAGGATTACACGCAGGTGCAGTGAGGCTTTGTAGCTCGGCTATGGACGGCTTAAGAACACAATGGCAAGATTCAGAAAATTAACGACTCTGTGGAGAGGGGGGGGGGTCTTGGGTGACTCATGCGCAGTAAACAGCTAGCTCCCATCTCAAAAAGGATTACACGCAGGCGCAGTGAGGCTTTGTAGCTCGGCTATGGATGGCTTAAGAACACAATGGCAAGATTCAGAAAATGAACGACTCTGTGGAGAGGGGGGGGGTTGTGTTACTCATGTGCAGTAAACAGCTACAGTAGCTCCCATCTCAAAAAGGATTACACGCTTGTGCAGTGAGACTCTGTAGCTTGGCTATGGATGGATTGATTAAGAACACAATGGCAAGATTCAGAAAATTAACGACTCCGTGGAATTTCAAATCCTTGAGCTAGCGTTCGTGGGGGAGGGGGCTACAGGGTACAGCTGCATGAAATTCAAAGCTAAAGACATACTTTAATTTCAAATGGCAGTTCATCATAATAATACACCCCCAAATACAGTACGTAAAAAGCACACAAATCAACCATGTGCAGTCAAACGCACAGGGTCGCAGTCAAAAGCTACAGCACAGATTGAATATCGTAATACAGTAAGAGGGTTTTTGCAGGCTTGTGGAGAAAATAAAAATAAAAAATTACAATAAATTAAAAAAAGAATTTTTTTGGTCACTCACTTAAGCAAGCAAGCAGTGGTGGGCGAAGTAACAGGCGCATGCGTAGTAATCACCTGCTGTCAAGCAGGAATGTGATTGAAACCAGACACACGTTCAAAGGAATGGTGTGGGAGAGATGAACTGCATTTTAGAGAAGATAAGAAGTTGAAATATCCTGCAGTGCAGTTAATTATCCTGAGCGAGGGGAGAGCGCTGTATATGCCGAAATGTGACACTGTTACAGTACTGTACACGCCTATGCGTTTCAACAATTTTCAAATGAGACATACTGTACAGCAGCACAGCACTGCAAATGCATGTATACTTTAAATATGCAAATTTACAATTACTGCGTGCGCACACACAGACTGTGTACTGACGTAGGTTGAACCGCGAAGGTATTAGACTTCCAAGAAAACAGCTCGCAAACGCCCCCCTGAGTTTTTACACGACATTGCAGTATTGCAGACAGCGAGAATAAAATGCTAATATCACGAGCGCGAAAATAACGCAGTTCACTCCGGGCAAAACAAACAGAAAACCGCACCTAACCGGGATAATCTGAGAGCGGCGAATCTAGCCGACTTAGACTCAGATCGTCCGCCACTGTATCCAGGCCTGGAGCAAAATCTGGGTTACCATAAAGAGGAGTCATAAGGGAGTGCCTAGAAGTACGTGAGCATATAAATTTGGTAACCTCCCAGGTTGCGAGTGAGTTGAGCATTGAGGAGAGCGGTTTGGTTAATGCTTTAAGCCTAATTTCTAGCGGGGCGCATGGTTCGCTCTCTAGTGCCACCCATCTCTGTAGTTCAGGGTCTGTGTGCCATTGTACAATTTGCCATAATTGAGCTGCTTTGTAATACGAGAGCAAGCAAGGTATCACCAACCCCCATCCGCAGTAGGTCTGTGGAGAATTTTTGTTTTAATGCGTGGTTTCTTATGTTTCCAGATACATTTTGATATCCGAGATTGGCTGCAAAATATTTCTGATTTAACTACTGGGATCGGAAGAGCCTGCAACAGATATAAAATCTGTGGCAATAGGTTCATCTTAATGCAACAAATGCTGCCTATCCAAGAGATATTGTATAAGTACCACTCTCCCATCTCTCTTCTCAAGGACTGTAGGAGTTTGGGGTATTTGGTCCTATATAGTGATTTATAATTTTTTGTAATATTTACCCAACAGACAACAGGGAAGCCCAATGCTACATCCAACATGACAGAAATACACAGTAAAATACTTATATATTCTTAAAACCTGGGAAGGAGGAGCCACCAACCCCCAACAGCTGAAACAGCTGAGAATAGGTTAACAGAACACAAAACCCAAGCAAGCTCTTTTTGGGAACCCCTGAGCCCCCACAAAATATATGTATGTATTTAAGTGTCAAAATGGAGTGCTATTGAGCGTGGCATATGTATACAACAGACGACAGAGAAGCCCAATGCTACATCCAACATGACAGAAATAAACAGTAAAATACTTATATATTCTCTTGAAAAAGGGTAATTTAGTTTAACCCTTTGGCCAAAGCGTTGTAAGCTTGCGAGCAACGACAAGGCAGACACCTGTTCGCAAGTCCTAACACTACCAGATAAAATACTAATATACCTCTATTAGGATTAAAATTCTCATTTACCTCTATTAGGAGGGAGAAAGACCACATTGGATCTATATCCAGTAGAATGAAAGGACCTACTAACTTGGGAAGTGGGGAGGGTCGGGCTTAAAACCTGGGAAGGAGGAGCCACCAACCCCCAACAGCTGAAACAGCTGAGAATAGGTTAACATAACACAAAAACCCAGCAAGCTCTTTTTGGGAACGCCTGTGACGGTGACTTTGTAACAGGCTAATAATAATACACACCAAATATAACTGGGTTGAACTGAACGAGGCTTAGATATGATAAAATGTAATTTATTCCTTGAAAAAGGTGAACACAACAGATTATACAAATAACAGACAAAATATGGACACTCACTTAAGATGGAAATGATGAAATAGTCAGAAATCGTGACTAGCAGTTCATACAGCAATCTTGAAAATCACAAAAGACACGAAAGACAATAGCCATAGGCTGAGCCTGGTTCTTATACAATTATTTCCCATTGAACACAACCTAAACCCAGCCCCTCTCATAAATCAGTGGTGAGGTTGACAGTTTCCCTCAGAGTAAAACTCCTCCCACCCAAGGACGTTTAAAAACTGCTTTTCCTATCTAAATAACTTCATAACTTCAGTTCAGTCCTACTTACTGGCACTCGAGACATATTAATACATTCCGGCACGCATGACGCTCCCAATAAGACTAAATATTACAGCGTCATATTAAAATTAAGAGAGATATTAATATCTATCTCTTAGGACCTGCTAGACATCATGTGTCCGTAATCGTTATTTTCGGCTCGGTCCCCCGGTTACAAATATGTAATTTTTAGCATGTTCAGCCGAGGACATCTCGTGGTATTCTTATATTTAATAAGGTCACTCATTCTGATATCTCCTTTGGTTCGCACCCCTGGCCCCCATAACCCCTGGTCAATAAATCCTTTGAAGCAGGGACTCCTGTGTAGAGAACATTTGTCACAGGTGCTAGATTTCACACCCAATGCCCCAGACATGGGCCTAGCTGTCTCTACCAGCAAGATGTGTTAACATACACCAAACCCACTCTGTACTTTTCACACCCAACTTCAATCAAGCCTGTTGAAGCCCAGATATTTCTGAAAAGACACCACATATTTGTATTTTCCCAAACTGCAGCTCATTAACCCCTTAAGCCCCAGTGGGTGTGTGGTGCAGACACTGGCACAGAAACAATACATTTATACAGGGGAATAAACAGTTGGATGGCTGAAGCAAGGCAAAAACACATTACTGGACCCCAGTCCAGTTAACCCCTTGCTTCCCAGGTGAGAGTAGAGGGTGGCCAAATGGGGTGCAACCCCTTTAATCCCGGGCCAAATCCCCTCTCTCTTGACACCTCCCCTGCGCAATGGGTGCCTGGTGCCCCAGCTGCCTTTCCTGGCACTGGGAAACCACTGGCTTCCTTGAAGCACTCAATTAGTCCTGAGGGGTTGGCCTGGCAAAATTGTCCTCTGGCATTGTCCAGTACATTGTCCTGGCCACAGTGGATAGTGAAGTCCAGATCCTGCTGAGCAGGGCTCCACCGTGGCCGCCGGGCATTCTCCTTTGCCTCCCTCTGCCCCCCACCCCGTGCCTGGTGAACCAAGTCCATGGTGAAGGGGCATCTCTGCAGACCAGACTGCATTCTGCCCAGAGACTGGCATGTCTCTGCATCAGCGAGAGACCAGCTATCAAGCACAGACCGTCGCTTTCCTGTCAACCAAGTCTGGGAAAGAGCTATGTCACTATCCTGTAGGGACCCTACCTGCCCTGGCCCTGTGCCCACCTGTAGCTGCTCCGCTATACCCTTGCCTCTCCTCCCTGGCTCTAGGGCAGTCCCCACCCCGAGTGGCATCAAATCTGGAATCCAGAAACCACCTGGGGTGCTGACTCCTACCCTCTCCTGTGCCCCCTGGGACAAGGCAATCTCCCAGTATCCTGTACTGGGGTCCCTGGTACCCAGGTGCTTTGCCCTTGCCCTCTCAAAACTGAAGGCCAGGAAACAAGCACCTGCTACCGCCACTGCTGCTAGGGCCAGCATCACTCCTCTCCCCTCCACTGTGCTGCCCTTCCTCCCTGTAGCTACCCTTGGCTGCCCTGGGGACAGAACCCTCTGCTGTACCCCCCTAGCCCTGGCTACTGCTCCTGGCTGCCTACCTACCCACAGCCCCACCTCTGGGAACCCTGGGGAATCTGTCAGGGGGGTCACTCCTGGCCAGTCAGAACAAGGGACCTCCTGCCTACCTAGGCCATCCCTAGCTTCTGCCAGCTGCCTGAAACCCCACGGACCTCCTATCTCCCCCTGCTCCACGGTGTCTCCCTGCCTAGCCTCCCCTAGGCCCAGCACCTCAGCCCTGGCTGATGACTCCTGCTGCTTACCTCCCTGCAGCCCACCTGCACTCCGCTCCCCCGTAGGCAATCCTAACCCAGACACTGGAACTACCTGAGTGCACCTACCTCCCGGACCTTGTCTTCCCCTTACCAGGGATGAGCTCAGGGGCACCTCTCCAGATGCAACCGCCTTAGCTCTTGGCTGGCAGGTATCCCTGGGGTGGTACAAGCTTGCCACTGCCCATGATACCGCCAGCCCATAGCCAGGCTGCAACATGGGGTTGCTGATCTGAGGAACCCCCTGCGGCTCTGCCAGGGTAATGGGGAACTCTTGCTGCCATACCTGCTGCTTTCCCTCCCCAGCTACCACTAGCCCTTCTTCTCCCACTGAGATCTGATTCTGGCTACCTACCTGCAGCCTTCCCTCACTCCGCTTCTCCCTAGCTAATCCTAACCTGAATCCTAGGGACACCTGAGTGAGGCCATCTCCCTGCCACTGCCTCCCCATTACTGGAGAGGAGCTCAGGGTTGCTGGTGCAGATGCACCCACCTTAGCTCCTGGCTGGCAGGGAATCTGGGGGTGGTCTAACTTTGCCACAACCCCTGATACCTCCAGCCCATAGCAAAGCTGCAACAGTGGTGCTCTTAACTGAGAGTCCCCGTGCTGCTCCGCCAGGGTAATGGGGAAATCTGGATGGCTCACTTGCTGCCTTCCCTCCCCGGTTCCCAATGGCCCACCCAACCCTCTCCCAGGCAATCCTACCGTAGAGCTGGGTGCTAACGGGGCTAGCCCCTCTCCCTGAAGTTGTGCCCCCATTACCGGAGGTGAGCTCAGGGTTGCTGATGCAGATGCATCCACCTTAGCTCCTGGCCGGTAGGTAAACCTGGGGTGGTCTAACTTTGCCACAACCCCTGATAACCAGCCCATAGCAAGGCTGCAACCATGGGGCTCTTAACTGAGAGTCCCCGTGCTGCTCCGCCAGGGTAATGGGGAAGCCTAGCTGCCCTACAAGCTGCCCTTCCTTCCCCTCCCCTGGTATCCCTATCTCCTGCCACCCCCGGTCACCCCTATAGTGAAACAACAGGGTACAGTCATAGGAAAAAATAAGTCAGGGTCAATCTGCGACTTAGTCTGGCTTACCGCGCTGGTCCCCGCAGAGACCGCCGCCTTCGTTGGTCCCGATTGCAGGGGGACTGGAGTGGCCGCCGCCGGCATAATCTGGGCCGGGGAGCAACGGGCCACTGCCGCAACAGCGCCCGGGCTTGGTTCAGGTAAAATGGTGCAGGAAAAGGGTCCCAGGTTTTTGTGGAGTAACACGGCTCCCGCCAAACCAGGTAAAATAACCCCCTCCCGCAATCCCTGTCCCTCCCCCCACTCAGAAAGGGCTCCGGCACTTTGCCGGAATCGCAGCTCTTCCGCCGCCGTCGCCGCCATGGACGAGCCCCAGGTAGCTGCCGCAACAGTACCCGGCTTTGGTGCAGGGTCGCCGGCGTAGATTGTGGGGCACCGGTCATCGATGGGAATCGCCGACTCCACCAAAAAATGTAAAACACCCAACTCCCGCACACCCCAACCCTCCCCCCAAATAAAATTGCCGCCGGCAGGATGCCGGAATGGCGGCTTCTTCTCCGCCGCCGCCGGGATCTGATGGGTGGCCGCCGCTCTCCGCCGCTAACGGGGTTATCTCTTCTGCAGCTCGTGAGCGCTGGCCCTAAGGGGCTTCTTCGTCCAACCGTGCATGGTCCGGGCACCGGGCATTATTGTGGCCCGTATGTTGGCAGTGCCATAGCGCCGGATGGAGCTTCTCTGCCACCGGTGGACTATCCCCCGCGAGGGGCTGCTGAGTCCAGAGCGGAGTTGCGTGAGCGCCGGGCTCTGGGAGGGGGTAAGCGGGTCGGTGCGGCACCAACGCTATGAACTGGGTCCACTTCGCTGGGAACCACGTCTTGCCCAACACACACACCAGTGCTAGCTCTTTCAGGGAAAATGGATGGGCTGCCGCAACGGCCATTACCTCTCCTGGTGCAAGACTTCCGTGGTCTCCGAGACCACCCGCTCCCTCCAAAAGTCTCTGCCGTACCGGAGCTGGGTCCATTCCCTGCTTTCCGGGCAATTGGATGGTTACAGCAGCTGCAGCTGTGGATCTTTGCTCAGCCTGCCGGGTTTCATGCACACCGATCGCCGCCTCTCTCTCAGCCTTGCCGGCTGCTGGTCCCCGCGCCGACTTGATACACTCCTCCGGTCTCGGTGCCCGGCTAAAGTCACACGGATGGCCGGCACTTTGGTTCTGGAGGCAATGCTTCTCACAAGAAAGGGAACAGTGAGGAGGTGCCATATCATGTGTTATATGTTGTACACTGTGTGTTCAATATCTTTAGTCCCAGGAACTCGCAATTACTCTCGAGTTCCCACTATATTACAGAATCCCGCAGTACTCTGTAATACAGGTCCAGTTCAATCCCACCGCTGCCACCAGTTTTATTAATGCCTGTGATGTTGACTTTGTAACAGGCTATGAATAATACACACCAAATATAACTGGGTTGAACTGAACGAGGCTTAGATATGATAAAATTTAATTTATTCCTTGAAAAAGGTGAACACAACAGATTATACAAATAACAGACAAAATATGGACACTCACTTAAGATGGAAATGATGAAATAGTCAGAAATCGTGATAGCAGTTCATACAGCAATCTTAAAAATCACAAAAGACACGAAAGACAATAGCCATAGGCTGAGCCTGGTTCTTATGCAATTATTTCCCATTGAACACAACCCAAACCCAGCCCCTCTCATAAATCAGTGGTGAGGTTGACAGTTTCCTCAGAGTAAAACTCCTCCCACCCAAGGACGTTTAAAAACTGCTTTTCCTATCTAAATAACTTCATAACTTCAGTTCAGTCCTACTTACTGGCACTCGAGACATATTAATACATTCCGGCACGCATGACGCTCCCAATAAGACTAAATATTACAGCGTCATATTAAAATTAAGAGAGATATTAATATCTGTCTCTTAGGACCTGCTAGACATCATGTGTCTGTAATTGTTATTTTTGGCTCGGTCCCCCGGTTACACATATGAAATTTTTAGCATGTTCAGCCGAGGACATCTCATGGTATTCTTATATTTAATAAGGTCACTCATTCTGATATCTCCTTGGGTAACCGCATCCCTGGCCCCCATAACCCCTGGTCAATAAATCCTTTGAAGCAGGGACTCCTGTGTAGAGAACATTTGTCACAGGTGCTAGATTTCACACCCAATGCCCCAGACATGGGCCTAGCTGTCTCTACCAGCAAGATGTGTTAACATACACCAAACCCCCTCTGTACTTTTCACACCTAACTTCAATCAAGCCTGTTGAAGCCCAGATATTTCTGACAAGACACCACATATTTGTATTTTCCCAAACTGCAGCTCATTAACCCCTTAAGCCCTAGTGTGTGTGTGGTGCAGACACTGGCACAGAAACAATACATTTATACAGGGAAATAAACAGTTGGATGGCTGAAGCAAGGCAAAAACACATTACTGGACCCCAGTCCACTTAACCCCTTGCTTCCCAGGTGAGAGTAGAGGGTGGCCAAATGGGGGTGTAACCCCTTTAATCCCGGGGCAAATCCCCTCTCTCTTGACAACCCCTGATCCCCCACAAAATATACTTATGTATTTTAGTGTCAAAATGGAGTGCTTTTGAGCGTGGCATATGTATACAACAGACGACAGAGAAGCCCAATGCTACATCCAACATGACAGAAATACACAGTAAAATACTTACATATTCTCTTAAAAAAGGGTCATTTAGTTTAACCCTTTGGCCAAAGCGTAAGCTTGCGAGCCACGATAAGGCAGACACCCGTTTGCAAGTCCTAACACTACCAGATAAATTACTAATATACCTCTATTAGGATTAAAATTCCCATTTACCTCTATTAGGAGGGAGAAAGACCACATTGGATCTATATCCAGTAGAATGAAGGGACCTACTAACTTGGGAAGTGGGGAGGGGCGGGCTTAAGACCTGGGAAGGAGGAGCCACCAACCCCCAACAGCTGAAACAGCTGAGAATTGTTTAACAGAACACAAAATCCCAGCAAGCTCTTTTTGGGAACCCCTGAGCCCCACAAAATATATGTATTTATTTAAGTGTCAAAATGGAGTGCTATTGAGCCTGGCATATGTACATCAGCTGCATTCTCTTTTCTTCCTCTTGCAAGGCTGCCCACTTTCTTCCAGCTCTCGTTGAGGGAAGGTTGATTTTCAGCCCGGTAAGGAGGTTCTTCATTTAATCCAATACTTTTCAGGAATCGGTCACCCTGCCATTTTTTATCACAAGCAGCCCAAAGGGGAAACGCCATTTATATTTTATCCCCTTCTCCCTGAGGATACTGTTAATGGGTTGTAAAGCCCTTCTCCTGCTGAGAGTGATAGGGGAAATATCCTGATAGATAACCATTTGTACTCCCTGAAACGTGGTAGGGGAAGTCCTGGTAATTTGGCAAACTTCTTCCTTTACCCTGAAGTAGTGAAAACGAAGGATGATATCCCTCGGTGTGTTATTCAGAATGTGTTAGGAATCTGATTTCTCAGTGCTGTCCGTGCAACACACAGACTACCCTCAGGAAGACTCAGGGTGCGCAGCGCAATTTCCGTTTACCTGCCTCCACGGGCCGTCAGCTCCTCCGTCGCCCCAGGGCCCCTCCCCTCGGCATTAGGTAATCAAGACTGGGAACTTAAACATTTCCTGACAGTCTAAGACTGCCTGAGGGGAGTGTTCAGGATATATTATGCATTACATATATGTATATATGTTTTTTCTATATGTTACAATACATTTATATATCCATTTATTTCAATTAGAGTTAACTGGCTCTTGTGTTCTATGTCAGACAGTATTCACTCATCCATTTATTGAATATTAATATATTTAATTATACATCGCTTATATGATATATCTTAGGTTTTCTACCTATTTTTTATTTCTTCATTTATTAATAATCATTTCATTGACATTCAGCATATGTTTTTAACCATTTTTCTTTCTTTTTTTCTTTCTTTTTTCTTTATTATCTTCTTTTTCTTTTTCTTTACTTACCTTATTCAATGATTTAATGTTTCTATTTTGATATGTCTGTTATGCATATGTGTTTTTTGTTACGTCCAGCGTTCTCTGTATATGGTGGATGACAGGGTAGTTACTATGATATAGTCATTAATCTGCAGGTGTGGGGGAGGTCCATCACTGCAGGGTTTTATCCAATTACACTTTGCCACCACCTATATATAGAGCGGCTGGAGGTAAGGGTACCTCACTCTTTGATAAAGTCCCTCCCCGGACGAAACGCGTCTAAGTGTTCGCTCTGCTGATGTCTTTTTTCTGAATCAATAAAGTTTTTTATTTTTCAATGCATCTGGTTGATTGAGGAGAAGTTTTGACCGCCGAGCCGCTTGTTTCCCCTTTCCCTTCCTCAGTACTCCTGCTGGTACAAGTACCACCACTCCTCTTCGTCCTGCCTTGGAGCTACCTGAGCCGATGCAACTGGGGGTACAACGCATCCGCACACCTGTACGGCAATTCCACCATGGCGGGGGATTGTGTTTCTACTGCGGATCCGCTGAGCACCTGGTTCGGGAATGTTCTCTGCGGCCGGGAAACGGGAACACCCAAGTGAGTACAGAGGGGCTCTGGCTTGGTGTCATGTCTCCTTGCCCCATCCTTAAGGGAGAATTCTCTAAGAAGCTCACCATACCTGTCTCTCTTACTGGCGATAACTTTCATACCTCTACCGCAGCGTTCATTGACTCGGGAGCAGGAGGAAACTTTATGGATCTTGAATTCACCAGGCTGAACCACATACCGCTCGTGAGGAAGGAGAGCCCCATCTGGTCGGTGTAGACGGATGTCCTCTTACCCCGGCATACATCTCCTTAGAGACGGCTCCTCTCCTTCTGACCTCCCATTCGCACAAGGAGACCCTAGTCCTCGATGCCATCCATGCTCCTGGAACACCCATGACCCTTGACCTTCCGTGGTTACGGATTAAACAATCCTCTGATTGATTGGACATCCTCTTCACCCATCACTTGGAAACCGAGGTCAGGCGAAGCATCCTAACCTTTGGCTAATACCTCCGTTCCTGAGATTATCCTTCCCTCCGTTTACCATCAATTCCGGGACGTTTTCAATAAGGTCCAGTCGGATATTTTGCCCCCTCACAGGACCTATGATTGTCCGATCGATCTTGTTCAAGGTTACATTTTGCATAAATCCAAGACCTACCCCTTGTCTCTACCAGAGTCTCAGGCCATGGACGAATATATTCAAGAAAACCTCAAGAAGGGTTTCATTCGCCCCTCCAACTCCCAGCAGGGGCTGGATTTTTCTTAGTGAAGAAGAAAGATGGCTCGTTAAGGCCTTGCATTGATTACAGGGGTTTGAATCGCATCACCGTTAAAAATCGTTACCCCCTTCCCCTCATTACCGAACTCTTTGATAAACTACAAGGGGCTAAGATTTTTTCCAAGTTGGATTTACGTGGAGCCTATAATCTGGTGCGCATCAGACAGGGGGACAAATTGAAGACAGCATTCAACACACATAGCGGCCACTACGAGTATCTTGTAATACCCTTCGGGTTATTTAATGCCCCAGCAGTCTTCCAGAACTTTATCAACGACGTTTTTCGTAAGGTACTCAACATTTTTGTAATAGTTTACTTGGATGACATCCTGATTTTTTACCAAGACATCCAGGATCATATTCGCCACACCTCCTACGTTCTCTCTCGCCTTCGGGAACACCATCTGTACGCCAAGCTGGAGAAGTGCACCTTCCACCAGACCTCCTGGGTTACATCATTTCTGACGAGGGTTTTATGATGGATCCCGGTAAACTTCAGGCAGTGACTGAATGGCCATACAGCGCTTTTTGGGGTTTGTGAATTACTATCGCAAGTTTATACGTAATTTTTCTACCATTGTGGCGCCCCTTACAGCTCTTACAAAGAAAGGGTGAACAATAGTTAACCCCTCAGGCGCTCAGAAGCAAAGATATTGGCCGTTGAACATTCTTAATATGTATCTCTAGGGATAGGGGTCACAGCAAACTACACACTAGTGAGAGAGTCTTTTCCAGCAACTGGCTCAAACCGAGCTCCAATAGAATTGAGATAAAAAGAAACTCACGTAAACATGTGTAGTGCCGTGCCCCGCGATCCTCATGACGCTTGTCCAGCCACCAGTCCTCCGGTCGCACTCCGGTCAGTGTAGGGTGTAATCGCCGTGTCTGCACGGTCCTCTGAATCTCTGTCCGGCCACCTACCCTGCTGTGTTGGCTCCCTCACAGTGGGTGGTCACGTGACCGGCGGGGATGCGTCATATCCGGTATGATGAGTCGTATGGCAACAGCCTGGCGTGCTAGGCAACAATGCAGGAACACAGGAACTCCTCCAATAGGAGGCAAAAGCGAAGCACAGTCGCAAGCAGGAAACAAGGAAGGCTGGTGTAGTGACTACAAAATCTTTATTCACACAGTGTACTGACGGATCCTCTGACGCGTTTCAGCCCACTGGCCTTTGTCAAAGAGTGATCCGTCAGTAGGAAAAACACCTTAATATCATATGTGGTAACCCAAAACACCTGTATAGATTGCCAATCAGGAGATAGGCAACAGGTGTATGTCGTTACATCATTACACATAATACAAACATTAAAACATGGACCACATATACGGAATATGTCAAACATTACCAACATAATTGGACAAAAAATTGAATATGACATCATCAATACATAGAAGTGGTCCAAGATATTAAAACAACCTCAAATACATAAACGTGTATACACTGCATGCTTTAATAAGGATATCAAACATATATAAATTGAACTATACCCATATATGAAGCCAAGTCTGACAGGAAAAAGTATATCTAATCGCCGATTTTGTGAATTTTGCTATAACAGTTAGTGAAGGCTCTCTGAATACCGTGATAGCAACGCTAATAAAAACGGTGCTTTAAATGGCTTGGTGATTTTTTTATGAACCTTTAGTGCAGGGGTGAGCAAACTTTTTATATCGAGTCCCCCTTTTTATCCATGAAATTTCTCTGGCCCCCCCCTGCCTGATGTAATCAAAATCACATGAAAAAAAAAACTTTATTAAACGGTATACAATGTAAATACAAATATGTCTAAGGCCGCGCATATTATGCCCGCGACGGCGACAACACCCGTCGCCGCTAGCGAAAGTTGTATTTCGCTTTGCGACGGCGACGCGCGTGACCAGGCCATTGATTGGTTCAGGGGCTGTCACATGAGGCGACAGCCCCTGAAAAATCAAATATTGTCGGATTCAAAAAATCGCGTCACCACGTCACGCTTACTATAAGCGCGCGCGGCGGCGGCGGCGACAATGCATTTGTTTTCGTGCGATGTCGCGTCGCTGGCACTATAAGCGCAGCCTAAATACTTACATACTTCAACAGCTCGCTCTTTCAAAATTAGGCTGCATCCTGCATAATTTTGCAAGCACGAGCGGGGAAGTGTTCACACTTTTTTTAAAATAATTTCTGTACATTCATAGTATGATTGGTATAGTGCAGCCTACCCTTTCACTTGCAGAGGATCTCAGCGAAGCAGGTTCCCAGCGGAGGAGAGCAGGAACACAGCTCTTTTGTAGGGCAGACACCGGAAGGAGGGGCTCCTCCCCCGTACCTCCGAATTACGTGGCTGACACCTGCACAATTCTGTTTGGCCGCCCGCACACATCTTGGCTGCCCGTGCGCGCACATCTTCTTGGCTGCCCGCGCACACCTTTTTCGCCTGCGCACCCAGGTTTTGCCGCACGCGCCCCACCTAAATTATCTTGCGTCCGAGGCACCCCCCCCCAAGTTTGAGCACTGCTGCATTCAATCCCAACACACACACACAATCACAACACATACAACCAACACTTAATCACAACCAACACACACTTCAATCACAACACACTGACAGACAACCAACAGGCACAGAAAACACACACACACAATGCCCACTCAATCACAACCAACACACACAACACACACATTCAATCACAACACACACACACACAGACACAACACACACTCAATCACAACTGACACAGCACACACACACACACAACACACATAACCAACACTCACATCATCACAACCAACACACACAACACTCAATCACAACACCCACACACAACAACAACACACACAACCACACTCAATCACAACCAACACACACACTCAATCATAACACACACACAGACAGACAACCAACAGGCACAGCACACAAACACACAAACACACACACAACACCCACTCAATCACAACCAACACAGACACAACACACACACTCAATCCCAACACACACAGAGACACAACACACACTCAATCACAACACACACACACACATACACACACACACACACGCACACAACCAACACACAAAATACTCAATCACAACACCCACACACACTCAATCACAACACACACACAGACACAACACACACTCAATCAGAACCAACACAGACACAACACACACTCAATCACACACACACAACACACACTGCAGTCTCTCTCTCTCCCTTTCTCTTTGTATATATATATATATATATATATATGTATATGTATATGTGTGTGTGTGTGTGTGTGTGTGTGTGTGTGTGTGTGTGTGTGTGTGTGTGTGTGTGTGTATATATATATATGTGTTTGTGTGTGTATATAAATATGTGTGTAATATATATATATATATATATATATATGAAAAAAGAGAAGAAAAAAGCGCCCGATCTTCGCGTGATAACGTATAAAAAATGTAATAAAACATGTGGAAGACAATTCAAAACTCACAAGAGTACGATATAAAACAGCATTGTATAAGTTTATACTCATATACAGGAGTAGCCTCGAGGTGTCTCCGCTCTTCCGCTGGGAATGGATGTCGTCACTCCTCATCAGTGGTGTAACTGGTTTCAGATTCCTCCGTCAACCACAGTCCTGTGACGTAGGTTCCCTCTAATGAAAGAGTCCCAGTGTACCGGAGCAAAGTTTTGCCTGCTTAAACCTTTTGGCTGCTAATAAAAGTCAAATGAGCACTAAATCATGTGCAATAATACCATCCCTACGCGTTTCCTCAAACTTTCTCTGACTTCTTCAGGGGTAAATATGAATAGGTTGGATCGGAACAGGGTTTAAATATATCTCCTGACCAATCAAATGGAGACAGCATGTAATTACATAATGTTATACACTTGATCTTAAAAGAAATACAACGAGTGAGATTGCTAATTGATTGATTAGAAACACAGTGACCTAGATGAGTATACAAAAAAAACAATGTTAAAGCAACCATTATCATGGTTCTTGAATGTTAAACATATATTTACATATATTCATAAAAACACACCTTTGTATTTTGTTAGATTTGATTTAAGGCTACGAATCCAAAGAAATTGTCCCCTGGGGATGTTGGCTAAGTATTTATTATAATGGTTACTGTTGTTGTGCAGAAACATGTTAGTGGCCACTTGCTTGAAATGAGTCTTTGTCACAATCTGATTGTTAGTGTCTATAGAAAGTACTAAATCCAAAAAAGTAACTTGTGTTTTATCCACCTCATATGTGAATTTTAGATCCATGTTATTAGTATTGAATGAACTCAAAATGTCTTTAAAGGTATCTAAATCCCCATCCCAAATGATAAGCAGGTCGTCTATGAAACGGCCATAGAAGACCAGACCCGCTTCGTCCGGGGGCAGGGGTAGTGAAACGTACGTCGGGGCTGTGTTTGTACTCCCCTGGAACCCCTCAACCATGCTCAGAACTTTCAGTGGACACTGATTTCTACAAATTCTGTCATCACTCCATCCTCTCCACAGGACCTCTATACTTATTATCCAGTGGTGACTATTGTACTCATACAGCATGGTTTTTGTATTGTGCGTATTTCATACACAATCTAATTTTGGTTGTTGAGTGGTACTATTTATATACATAGATTCAGTGTCCACATTTTTACTAACCCCCTTTTTTGACCGGCCGGTCTTGGGTTACATGAGCAGGTTATTTAGATTTTCTGGTGCCATTATAGTATGTACTAAATTCAATTTTATTTTGGTGCATTTACCAGAATTCATGTTTTTTGGGGTTCCGAGGGGACTTATTAATATTGTATAATCTATGTGTTTTTCCATTGAATACATTCTATTATTATTAATTGTTGCTAGAGTGCTTTTGATGGGATTCTTTTTTTTCTTTTTGTCATTAACTATTTTGTCCCTAGCACCGTCATTAGGTCATTATTATTATTTATTTGATCCTACTTTTTGATTATAGCAATTTAAGTCATTTAGTCTAGTTAGTTGCAGGCTTATTTGTGTGTATTGGATATATACATATATTTATATATATATATATATATATATATATATATATATATATATACAGTGTTCGACAAACCTATACATTTGCTCGCCCCGGGCGAGTGGATTTAACCCCCGGGCGAGTAAATATTGGCCCAAGCAGCACACGTTTGGTACTAGGTGGCGAGTAGATTTTTTTGTGTGGCGAGTAGATTTTTTGGTGATTTGTCAACCACTGTATATATATATATATATATATATATATATATATATATATATATATATATATATATATATATATATATATATATATATACAGTATACACACATACATACACACGGGGGAGGGAGTAACTAAGCCTGCTCGAGTCCCCCCATGTGCTGCTGAAAACAGGCGGGTAACAGACAGGAGGAGGGCTTGTCTGTGTGCAGGGAAGGCCCTGCACCCTTTGCAAGACAGAGCATAGAAGCAGCAGCACGGAGCTTCTGGCCACCCGTGCACAGCTCTGCCTGCCCCCAGGTTTCCCCGCATGCAGCTTGCACCCCCCCCTACATAATATTGCCCCCCCCCCATGAGGGCGCACCCCCCAGTTTGCGCACCGCTGCTTTAGTGCATAGGCCCCTAAGTCTCTAAATAGTTTGTTTATATCTTGGGGTAGATAGATAGAATAGAATACACTTATAGTGTGTATGAGTAGAGCTATTGAGAGTGTTTTGTTTGTTGAGAATAATACCAGTCAGGTGGCTCTTCTACAATCTGACATATATTATATTATTATCTTCCAAATGTATTTCCCAATGGAAAAATCATATGAACCAAAACCAAAGGCAGAATACAGAATTACTGTAATGGCACTATAATGTCAACAACTACAGAGGAAAGAAACCTCACAGTCTTTATTTCAGCAGACTTTAAATAAGGCAAGGAATGTAACAAATCAATACGAAAGCCAGCCGGATGTTAGATTATATAGTGAGAAGTACTGTATTAACAGCAGAAAGAGAGAGGGGGAATGCCACTTTATCGATTATTGGTGAGACCTCACTTATAAACTGTGTTCAATTCTGGAGACCATATTTCTGGAAAGGACATAAATAAATTAGAGATTGTGCATAAAAGAGCTACTAATGGTGCATACTCTGCAACATAAGACTTATCAGGAAAGACTATAGGACCTTAATATGTACATCTTAGAGGATAGAATGGAGGGGGTATATGATAGAAACTTTTAAATCTATAAAGGGATTCAACAAAGTACAGGAAAGAAGCATATTCCAAAGAAAGAGGAATGCTAGAACAAGAGGTCATTCTCTGAAGCTGGAGGGTGTCCGACAAAGGGGAAATGCACAGAAGTACTAATTTATGGAGAGTGTGGTAACGACACTGACTGGAACTGAGAGTTTGAAGCAGGGGAACCTGGTTCAATTCCCAGTGTTGGCTCCTTGTGACCTTGGGCAAGTCACTTTATCTCCCTGTGCCTCAGATTGTAAGCTCCAAGGGGCAGGGACCTGTGCCTGCAAAATGTCTCTGTAAAGCGTTGTGTAAAACTAGCAGCACTATACAAGAACATGCTGTTATTATTATTATTATTATTGTTATTATGGAATACCCTCACAACAGATGTGGTAGGCTGTTACTACAGTCAGGGAATTCAAACATGCTTGTGATAGACATACAGTAAGGCTATCCTGAATATGGAAGAAAGCCAAGGATCTAACAAGGTCTGAGGTTTTGCAGCAGAAAATGGGCAGGAACGGGAGGCCAAGTGGTTCTGATCTGCCATCAAATTCTATGTTTCTTTACATTGATGTGAACAACGAGTGCTGCATATGAAACAATTAAAGATGTTTACATTAGAAACATTGTTTTTTTTTAAGAGTATATCCTCTTTTGTTTAATACAAGAATAGTGTGTAACTTTAGTTAATTTCATTATTTTGACAGGAAAAAGAACTCGGGGCACCAAGTAATGTGAAAAACGTGATAAATGAACGAGATATATCTGTGGGTGTACCATGCATGTGCAGGCAGCCAAAGCCAAAACTTTCCATAGTCGTGAGTTCTTGAGCAAACTAAAATCACAAATAAAAATGTTCTTTTATTGATGTAAACTAGCTGCTTCAAAATGCATTAAATCTATTTCAATCAACCAGATTTTCTTTAGGACATAAACAGCCCCTTGTGCTCACAGGCGGGGCTGCCGAAAGCTATCCCAGGCACGGGAAGAAGACATGAAAGGGAAGAAGACAGAAAGAAAGAGAGAAAAGGAGAAAAGAAAAATACATGCGGGGGAGAAAAAATGAGAAATACATTAAGGGGAAAGAGTGAGAAAGAGGAAGAAAAAGATGTCGGGGAGAAAATAAAGAGAGGATGACATAAAGGGGAAAAGGAGAAAGAGAAAAACAGGGGATTAAATAAAGAGAATAACATGAATGGAAAAAGGAAAAAGACTGGGAGATGGGCCTGGTAAAAAGAGAAATAAAGCACGTGTGAGAAAAGAGAGATGAGGGTGTAATAAGAGAAATATATGAGGGGAGAACAGAATGATATGAAGGGTATAAGAAGAGAAAGACAATTTGCGATGGAGAATAGAAATACATGGTGGAAGGAGAGGGGAGAGAAAACCTATACTAAGGGGGAGAGGAGAGAGAAATATGCTGGGGGGAGAGGAGAGAGAAAAACATGCTGGGGGAGAGGAGAAAGAAAGACATGCTGGGGGGAAATTAAAGACACATTGGGGGGGGGGGGGAGAGAGAGAAGAAAAAGACATGCTGGGGGTGGGAAGAGGAGAGGGAAAGACATGCTGGAGAGGAGAGAGACAGACATACTGGAGGTGGTAAGAGGAGAGATAAAAACATGCTGGGGGGAGGAGAGAGAAAGATATGCTGGGGGGGAATAGAAAGATTTTCTGGGGGTGAGAGGAGAGAGAAAGATGCTGGGGAGAGATGAGAGACTGACATACTGGGGGGAGAGGAGAGAGACAGACATGCTGGGAGTAAGAGAGGAAAAAGATGCTAGGGGAGAGATGAGAAAGACATGCTTAGGGGCGAGGAGAGAGAAAGAAACACTGGGGGAGAGGGGAGAGAGACATTCTGGGGGGGGGGAAGACATGCTAGATGAAGGCATGACAGACATGCTGAGGGTAGAGGAGAGAGAATGACATGCTGGGGGAGAGGAGAGAGAAAGACATGCTGGGGGAGAGGAGAGAGAAAGACATGCTGGGTTAGAGGAGAGAGAAAGACATGATGGGCAAGAGGAGAAAGAAAGACATGCTGAGGGTAGAGGAGAGAGAAAGACATGCTGAGTTGAAAGGTGAGAGAAAGACATGCTGGGGGGGAGAAGGAGAGAGAGAAAGATATGCTTTGGGAGCTGAGAGAAAGACATGCTGGGCAAGAGGAGAAAGAAAGACATGCTGGGGGGGGAGAAGGAGAGAGAAAGATATGCTTTGGGAGCTGAGAGAAAGACATGCTGGGCAAGAGGAGAAAGAAAGACATGCTGGGCAAGAGGAGAAAGAAAGACATGCTGGGGAGAGGAGAGAGAGAGGCATGCTGGGGAGAGGAGAGAGACATGCCGGTTGAGTTGAGAGAGAAAGACATGCTGGGGAGAGGAGAGAGAAAGACATTCTAGGGGAGGAGGAGAGAGAAAGACATTCTAGGGGAGGAGGAGAGAGAAATACATTCTAGAGGAGGAGGAGAAAGAAAGACATGCTGGGAGAGAGAAAGACATGCTATGGTAGGAGGAGAAAGAAATATATGCTGGTGGACATGGAAAGAGATAGACATCTTGGGGGGGAAGGGGAGGAGGAGAGCGAAATACATATGAGGGGAGGGAGAAACATACTGAGGGAGAGATAAAGATGCACTGGGGAGGAGAGGAAGACATGCTGGGAGAGGAAAGAGGCATACTGAAGGAAGAGGAGAGAGATACTGAAGGAAGAGGAGAGAGAAAGAGACAGTGGAGGGGGAAGGAGGGGGAAGGAGTGAGAGAGAGAGAGAGAGAGAGAGAGAGAGAGAGAGAGAGAGAGAGAGAGAGAGAGAGAGAGAGAGAGAGAGAGAGAGAGAGAGAGAGAGAGAGAGAGAGAGAGAGAGAGAAAGAGACATTCTGGGCGGGAGAAGAGAGACATGCTAGGAGGAGGTGTGAAAGACATGCTGAGGGTAGAGGAGAGAGAAAGACATGCTGAGTCCAGAGATGGTGATCCTGTGAATGCAGGCACTATGGAGGCAGTCTCCTACCAGTTACCCACTCCCCCCTGGTGGCGCATGATGTCATCACGCCACGTCGCACTGGCGTCTTGATGTCACGATGTGGGCGTCGACTTCCTGGAGAATGGCAGCAACAGTCATGGAGGGGTGAGTACCCATTAGGTATATATAGTGGTTATTATTTGTGTATGCTGTAGCCCTCTCCTTGATAAAGGCAGTTTTCTGCCGAAACATTGGACCTTTTGGTGGCACATTAAATATTTTCTGTATAAGACCGTGTGCCTGCTTCCATTATCTGCACTTTGTTACTCTGGGATGTCTGGACCTCCCTGGACCCTCCCTGTACACCGGCAGATAAGTACCCCCCTCCAGCATCATATTGCAGTGTGCATGTACTTCTCTCTATGACAGTATAAAGAGGGAGGCCACATGGAAAATATAGAA
The DNA here is from genome assembly GCF_040206685.1 of Ascaphus truei. NCBI lineage: Eukaryota > Metazoa > Chordata > Amphibia > Anura > Ascaphidae > Ascaphus > Ascaphus truei. Next base: position 232,640,662 of record NC_134483.1, read on the forward strand.
TGAGCTCATGGAGAAACTGCTACCTCAGGGACGGAACATGCTGTAGTAAAAAACAGAAGCAGAAATTGAAACTTTGGATGGTTGTGGATTTCCAGGATAAGGAACACAAATATAAATGAAAAGCAGTAGGAATGCTCATGGAGTAAGAAGAAGGTGGGGGGGGGGTCATATGGGAGATTGAGGAATTTTAAAGAGGCCCTCATTAAGGATTTTGGGTCAGTAAGAGGGAGTTGATTGAAGATGTGGAAAAAGTAAGTGCAACAAAATGGGCAAAATGGCTCCCAAAATGAAGGTCAAGCCCTGAGGCTGCCCATTCTTGTCAGTTTCTATGTGGCAACCAAGGGTTAAGATGGGACAAAGGGAGATGCCTATGTAAGTACAGTGATGTATAGCTAATTTTGGGAGTCTACAGACAGTCAGGGGTTAAACTGGACTTAATCTGAGAAAAGGTTGTAATCGCTGGTAATTGTGTTAAGAATGGGCATTGCTTGCCTGGGGATGCCCATTGTATCGGCATGTAGTATCACATAACTTATGTATTTTGTGCCTGTTTCCTATACAGTATGTATATTATGTGCCCAATGTTGGTGAACCGAGGAGAGGTCGACCACCCACTTGGAGACCCCACAGAACAAAGCCAGAGTTTTGTTCTGCTCCGACAGTGTGACGCCAAGCACAGCAGGGTGCCTGGAGCCCTGGGCTGACTACTTGTGGTTGAACAGGGCCTCGTCAAGGCTCATGCAATTGGACAGGTTTAAAACTGCCTTTCTATTCCGTGACACTCCCTGTGAGCAGGGTTTTTTGGCTGTAACTATGCCACCTCATCTGATTGGCCCGTTTCTGATGCACAGCTCGCCCCTGAAATAAACGCTCCCGATTGGCTTGCAGCCATCCTTCAATTATTCTGAATGGGCCAAGAGAGTTGTAACTACCCTAAATGATCGAGAGTTTCCGAGGCTAAGGGAAGGATTAAAGAGAAACCTGGTGTAGGGGTCTGATGCGACTGTCTGAGCTACGTGCTCGCTATTAGGATCAGAGTTCCCGGAGCTAGCAGATAACTCTTTGGGCTGCAGACCATACTGGAGCCAATATGAGTACAGCTTGGTTGTGAGTGTCATTAGAGAGAGACCCCTGTGGATAATATCAGCCCAGCTGAGGTTACCAGTGGGCTGTCCCGGAGGAGAGTTACATGGGAGAGCTACGCCTCCACGGGATCTCACGTTAATCACTACTTCCCTGAGAATAATCTAATCCATTTGGTGCACCTAGCTTTGGTTGGTTGCAGCCTCAACAACACCAGCAGAGTAGCCAAGAGGCCACAATCCTCGGGACTTTTACTTAAAGTAGGCAGAGGACTGTTTGCCTGTTTGGACTGAACTTTGGGCTAACTGGAGATACCCTACATAGAATGTATCGCCTAGGATCGCAAGCTTCGGTGGCAACCTAAAGAAAAGGAACAGCACTGATTGTGATTACTTGCCTGTTCTGATATAGCTGTACTGGGGTGTGGGATACCTTGTTATTGTACCTGTTAATAATAACCCCAAAGCATATTAGCTCCTTGTGTCTGGCTAGTGGAAACCTGTGTCTTGGATCAGTCTCTCCAAGGGAAAGGCAGGGAATATCGAAGAATTGAATCTATCCTACAGGCTCTGGTGGCAGCAGACATTGACTTCTCTGGACACAGATCGGGGATCTCTGCCAGTGATGTGAAAGTAAAATTTATGAAAGTTGGGAAAAGCTGTACTTATAGTATGGCATGTGACAATGATGTAAGAAGGTTCCCTGTGAAGGATGGGGAAGCTGCAGGGAGAGAGGCTGGCAGAGAACATGGGAGCAGCAAGAGGGAACCCTCTGAGGGTAGCTTTGATAAGTATAAGGACAGAGAGGGTGAGTTGACTGAATCCTATACAAATATAGCATGTGTCTTCACAAATTTTGCAATAGCGCTTAGGGCATCATGCAGTAAAGTCCGATAGAAAAAAAATCGTCAGGGATTTTAAATCTCCATTTTTGACAGCGTTGCTATCACAGTATGCAGAAAGCTCCGAATACCAGTGATATCAACATTTGCAAACATGATAAGTAGCCAGCGGCGTGATGCTCGACGCTCTGAAAATGTGAAAATGGTGTGGTGTGTAAATAAACGTTTTTGCCATTGTGCGACAATCTCTCGAGACAAGTAATTTCTAAAGTGGCCTATTTAAATGGTCGATTAATTGTAATCTTTCTCTGTGTTGTTGGGAGTGAGTGAGAGACAGACAGAGCTAGGCGTTTGGTGGATTTTGAATTGCTAGAGTTGTTGTGAATTTTGGCTGTCTTCTGTTGTTTTGTTTAAATATTTTTTGTCTTGTGATTTTGAAAGTTTTTTGTCAGTGTGTCCTTTAATGTATTTCTCTGTTATTAGTGAGTGGCTGAGGTATGGACGGGAAGCGTGGGAGTCAGAGCAGTGATGGTGGGGTGACTTTTGGGGTGAGTGGTGGTGCTGAGGTGTAACAGAGTGCTCACCACAAACAAGGCGTGACCGCGAGGGGATTTGATATTACACCGACCCACAGCTGCTTGGGCACGACAGGAGTGTAGATTGGTCCAGGTAGCCGGGTCAGGGTAGGAGAGGTCTTGATGGTCAGTAATACTTGCCGAGGTCAGTGCTGGAGAGTAGCGGATCGTAGGAGGAACTTAGCAGAGGAGTCCGTATTAATACTCGGGCATGACACACGCGTGCCCATAGACCGGCTGGTAGATGGCCCAGGTGACGTGCCGCAGGAGGCGGGGGAAGCGGAGCACCCGATAGCGAGCCGAGGTAAGCGAGAAGCGCGCCAAGGGTAGAGGGACTCATGGATCCTTACATGTGGTGAGTGGTGTTCGGTTGAGTCGGCATGGGAGTGTCCGTGGGAGACAGGGGAGTGATGGTGTTGTGACTGGTGTTGTGAGTGGTGGTGCTGAGGGGAGTGGTGTTCGGTTGAGTAGGCATGGGAGTGACCATGGGAGTGATGGTGGGGTGAGTGGTGGTGGTGGGGTGACTGGAGATGGCGGGGTGACTGGTGGTGGTGGGGTGATTGGTGGTGGCGAGATTGTGAGGCTCCTGCAGTCTGTTCCATTGGAAGAAGGGAAGTCCAGTTAGGAGCAGCCGAGCTCAGTGGTTGCAGCTGGCCGTAAGAAGTGCTTTGAAAAGAAAATAAATCTTTGTTTTAACGATGAGGAAGATAGAGTCCTTGTCATTGGTATTTTGGAGCATTATGACCAGCTGTATGGAATTTAGTAGGTAAGAAAATCATTTGTAATTACTGTCACAATAATTCTTGATATCTATTGGCTAACATATCTGCATGCACATAGAACTGATATTTACCTATAAATATCAATGTTTAGATATCCACATGCTATCATTGAGTGCTGACAACCAGGTTATCACTTAAAGATGTTTTCAATTTGATGTAAATATGATATATACTCATATTGAAATGTAGCTAATTATGCCTCAAAATCTTGTTAATCTTCATGTGCCATAGATACGACCTTGCAAACAGCATATCAAATAAATGTTACAATTGTTCACTTTTTTTTATCATTTTATTTTATTATAAGATATGTACATGAACACATGTTTTTGGGGTTGTATATCTAAAGGCAAAACATCATACAACGTGCGAAAGGATTTGTGGGATGAGATAATCCAGTCTGTATCTGCCTGTGGAAATCAAGTATGAACTCATGACAATTGCCGAAAAAGATTTGAATGAAAATTGAAGGCTAAATTGCAAAGTCAACGTTTATATGCTTCAGGCACTGGAGGACGACCTCCTGCCCCCCATCTAAGTTTGATTCTTTTGGAAGAGCAGCTGAGTGCAACATTGACGGCCATCTTGGTTGAAGGCTTGGGTGGGTATAGGGATATCGGTGTGTGCGATCACAGTACTTTTACAGGAATTAAGTTTTTCACTTGACATTTATACAAATTATAAGTATACACTATCATGACTAGTCAATAATTATTATTCTGTTAGGATATCATGAGTTCATAGTCTACGTGAGCAGAATACTGTACTACTTCTTACATACAGTTCATTCTGTGAATATACATAAACAATATTACATACCCCTTCACACATATCTGCATTCACATAGTATGTACAGTAGTGTTAACATACTATTTGTAAGTTGTTCATGTGGTAAATAAAAAAAATATTGATATGTAGCCTAAACAGCTAATGTTGATCAGTTAAACTGTCTCATATACAAAGAGTCTAATGAATTATAGTCTTATGTTCCAAGAAATCAAGATAATGTTAACTTTACATACTTGCCCTTATTAACATTTTTTTTGTCAACTCTACATAGTGGCCCCTGCATCCCAGGTCGGCTCACAGGTGCCAGGCCCTACATCACAGATGTTATCCCAATTAATTGAAGGTGAGCCCATCAATTGATACGAAAATTTTGTGGCACCTTCTATGCCACAACTACACATTTATATGACCATGGTAAAGTTGCAGGTGTGACTGACATAAACAGAGTTTGAATGTAAAAAAACATTATACCTACAGTATGATGTTGCAGTCACCTTTAAATTTTGTTGATGTGTCAAATCATTTAATATTTGTGAGATCTCACAAGTGTTAGGAATGTGAGCACACAGCGTCTCAGGCGGAGCTCACGGCTCTCTCCTTACACTGCTCAGACCCTTCTACTACAACCATGCAAGCCCCCTTCAGCTTCATCACTTACTCCTCGGCATGGTGGGACGCTCCATGAGGTTCTTCCTCCTCGCTCTGCGCCGCAGCCGTCGGCGCGGAATCGCCGCCCCGCACGCACGTGCGCACCCCACGTTGCTTCCTCTCATGCACACGTTGGACTTACAGTGCACACACAAAAGCCCTTGAACTTATCCCCACTCAGGCTCCGCCCCCAAAAACCGCATGGTTACAATCTGGCTCTTGCTGAGTGTCACCTGAGCTCTAAGAACAGCAGCCAATGCACTGAAGCTCCCTGGGCTCCTCCAGGCACGCCCCCTCTCCTGGTTGGCTGTTCCAGCTTTATATACCCTCTCTGTTCTGTGCTTCCTCGCTCGTTATAGTTTTTGTATGGGTGATTCACAGTGCTTGTTCTTTGATTCTCTCGGTTTAGACGCGGCTTGGCAGACTACCCCCTTTGGCTCTCGACTTCGGATTGTTCCTATTTAAGTACCTTCTGGCTCCCTTCGACCTCGGCACTCATCTCGATTCCTCCATACATCTCCTACCCCTGATCTCGGCAACGGCAACGACCATTCTTCTGGGAAAACGGTATCGGCAAGTATTCTCGCAATACACCCCATCTGGCCTGGCACCATCTAATACCACAACCCGGACACGTCCCTCGCTCTGTCGGTGTGTGTATTCATACCTGCCACCTCAGTTCTAGGGACAGGTCTGGTCTGCGGGCTACTCCGGCGTAACATTATGACGAGCCCACAAGACGCAGACCAGGCCGAACTGAGGCAAGCAATCTCTACGCTGATACAGCAAAACCAGGCCATGGCTGATCAGATTGTGGCCCTAACACGCCAAATGGCTAAACTTTCGGCTCTGGTACCGGAAGCACCTGTTCCTCTTTCTCCTCCACAGGCTGCAGAACCAGTCAAACCCAGCAGTCAGGACGTGAAGATACCGCCTCCCAAGCCGTACGCTGGCAACCCGCAGGAGTGCAGAGGTTTCCTTAACCAGTGTGAGGTTCAATTTGAAATGGCACCCCTTCAGTACGACACCGGCCGGAAGAAGGTAGCCTATGTGTACAACCTACTGACGGGCAGTGCGCTGGCATGGGCCTCGCCAGTCTGGGAGTTGCGCCCGGACCTGACACAAGACTACCTAGCCTTCAAGGGTGAGTTCCGACAAGTCTTTGATTCCCCTGCACGCCGGGAGATGGCGTCTGTTTCCCTCCTCCAGATAACTCAGGGGCGAAGATCGGTGACACAGTATGCAGTGGAATTTCGCACGCTCGCCGCCGAGACGAACTGGGGACAAGAGCCGCTCGTCTCCGTCTTCTGGCAAGGTCTCTCGGAGTCCATCAAGGACGAGCTTGCTCGGCAACCCAGGCCAGACCAATTGGAGGCGCTCATTGACTTGGCCGTACGTATTGATCAACGCATCCAGGTACGACGCTCGGAGCGTCTGAATGCCCGGCCACTAACCTTCCAAGCACCCTTCCCCAACTCTCCTCTGGTTCCTAGACCACCTCCTTCACAGCAGCTGGCACTGGAGCCTCCCGAGCCAATGCAAATAGGGGTGCAACAGATCCGGAATCCACTACGACAACACCGCTACGCCGGCGGACTCTGTTTCTACTGTGGATCCCCTGAACATCTGGTCCGTGCATGTCCTTTGCGTCCGGGAAATGGGAACACTCAGTGAGTATGGAGGGGCTCTCACTGGGTGTTATCTCTCCTCGTCCCCTCCCCAAGGAGGCACTGCCTAAGAAACTTACGATTCCTATCTCTCTCGCAGGCGCTGAGTTTCGCACATCTACTGCTGCCTTTATCGACTCCGGTGCTGGAGGAAACTTTGTAGACCTCGATTTCGCTAAACAGAACCGGATACCTTTGGTGAAGAAGGCCCAACCTATTGCCTTGGTTGGGATTGATGGTCGTTCGCTGTCTCCACCCTTAATCTCGCTACAGACCGTACCTCTCCTGGTATCTACCTACTCCCACAGCGAGACCCTGGTACTTGATGCCATCCAGGCCCCAGGTACGCCAGTAACCCTCGGCCTACCTTTGTTGCAGAAGAACAACCCTCCAATTTACTGGGTCTCACCTACCCCCATCACCTGGAAACCGAGGTCAGGGAAGTCTCCCAAACTCTTGGCTAACACAATGACTCAGGACTCCATTCTTCCCCCTGTGTATCACCTTTTCCGTGAGGTCTTTAACAAGGTCCACTCAGAACAATTGCCTCCTCATCGGTCCTACGATTGCCCCATCGATTTGGTCCCAGGATACACCTTGCCCAAGTCCAAGACTTACCCATTGTCGATACCTGAGTCTCAAGCCATGGAAGACTACATAAAGGAGAATCTTGAGAAAGGATTCATACGGCCCTCCAGTTCCCCGGCGGGAGCAGGGTTCTTCTTCGTGAAGAAAAAGGATGGTACTCTGAGGCCATGTATTGATTACCGGGGCTTGAACTGTATCACCATCAAGAACCGCTATCCTCTCCCCTTGATCACGGAACTCTTCGATAAACTGCGTGGGGCTAAGATATTTTCCAAATTGGATCTCCGTGGGGCTTACAACTTGGTCCGCATCAGGCAGGGCGACGAGTGGAAGACGACCTTCAACACCCGCTGTGGGCATTATGAGTACCTCGTCATGCCTTTTGGTTTATGTAACGCCCCGGCTGTCTTTCAGGACTTTATTAATGACGTATTTCGGGAGGTGCTCAACATCTTTGTTATTGTCTATTTAGATGACATTTTGATCTTCTCCAAAAATCTTCAGGATCACATTCATCACACCTCGTACGTCCTCTCACGTCTACTCAAACATCACCTGTATGCCAAACTAGAGAAGTGTACCTTCCATCAACGCTCTACCCAATTTCTGGGCTACATTATTTCGGAAGAAGGCTTTTTGATGGATCCAGGTAAACTCCAGGCAGTTACGGAATGGCCCAGACCAGAGACTCTCAAGGCTATCCAGCGCTTTTTAGGATTTGCGAACTACTATCGGAAGTTCATTCGCAATTTCTCCACTCTAGTGGCCCCCATCACGGCGTTGACTAGGAAAGGGGCTGATCCTTCTGCCTGGTCCGCCGAAGCAATCTCCGCCTTCCAGGCCCTTAAAGAGGCATTCGTCACGGCACCGATCCTGCATCACCCCAACACAGATCTTCCCTTTGTCATAGAAGTTGACGCATCGGACTGCGGTGCAGGGGCTGTACTATCACAGAGGTACTCGCCCAAGGATAAACTTCACCCTTGTGCGTATTTCTCTAAGAAATTTTCCTCCGCCGAGAGGAATTATGACGTCGGCAACAGAGAGTTATTGGCCGTTAAAATGGCACTACAAGAGTGGAGACATCTGTTGGAAGGGTCAAGGGAGCCATTTTCTATTTTAACGGACCACAAAAATTTACTTTATATCGAAGGTGCACGTCGCCTCGGTCCTCGACAAGCTCGCTGGGCGCTCTTTTTTCTCGCTTCAACTATCATCTATCCTATATCCCAGGAACGAAGAACGTGAAGGCAGATGCGTTGTCCAGACAATACTCCTCGGAAGACAGGCCTGAGGCAGCTTTGGAACCTATCCTACCTCCCGAGAGAATTTTGGCTACTTCCACCTTCAAATCGCTAGACAAGATCAAAAGGGACCAGCAACAGATCCCTTCAAACACGGCGATCCCCTCTAACAGGCTCTTCGTCTCGCCCAGATTCATTCCAGAGGTCCTAGATTGGGGACACTCTTCTAAAACTGCAGGTCACCCAGGTTTCAGAAGGACGTTAGACTTAATTCGTCGGAACTTTTGGTGGCCCAGTATGTCTAAAGACATTGCGGAATACACTCGTGCTTGTCCTGTATGCACCCAGAACAAGACACTTCCACAGAGACCTCAGGGACTTCTCCTCCCATTGCCAGTGCCTGCTCGTCCATGGTCCCATATCTCCATGGATTTCATAGTCGACCTCCCTAGGTCTAGGGGCTTCAACACCATTTTAGTTGTCGTAGACAGGTTTTCGAAGATGGCCCACTTCATCCCCTCAAGGGACTGCCCTCCTCTCCCGCCCTAGCAGACATTTTCTCCGAGCATATCTTTAGGATCCATGGCATTCCGTCTTCCATTGGCTCTGACAGAGGATCCCAGTTCGTCTCCAAGTTCTGGAGGACCTTCACTAAGAGACTGGGAATTGTCTCTTCCTTCTCCTCTGCATACCACCCCCAGTCCAATGGACAGACGGAGAGAACAAACCAGTCGCTGGAGAAATACCTCAGATGTTTCATCTCCGATTCCTAGGATGATTGGTCCCAACTCCTCCCGTGGGCAGAGTACGCGGTCAATTCGGCCCGAAGTGAATCCACCCGAGAATCTCCATTTTTTGTCAATTATGGGTTTCACCCTCCCTGCCTACCCATTTCTAATCTGGCTTCTGGGGTACCGGCGGTAGACGAACGGATTTCCACTCTCCAAGACATTTGGTCCAAGGTACAAAAGTCTCTCCACAAGGCCGCCGATACTGCTAGACTTCAGGCCAATCGCCACCGTCGGCCGGCACCCAACTACAAGCCAGGGGATTTAGTATGGCTCTCGTCAAGAAACATCCGCTTGAGAGTCCCTTCCCCTAAACTGGCACCTAGGTTTTTGGGACCCTTTCCCGTCGTGGAGCAGATTAACCCAGTGGCGTTTCGCCTTAAACTACCACCCTCCATGAGGATCCCAGACGTTTTTCATACCTCGCTATTAAAACCACACATTGCCAATCGTTTCTTTCCTAAACAGACCAGCAAGCCAGATCCAGTCACGGTACTCAATAACGAGGAATACGAGGTACAAGCCTTACTGGACTCCCGCATCTCCAGGGGGCAGCTTCAGTTTTTGGTCCACTGGAGGGGTTTCGGACCCGAGGAGAGGTCTTGGGTTCCGCTCAAAGACATCCATGCACCCAGCCTCCTGAAGACTTTTAGGAGGAAATTTCCAGACAAGCCGTTTTTGGATCGTCCTGAGGCCGATCCTGAAGAGGGGGGTACTGTTAGGAATGTGAGCACACAGCATCTCAGGCGGAGCTCACGGCTCTCCTTACACTGCTCAGACCCTTCCACTACAACCACGCAAGCCCCCTTCAGCTTCATCACTTACCCCTCGGCATGGTGGGACGCTCCACGAGGTTCTTCCTCCTCGCTCTGCGCCGCAGCCATCGGCGCGGAATCGCCGCCCCGCACGCACGTTCGCACCCCACGTTGCTTCCTCTCATGCACACGTTGGACTTACAGTACACACACAAAAGCCCTTGAACTTATCCCCACTCAGGCTCCGCCCCCAAACACCGCATGGTTACAATCTGGCTCTTGCTGAGTGTCACCTGAGCTCTAAGAACAGCAGCCAATGCACTGAAGCTCCCTGGGCTCCTCCAGGCACGCCCCCTCTCCTAGTTGGCTGTTCCAGCTTTATATACCCTCTCTGTTCTGTGCTTCCTCGCTCGTCATAGTTTTTGTATGGGTGTTTCACAGTGCTTGTTCTTTGATTCTCTCGGTTTAGACGCGGCTTGGCAGACTACCCCCTTTGGCTCTCGACTTCGGATTGTTCCTATTTAAGTACCTTCTGGCTCCCTTCGACCTCGGCACTCATCTCGATTCCTCCATACATCTCCTACCCCTGATCTCGGCAACGGCAACGACCATTCTTCTGGGAAAACGGTATCGGCAAGTATTCTCGCAATACACCCCATCTGGCCTGGCACCATCTAATACCACAACCCGGACACGTCCCTCGCTCTGTCGGTGTGTGTATTCATACCTGCCACCTCAGTTCTAGGGACAGGTCTGGTCTGCGGGCTACTCCGGCGTAACAACAAGTAATTATGTTGCTTGGCTGCATGTCAGACTCAATAGGTACCATTTAAATTTCAATAAATTAGTCATGCACAATTGTCCAGCAGCCATGTCATTAATTATGAGTCTGAGGTGATTGACAATTGACAATTAAATCAGCATGCATTGTATCAAGGAACTATGTGACGGTTACTTTCTCTGGGACATTCAATTAATGTTGTCCTCATTTGTTATCATATATACTATCTCCTGGAAGCAGAGCGGGATTATCTGATTCACCGTGCTTGACATTCTCTACAGATCCTGAGAGTCCAGGAATAAGCCATGTGCAACCTTCTCGTTATAATCTTGATCGGGCCCACCAGGAGCAATTGGCTTCAATCGAGCAATCAGAAGATCGTTTGTTGCAATCCAACTTATCACGTCATGAAGAATTGACGGGGCTTCATAACCAAATGCTATCTGAAATAAGAAACATCAAAGAAATTTTCATCAGGAATAGTGATGAGTTTAAAATACTTAACAGTTCGTTGCAATCGATAGCTCAAAGTTTAATTAAACAAAATGAGCTTCGTGCCTCTGTATTACGCTATCCTGCATCTTCAGGTTCTGTAGATGCTGCAGTTTTTTCGTCTGAAACATCGATTCTACATTCACCACAACCACTAATTGCACAATTTGCACCACCAGTCATTGTCGTGGCTCCGCAAACAAAAATAGAATTGTCTCCACAAACAGTTAGTGATTTGTCTCCTACAACAATAATTCAAGCTTGTCCGAAGACAGGAATTAAAGCGTCTTATCAAACAGGAAGTGAAGCTTCTCTGCCAGCAGTAGATGTTATTGCACAGGCACCTGAAACAACAATAACATTGAGAGGACAGAAGAGAAAAGCAGTTAGAAAATACTAGAGTTCACTTTCGTCAACATGGAAAAAATGTAAACAAACACACCTTATGAAGGCCACGTTAACGCAGCACCATTGACACAACAACCTTGGGTCATAATGGCACTGCCAACAGCACACTTACAACTACAGCCTTCTTTCCTCACTGCAGTGCCTCCAGTACCATTGGCAGAGACACCTGTCATCCCTCCAGTGGCTCCTGTACCATTCGCACAGACACCTGCCATCACTGCAGTGTCTCCAGTAAACTGTTAACGTTAATGCAACACCATTGACACAACAACCTTCAGTCATAATTGCACTGCCAAAAGCACACTTACCACTACAGCCTTCTGTCATCACTGCAGTGCCTCCAGTACCATTGGCAGAGACACCCGTCATTACTCCAGTGCCTCAAGTCAGGACAAATGAAAGGAGCAGGGTCCCCCCCCACCCCAACCCATAGCGCACCTACCACAATTTTTTTTAGCGCAACTTTTACTTAACTGTTTTTTGTTATTGTTAATATGGAAGAGGGTGACTGACTGTCAGGGTGGATGACTGCCAGGGTGACTGGGTGGGTGAGTGCCTGGGTGACTGCCTGGGTTGGTGACTGGGTGACTGACTGACTGCCTGGGTGGGTGACTGACTGCCTGGGTGGGTGGGGTTGACGGACTGCCTGGGTGGATCACTGACTGCCTGCCTAGGTGGGTGACTGACTGTCAGAGTGGGTCTGACTGTCTGGGTGACTGACTGACTGCCTGGGTGGATCACTAACTGACTGAGTGCCTGGGTGGCTGACTAACTGAGTGCCTGGGTGTGTCACTGACTGACTGCCGGCTTTGGGCGACTGACTGCCTAGGTAGGTGACTGACTGAGTGCCTGGGTGGGTGACTGGCTGACTGCCTGGGTGACTGACTGACTGACTGGGTGGGTAAATGCAAGGGTTGGTGGGTGACTAACTGTCTGGGTGGATGACTGACTGCCTGGGTGGGAGTGTGACTGCCATGGGTGACAGCCTGGGTGGGTGGGAGTGTAGGTGATTGCATGCATGGGTGGGTGATGTGTGTGGCTGACTGTGCACGTGGGTGGGTGGCCCCAATACATTTTAGAAATGACCACCACCACATTTTTAAAAGACCCCCACCACCCCAATACATATAAACAATACTCCCACCTCCCCATTCCATTACATATATGTGTGTGTGTGAGAGAGAGTGTGTGTGGGAGTGTGTGTGGGAGTGTGTGTGTGAGTGTGTGTGGGAGTGTGTGTGTGAGTGAGTGTGTGTGTGTGTGACACCAGAAGTACCCACCCACCGATCTAGTCAGTCAGTCACCAGTCAGTCACCAGTCACTCACCCACCCAGTCAGTCAAGGGTCAGTCACCCACCCACCCAATGACCCAGTCAGTCCCCCACCCACCCAGTCAGTCAAACCCAGTCAATCGAGTCAGTCACCCACCCACCCAGTCAGTCACCCACCCAGTCACCCAGTCAGTCACCCACCCACCCAGTCAGTCAACCACCCACCCAGTCACCCACCCAGTCACCCACCCAGTCACCCACCCAGTCAGTCAGTCACTCACCGAGACTAGTCACAAACTCACCCCAAAGAGTAGTCACACAAGACTAGTCACACACTCACTCACTTGAGACTAGTCATACACTTACTCACCAACCCACGCAGAATAGTCACACACTCACCCACCCACCGAGACTAGTCCCACACTCAACCACCCAGACTAGTTGCACACTCACACACACACTCACACACACAATTGCCAGGTCAGGGTAGGAGCGTGTAGGATCGTAGAGGTACTTGCCATATTCAGGATTGGAGAAGTCAAGAGTAGTCAAAGTCCAAAGCCAAGGTCGAGGATGAGAGAGAGGAGAAGTCCGATAGGCCAGCCGAGGTCCAAGGGTGCTAGAGATCAGGAATCCGGGTACAAAGCTGGGATCTGGGTACAGGAAGACAAAACACACTGCGAGGTAGCTTGTAGCAAGCACGGCGAGCAAGGATATGCACAGCAAGCAAGGGTATGTTCGATCATGGCAACTATCAGTTGAGAAATACATTGTTCATGAACTATCCCAGGAAGAAGCGATGTTCACAGAGTGGTGTCTCATCACAGACTCAAGCACAGAGCCAAATACAGTATGATTGCAAGCAGGAGCTAACTACTATGAGAATGTTCCGAATTTACCAGCCCAATATCAGGGTGTTGGGGAATATATTAGACAATCTCCGAACATGGCTCAGCCCGTGCACAAGGCAGAAAACGATGAGGGCGAACAAAGCAACGTTGGCAATGAGGTTGATATTCTTCAGAATCCCATGATTGACTCAACCATGTACGCCCAGGATATTTATTTATAAAATGTTTTACCAGGAAGTAATACATTGAGAGTTACCTCTAGTTTTCAAGTATGTCCTGGGCATAGAGTTAAGATGACAAATAAAACATGGTTACAAATACAGTTACATAAGTGAACAGGGTATACATTATATACAAGACATTGCATGCACAGTTAAAGATAATATATATTATAGGTATACTGTATGTAACAGTTATAGACCAGATTAAAATATGAGACAGCTTTAGTTTTGAAAAAGCATAAACTGGTGGTGGCTGTGAGAGTCTCCGGTAGATTGTTCCAGTTTTGGGGTGCACGGTAAGAGAAGGAGGAGTGGCCAGATACTTTGCTGAACCGTGGGACCATGAACAGTCTTTTGGAGTCAGATCTCAGATGATAAGTGCTGCATGTGGTAGGGGTGAGGAGCTTGTTTAGATAGACAGGTAGCTTCCCCACAAAGTATTTGAAGGCCAGACAGGAAAGATTAACTTTGTGCCTAGACTCAAGTGATGACCAATCTAGTTCTTTGAGCATTTCGCAGTGATGTGTGTTGTAGTTGCATTGGAGAACAAAACGGCATATTGAATTGTAGAGGGTGTCATGTTGGTTAAGGCGGGTTTGGGGTGCAGAGCCTTATACTATGTCCCCATATTAGATAATTGGCATTAGCATCTGCTGTGCGATACGCTTTCTGACCAGCAGACTTAGGGAGGATTTGTTCCTGTAAAGTACACGTAGTTTGGCATACTGCAGGTTTTGGATGTTAGGGTATCAATGTGCATCCCGAATGTTAAATGGGAGACAAACCATATGCCCAAGTATTTAAAACTTGTAACAGGAGTTAGGGCGGTGTTAGCGTTGGTTCAGACCTGGAGCTCAGCATGCCTTCCTGGAACAATGGATACCAGCAAGGACAATGACAATACAGGTAATATCATGTAATGACTTTAATTACATCATGTAGTGTACTTAATAAAATAATAGAGCATCATATGAGTATACATTACGCATCCGAAAACATACAACATTATGCATACATGTTTTATTTTTATTTATAAATATATTTAAAGATGAATTTCAATGTACCACTGTAATAGTTTAACTATGTAAGCATATTCTATATCTGCTGCAAGCCAATCTGCGCACTGGCAAGTGACTAGCTCAATGTCCGATCGAAACGTTATAATGTATTGTTTAATAATCAGAATTTAATAATATCGATGTTGCGTCCTCATGTGACGTGTGTACGTGGTCATTTGACAATGCGGACTCAGCACTATGAGAAGATGCATGAAAATGCCCACCTCCTGTTGCGAGCGCAATATAGCTTGCGTGCAGTCAATATGATGGCCACCGTGCTAGTGTAACGCTTGCGCTATCCACAAACAAGACAAGACCCCGGTACTGAGGTGGGAAGGTATGAAACCACTCACCCACAGCAGCGGAGGCGTGCCTGGAAGGCGGATTGTTTAGCATTGCCGGGTCTGGGTTGGAGAGAGTGGGTTAATCTGTATACTTGCCGGGTCCTTGTGTTGGAGAGAGCAGAATCGTAGTCCGTTAAACTGTGATCTGGGATTGTAGATGTCAGAATTGTCAAAGTTCGTGAAGCCGTGATCTTGGGTTGGAGAGGTAGACGTAGTCGAGGGTAAGCCGAGGTCAGTATCCAGAGGGGGTTCACTTACTCTCACGGCCCCTTTAATCCTCCTGCTTACCTGTAAAAATGCGGGGATGTTCTCCATTTGTTACGGCGTTTCCCGCACGTCAGCCGCACTGACGCATAAGCGCTAATGGCGCTTTACATTGAAAGCGCCCGCGGCGCCAAAAATGGACGAAAAAATGCCGCATCTGCCCGCGTTTTTAAAAATCCTGCGGTGGCGGCCGCAGGAGGTTAAAGGCGGCTGCCACTGTACAAGCCGGGTTGGTACACAAGAGGTTAATCTGCAAAACAAGACTGGAACAAGGCAAGGCACAACTGACGTGGAAGCAACAAGGCTAAAAGTGGTTATGCTGAGCAAAGACTGAATGACAGAACCAGGTATATAAAGGAAACAGGAACCAGTAGGAAGGGAGGAGGAGCAGAGGCACGGCTTCTGCAGAGGTTATCATAGGCTGAAGGAGACAAGGGGCACTTAGCAGTGTTGCCTCGCAACTGGGGATCGGTGCACGTCATCACGTGTGTGCGCCGCACGCGAGGGAGGTGCGGCGTGTCCGGGGGGCAGAATCAAGCTCCGTGCCCCGGTCTGAAGAGCTGCGGGTGCGCGCGCGCTCTGTAATCAGAGTGGGGGTGCGTGCATGACCAGGGACCAGAATGGAGGCAGCAGCAGTGGCAGGTAAGGAGGGAACACGTCGCAAGGGACGTGTTCCCCGATTCCTTACAGCTAGACGCTGAAAGCCAGATACACACGAGCAGAATTTTATAGCAGATATTCAAAATTAAAATTGTTGTCATAGCGCGGATATTGAAGCATATGTATAACTTGTACGTTATTTTAAAATATTTTAGATATATATAATTTTAGAGTGCACACCTGCTTAAAGCAGCATCTTTATTATTGTGCTATGTTTTCATATAATGTTAATTTTTCTTTCAGATATCAAGTTTTAACATCAACAGTCCAAAGATATGATTAGAAGTTTCTCAAAGAACAGCTTCAAAACAATGTTTAATATTTCTTTAAAACACTGTATACATGAGTCATGTAGTGATGCTTAGTAGAAATGTTTCAATGTATTTGAACATTAATACTTTAGATACCCTAAATAATTGACCTACATTGTTGCTCATACTGATATTCACTGCTCTTTTGCTTCAAATCTATGCAAAAATGTAGTTGTCAACTTTATGACATAACCAAAAAATGTTAAATTATATTTTTAACATGCACTGACCTGACTATGTATATACAAACTCATATTTACACAATTTGTATTATGTGTTTGCCAGTTGTCACAATAAAATAAAAATTATTATATAGCATATACCAAGTGTCTTTTTTTGGATTGTAAAAACAAATATTGTGTGTTGAGACAGCTGGTTGGTTAATTTCATACGAGATACATAACTTAAGTGATTTATATGTATGACAAGCATGTTACAAATTGAATGATCAAACAAACATCTTGAATTGTACTGTTCTTTAAAAATATAGAACATGAAACTGACTCAATTTCAAACATCAAATGTCAACAACATTGCAATTAAACCATTAATGATGTGCATAAAAAGTAAAAAAGTATATTTACAGTGTACTACATTCTGAAATACATTTCCAAGAAAATAAAGGAAATGATAGGCTAAAACAGTAAAATTCCAGGCATTATTGAAAACCCTGCTCTCTGATTGGTTAAAATTCCGGGCATTATCCAATCAGTAATGCCCGGGATTTTGGCAGCTTGCAAAGTGTAATTTTCAATGTGTTTTCAATGTGAAGAGATGCTGTGTTGTGTGTGGTGTGCGGTTTTGTGTGTGTGTGTGTGTGTGTGTGTGTGTATAGCAGCACTTTGTGTGTCTGTAGATCTGTTGTGTGTGTGTGTACACAGAGGGGGCAGCAGTGTGTGGATATAGATATCTGCAGTGTAAGAGTATATAGAGGTGGATTCATGAAGTTACCATTTTATTTTAATAAAAAAATCTATATAACTATACAAAAGTGTCTATTATTTATGAAAAAAGTCTACATTTAGCCTATAATAGTAATACTCCCCTCAGAACAGGGCATTACTGGCCAATAATTATTACTTAAATAATACTTTACCTGTTTATGGTAGAGATGAATACAGTAATAGCCATGCATTTTTTGGCAAATACATTTCTTCTATTGACTGTTATATTTTCTATGTATGTTTATTGTTTTGATTAAATTGTATTTAATTGTGATGGCTTGTTTTGATTTGAATTTTTTTACATATTATTTAGCGGTTTTATTTAATGATGTAATCTATTGGCTAATGGTTAAATTCATGTGTTGCCTAGTGGATGTATTAACTAATTGATTAGTTGGTTACTGCTTTTACAGTATACTGTTGTGATGGCTTGTTTTGATTTGTATTTTTTCACAGATTGTTGGGCCTTTTTATTAATAATGTAATTTATTGGCTAATGGTTTTAATTAATGTGTTGCCTAGTGGTTGTATTAATTAATTGTTGTGTTGGTTACTACTTTTAGGTATTACATGTATTTTTTGACCAGTAGTATGATTTATTTTATTGATTGCATAGTGGTTTAAATTATTTTATTGAATCCGTAGTGGTTTTATTTCTATAATTGATTGGTTAGTGGTTTTATTTAGTTAATTGCTTGGTTGGCTAATGCTTTTTAATTTTTGTTTCTGGGTGTTTAGGTGCTTGTTGTATCTGTTTTATTCATGTGTATTTTTGACATTCATGCTTTTGTATTAGGATGACCATTGACTGCTATAGTAGTGTATCGTGCCCATATTATATGGGTATGATGTACTACTATGCCACTCAATGGGTACAGGGTGGGTATAGTGGTTCTGGGGTGGGTGATTAGGCCTCCCGGTGGGTAGTGGGGGAGGGTGGGTTAACCCCTTAATTATTATAGCGGTTATTAACCGCTAAGGTGATTAAGGGGTTAGGGGCCATTAGATTGTATTTTTTATGTATTGTTGCTGGCATCGGAGGACAAGGCTCCGTATGCTGACGAATATGCCCTTCATGTTGGCAGGGGTAAGTAGAATAGTTTTTATTTAATTTATTTATGCTGGCTGGCTAATAATGGGCAAATAATCTATTATCCATATCTGGATCAAAGTTATTTTGCACATTACTGTATGTATGTGTTTGGGGGGGGGGGGGTGTATTTATTGAAATGTAGGCCATGTTTTTTTAAATACAGGAGGACCACAGAAGACCCATGGATGCCCACGGAGACTACCCGAGGACCATTGGAAGCCCACGAGGACCACCTGAGGACCCCCAGACACCTATAGGTGTTGGGCTCCCAGACACCCACAGGGATCACTCGAGGGCCCACAGACACCTGTGGGAACCACCCGAGGGCCCCCAAAGACCTGTAAGAACCAGCTGAGGGCCCCCAGACACCATGGGGATGACCCGGTAACTCCCAGACACCCGTGGGTACCACCTGGAGGCCCATGGAGTGTAGCGGGGATCACCCGAGGGCTTCCAGACAGCTGTTAAAACCCGCCAGGGTGCCCTGTGGGGCCTGGGGACACCCGTGGAGACCACACAGGGATCCCCGCTGGCCTGTGATATTAATCCTGTGTCTATAAAAATAAATAATGATTTTATGTGGGGGCACAGGGGGGTGTGTATTGGTTTTTACTACATATTTTAATTGTAATTTTCTTACTAGTGTAGATGAGCAAGGGGTCTCCGGACCAGAACCGCATTGATTTCAGGTCCGGAGACCCCCTGCTTACCGAGATATAGGCCCGTTATAGGGTGACGGTATCTCCTATGCATGTAAATGTCCCGTGTCACGTGACCGGGACATTTCAATGCATAGGAGACACCGGCACCCCATATTCTGCGCTGGAAACCCCCTGCTCATGTACACTAGTAATACAATTTAAATTTAAAAAAAATAATTTCTGGCGAGATTGGGACAGGAAGAGGCGGCTCTCTGTCTGTAGCAGAATCAACTCCCATGTAAGCCCTTTTTGGAGGGCAGATAATGTCGTCCCTGGCTACTCCCCATTTTTGCAAATGTTGCTATCACTGATATTCGGGCCTTTCTGCATACCGTGATAGCAACACTGTCAAAAATGGCTTGTGTATACTGATCTGTGTGGTTGATTTGAAGTGCTGGTTGTTTAAAGTGTGCAGTTAGAAACAGAAGGAAATGGAAGTGCTGTGTATACTAGTGTATACTACCAGTGGTAGCTGATTTTGGGGAGTGTGCAGTGGGTTAATTTATTTTTTAAAGGGTGTGTTAATTGAAGCCTGTAACTTTTTTTCCCCTTTCTACTGCCTGAGGCAGAGTGGGTGTGGTTAGTTAATTTGCAAACCTAACACACCTGGTGGGTGTCTCTAATTAAACAGAGGCTTCTAACGAATTCTGAGCTTGCATATACTGATATGTGTGGTTGATTTGAAGTGCTGGTTGTTTAAAGTGTGCAGTTAGAAACAGAAGCAGTTTGAACAAGGAAGCGGTTAAACAAGTTATAGTATATTGAAGTACAGTTTACTGTTGCTACTTATAAACTTCATAGTTGCTAGAATGAGCAGGATTGAAAATGCCACTCAATGCACATCTTGCCACATGTATGTGCACTTGGAGCAGCTGTTCCAAGGAGCATACCGCTGTGGGAAGTGTGAGCAGGTGGTCCCTTTAGAGTCAGAGATTGCTGATCTGAAGAGGCAACTTGCAATACTGAGGGACATTGGCAATCTTGAAAGAGATTTAGAGATCAATGAGCAAGACCTTGCTTCGACTAGTGATGCAGATGGTGGCGCTGTTAGTGAGGAGCAGGTAGGTAGCTTGGTTGCTGTTAGTGAGGAGCAGGTAGGTAGCTGGGTGACAGTTAGGAGGGGAAGCAGGGGCAATAGGGAGAGGCAGGTCATTTCTGAGCTGACAAATCCCAATAGATTTGCCATGTTGAGTGAAGATATTGGGAGTGTCGGGGCAGAAATGGCAAGGCTGGGGGAGACTAATTCCTCTAGCAGCCAGGGGAATAGTTCCTCCAGAAAAATGGGGACTCAGGATGCTCAGATACAAAGAAAGATTGTGGTGGTAGGGGACTCCATTATTAGGAAGGTAGATGGGGCAATCTGTTGCCATGACCGCATGAACCGAACAGTTTGTTGTCTCCCGGATGCTCGGGTTCAGCACATTGCAGATCGGGTAGACAGATTGTTGGGGGGGGGGCTGGGATTGGTACACGTTGGCACCAATGACAAAGTTAGAGAAAGATGGAGGGTTCTAAAAAATGATTACATGGATCTAGGCCAAAAGCTTAAGGCAAGGACCTCCAAGGTAGTATTTTCTGAAATACTACCAGTGCCATGTGCTACCGCAGGGAGACAGTCAGAGATTAGGGAGGTTAATGCATGGCTAAGAAAGTGGTGGTGGAAGGAGGGGTTTGGGTTTTTAGAGCACTGGGACTCCTTTTCTGAGAGGTGCCATCTATATTCTAGGGACGGATTGCACCTCAATGAAGAGGGATCTTCTGTGCTAGGGGGGAGAATGCTAAAAAGGTTGGAGGAGATTTTAAACTAGGATGGAGGGGGGAGGGGAATGAAACAGATAATTAACTGGAATAGAGGAGGATACAAGGTGGTATGGAGGTAGAATGGGGGCAAGTGTGAGTATGACAAGCAGTGAGACACCCATAGTAAATACAGATAATACTAGAAAACTTCTAAAGACTAAACCAAGTGGGCACAGAAAGGAAGGAGCAGATAAGATAATAGTACAGGCTGAAAAAAATTAAATGCATGCTTGCTAATGCAAGAAGCCTGACAGATAAAATAGGGGAGCTTGAATTAATAGCTGCAAGGGAGCAGTGTGATATCATAAGCATTACTGAAACATTGTGGGATGAAACTCATGACTGGACAGTTAATTTAGAGGGTTATTCCCTTTTTCAGAAGGATCGTACAAATAGAAGGGGAGGTGGAGTATGTTTATATGTTAAACCAGATCTAAAACCTATTATTAGGGATGATGTTTATGAAGGGAATGATGAAAATGTAGATACCTTGTGGATAGAAATTAGCAGTGGAGGAAAAAGTACAAAGAAAATGTTAGTAGGGATATGTTATAAACCACCAAATATCTGTGAGATTGAGGAAGTTAAAATACTTTTGCAATTGGAGAAGGCATCAAAACTGGGTCATGTTTGCATAATGGGCTATTTTAATTATTTAGACATAGACTGGGGAAATGAAATTAGCATTACAACAAAAGGAAACAGGTTTTTGGGGGTGCTTAAAGACAATTATATGACCCAAATTATTGAGGAACCAACCAAGAGAGTGGCTGTACTGGATTTGTAATATCAAACAATGAAGAAGTAATAACAAATATTCAAGTCCTGAAACATTTGGGTAACAGTGATCAAAATATGGTCTCATTTGAAATAAATGAACAAAAAACAGATTTCTTGGGTTCAACAAAGACCTTAATCTTTAGTAAGGCAGATTTTAATAAACTGAGGTCTAATCTAGTAGTAATACAATGGGATGATGTTTTTGCAGGGAAAAATTTAGAAGATAAATGGGCAGTCTTTAAAACATTGTTAGAAAAGCACACTTATCAGTGTATACCCTTGGGTAATAAGTATAAAAGAAATAAATCAAAACCAATGTGGCTAAATAAACAGGAAGGGGAGGAAATTGACAAGAAGAGGAAGGCGTTTAGATTCTTTAAGTCAGAAGGGACGGAGACATCGTATCAGAATTATAAGGAATTAAACAAAAATTACCAAAGGCAATCAAATTAGCAAAAATGGATAATGAAAAAAGGATTGCAATAGAAAGTAAGGTCAACCCTAAAAAGTTATTTAAGTACCTTAATAACAAAAATATGAGAAAAGAAAATATAGGAACCTTTCAGTGTGAGATGGGTAGGCAGATTATTGGAGATAAGGAAAAAACAGAGGTACCTGTATTACACAAATTCTTTGCCTCTGTGTTTACCAATGAATAATTGGTTAACTGAGGAAGAAGTTCATAAGCGACTTGAAAAAATTAAAGTAAATATGGCACCTGGCCCTGATGGCATACATCCAAGAGTTCTCAAGGAGTTAAGATCAGTAATAGTCAAACCATTATATTTAATATTCAAGGACTGCATTTCCACAGGCTCAGTACCACAAGATTGGCGTAAAGCAGATGTGCTGCCTTTATTTAAAAAGGGAGCTAGATCATAACTGGGGAATTACAGACCTGTAAGCTTGTCTTCAATAGTGGGGAAACTACTTGAAGGTTTAATATGGGATAATATTCAGGAATACCTAATGGAAAACACAATTATTAGTAATAGTCAGCATGGATTTATAAAGGATAGATCATGCCAAACTAACCGTATTTGTTTCTTTGAGGAGGTAAGTAGGAATTTAGACCAGGGTAATGCAGAGAATATGGTCTACTTAGATTTTGCAAAGGCTTTTGATATGGTTTCACACAAAAGGTTGGTGTACAAAATAAAGAAAATTGGACTCAGTAATAATATATGCACCTGGATTGAAAACTTGTTAAAGGACAGACAACAGAAGGTTGTCATAAATGGAACTTTTTCAGATTGGGCTAAAGTCGTGAGTTGAGTACCTAAGGGATTGGTACTCGGACCCTTGCTTTTTAACTTGTTTATTAATGACCTTGAGGTTGGGATCGAGAGCAAAGTCTCCATCTTTGCTGATGATACTAAATTGTGTAAGTAGAAACAAAAAAGGACAGTGCAAAAAAAACCATAGTGTAGTATATTTAAATAGTTTTATAAAAGATAAAGGTGAGTATTGCACGTACATCAAAAAAAAGGGTTAATAGCAAGACATGTTAGGGACATGTTACCACTCAGCAGGCACAACGGGATACAGGCACCAGGAATTGGACGTCCTCCCTCAAGATGCTGGTATCTGGATGCAGAGTATATAGCTCAGCTTGGTTCACAGCGTTGGGGAACCTTCCCGCGCCTTCACGGAGCTCACAGCAGTTGTTCTCAGGGGTGGATCACCGCGTCTCTTCCTGGTTAGTCCACGTTGGCGTGTAACGTCATCCGGCAGCGTCTCTCAGCCGGTCGCGTCTTTAGTGCGTCACTCCTTGGCGATATGCAGTCGGGCAGTATACAGAGTCCCTTACAGGTCCCGCAATGAAACAAATGTCCCAATATAATGCCGCAATGGGGGTATAAGTAAAGAATAGAGGAATGCGCCCTCTCCTACGCGTTTCGTACTTTCGTACTTCGTCAGGGAATGATGGAGGAGGTTCCAATGGCGGTTCTTATACACTCAGCATTATTGCTATTGGTTCAGTTTAATTGTATTCAGCTCCCCCCACCTGGAGAGACATTCACTCATCCCGTGGAGGGACTCAAGTTACAAAAACGTTTTCTTTAAAAAAACACATACATGGGATAAAGCACACTTAAAATAATAATAAACTTTAATAATTCGAATCAAGGCTTTAAAAGTATATATATATCAAATCAAGACTCTAAAAGTAAAGAAACAGAAAATTAGTCACATAATAAAAATCACATTTAGAGATGTAAAGTGCTAACTCCCAATAGTTAAGAGTAACATAGATTAACATATGACTTCTAGTAAATATATATAAATACACATGGAAATCTATAGGATAATGTAATGGTCTAGGAATAGATCTTAGGGGTTAAAGTTTGTTAGAGTTATTTCGAGAGAGAAGATATTCTGATAATCCTTAAAGGTATTAGTTCTATATATTTTAAAATATATTTTAAAATAATTAATTAAATATTTCTTAAAATACTGGTACAGTTTATGTTCAATTGAAAAATTACTAATTAAAAAAGAGACCATACGTCAATCTCCTCATTTAGACCTAGTGGAGACAGAGTCTGGAGTTTATATATCCACAGACTTTCTTGTTTGGACAATTTCTTGTCTCTGTCACCACCACGTCTACCTGATTGTACAATCTGAATTCCCACATATGTCAAGAGCGAAGAGTCACAATCATGTTTGATTTTAAAATGTCTGGACACGCTATGTTGTTCTAATCCTAATCTAATATTTCTAGCGTGTTCTAAAATCCTGACTCTTAAAAATCTTTTGGTTCGCCCAACGTATTGGTATCCACAGGGACACTGCAATAAATAAACCACATATGTGGATTTACAAGATATGCAATCTTTCACTGTGAATTTTTCCTTAGTCGTGTTAGATATGAAAGATTTACGGTTAGAACTTAACATTTTGCAGGCTTTGCACTTCCCACAGCAAAAGTTGCCGTTTGGTTTAGTCGGCATCCATGATGGCTCCAGTGACATATTAGTAGGGTAACCAATATCACTGGGTGCTAGGAAGTGCTTGAGGGTCTTGGCCCGACGATAGATAAAGCTTGGTTTGTTTTGGAGAGAGGGCCCCAAAATAGGATCATTACAGAGAATGCCCCAGTTTTTGTTAATTATTTTTTGCACACTAGTGCTCACTGAGCTAAACTCTGTAATAAATGGGACTTTTAATTTGTCATCTACCTCATCATTTGTTGTTCTTTTCATCTTCTGAATCAGTAGAGAGTCCCTATCCATTCTATCGACTTTTTCTAAAGAGCTGAGCAAAAGGGCCTTATCATACCCACGTTCTATAAATTTATCCAAAAGTGAGACCGATTGAACTTCGGAACTTCCGATTGAACTTCTATAAAATATATAGAACTAATACCTTTAAGGATTATCAGAATATCTTCTCTCTCGAAATAACTCTAACAAACTTTAACCCCTAAGATCTATTCCTAGACCATTACATTATCCTATAGATTTCCATGTGTATTTATATATATTTACTAGAAGTCATATGTTAATCTATGTTACTCTTAACTATTGGGAGTTAGCACTTTACATCTCTTAATGTGATTTTTATTATGTGACTAATTTTCTGTTTCTTTACTTTTAGAGTCTTGATTTGATATATATATATATATATACTTTTAAAGCCTTGATTCGAATTATTAAAGTTTATTATTATTTTAAGTGTGCTTTATCCCATGTATGTGTTTTTTTAAAGAAAACGTTTTTGTAACTTGAGTCCCTCCACGGGATGAGTGAATGTCTCTCCAGGTGGGGGGAGCTGAATACAATTAAACTGAACCAATAGCAATAATGCTGAGTGTATAAGAACCGCCATTGGAACCTCCTCCATCATTCCCTGACGAAGTACGAAAGTACGAAACGCGTAGGAGAGGGCGCGTTCCTCTATTCTTTACTTATACCCCCATTGCGGCATTATATTGGGACATTTGTTTCATTGCGGGACCTGTAAGGGACTCTGTATACTGCCCGACTGCATATCGCCAAGGAGTGACGCACTAAAGACGCGACCGGCTGAGAGACGCTGCCGGATGACGTCACACGCCAACGTGGACTAACCAGGAAGAGACGCGGTGATCCACCCCTGAGAACAACTGCTGTGAGCTCCGTGAAGGCGCGGGAAGGTTCCCCAACGCTGTGAACCAAGCTGAGCTATATACTCTGCATCCAGATACCAGCATCTTGAGGGAGGACGTCCAATTCCTGGTGCCTGTATCCCGTTGTGCCTGCCGAGTGGTAACATGTCCCTAACATGTCTTGCTATTAACCCTTCTTTTTGATGTACGTGCAATACTCACCTTTATCTTTTATAAAACTATTTAAATATACTACACTATGGTTTTTTTTGCGCTGTCCTTTTTTGTTTCTATTTAGCTTGGTGTTTGAACCATTCCCACTGATCAGCAGCATAAAACTTCACCTATCAGGTTGTATTATTAATTTATATATAAGTCACTATTCTCTAGCACAGACCACATTGAGCGCAATTTTTTTTTCTGTTTTTAAATTGTGTAAGGTAATAGAATCAGAGCAGGATGTAATTTCTCTTCAGAAGGACTTGGAGAGACTGGAAACGTGGGCAGGTAAATGGCAGATGAGGTTTAATACAGATAAATGTAAGGTTATGCATTTGGGATGCAAGAATAAAAAGGCGACTTAAAAATGAAATGGGGATAAGTTGGGGGAATCCTTGATCGAGAAGGATTTAGGAGTGCTTTTAGACAGCAGGCTTAGCAATAGTGCCCAAAGTCATGCAGTAGCTGCAAAGGCAAACAAGATCTTATCTTGCATTAAACGGCCAATTGATGGAAGGGAAGTAAACATTATTATGCCCCTTTAGAAAGTATTAGTAAGACCACACTTTGAATATGGGGTACAATTTTGGGCACCAACTCTAAGAAAATACATTATGGAACTAGAGAGAGTGCAGAGAAGAGCCACCAAATTAATACAGGGGATGGACAATCTAACTTATGAGGAGAGGCAAGCTAAATTAGATTTATTTACATTAGAAAAGAGGCGTCAAAGAGGGGATATGATAACTATATACAAATATATTCAGGGATAATACAAGGAGCTTTCAAAAGAACTAATCATCCCACAGGCAGTACAAAGGACTCAGGGCCATCCCTTAAGGTTGGAGGAAAGGAGATTTCACCAGCAACAAAGGAAAGGGTTATTTACAGTAAGAGCGGTTAAAATATGGAATTCATTACCCACGGAGACTGTGATGGCAGATACAATAGATTTGTTCAAAAAAAAGTTGGACATCTTTTTAGAAAGGAAAGGTATAAAGCGATATACCAAATAAGTAAACATGGGAAGGATGTTGATCCAGGGATTAATCCAATTGCCAATTCTTGGAGTCAGGAAGAAATTTATTTTTCCCCTTAATGGGGTTTTTTGTTTGCCTTCCTCTGGATCAATAAGTAAGTATAGATATAGGATAAAGTATCTATTGTCTAAATTTAGCATAGGTTGAACTTGATGGACATACGTTTTTTTTAACCTTATCTACTATGTAACTATGTAACTATGATATAATTTTTTTTAGCAGTTTAGCATAGGCCCCCATGTGTGTTTGCAAACAATGAATATGTGTTCATTAGCATGGTGTAATCATGAGCAACTGAATAGCAATGAATTTGTGACATACAGTACCTATTCGGATACCTTGTTTACTCTATGAAAAACAGATGTATGTAATGTAATGATTTCAAACATACCCAGCAGGCAGAAATTGGAGTAGCAATTAACGGTTACGGATAATTGAATGTTATGTATTTTGTCGCATTAAATATGTGCAACAATACAATCGGCACACTGAGAAATGATTAGCTATGTACAGATCGATTAGTTGTCCTGTAATTTATCGCTTGGTCAGGTTCTTTAATTCATTTACTGCACAGCATTGTGGTATATGTTGACCATCAATATTATAGGAGTGGACACTTCATAGTTAAAATTGCTGATAGAGATATGCCGGAGATCAAGAGGCGGAGCCAATCACAAGAGGAAGGGGCTGTCAGTTTGCAAATATTTATACATTTTTAAAAGAAAATGTATGTTATGTTTTAGATTGACATGTGGAAGTATTTTGGCAGAGCACATAAATGATTTATTATTTAAAACAGACATGCAGGATATTGTTTGAAATGCATCGTTAAGATGTCCCCATAGAAATATCTTGTGAGCCTGATGAACGTGTATGTTCACGAACCCCTCATTATAAAAAGAACATCATCAAGTGATATCTTAACCCCTTCATAACCTAAGCGGTGACACAATAAGGCCATAAAATTAAACACTTATATTTATTACAACTCATACTTTTCATGACCATGGCATCACATCTACAAAGCAATACGTGTCAAAGACTCCATGCTTTAAACATATGTGTAAAAATGGAATTTATTTTACTAAGCCCCGTCTCGCAGATTCTCGGCAGCTTCTCACCACCCTCTTGCCAACTTTTCCTAGCGAGACGATTTTGAGAGGAAATCTCAATTCTAGAGCCGGGATTTGCATCGATAAGCTAATCAGAGCTACAAGAATACCACGATTTTGTAAAGATGGCGATAAATGGCAATAAATGGCGATAAGTGGCTTATCGCCGCACATTAGGAGATTTTTTTTTCGGCAACAAAATTTTCCGAAAAAAATCTCTTATTGACAACTTATTGGGGCTTACTGAATAGCAGTAGGCTTTTTTGGCGATAAGCTGGCGATAAGTGGCTTACTGCATAGGCCTCTAAAAGTGTAAACAATATTATTAGCCAGACAAAGGAAAAAAGACCAGTTTAAATGTTTAACAAACCCTACCCCTGTAAGGCACTCCACTCCATCTGCAGGAATGGATCTCCTGCTTCAGAGGTGAGTTGGGATCCAGTCCCGTATTCTGGCAGAACCTTGACAGCTCTGTATTGGTACACTGTATTTTAAACAGAGAAAAAGTTAATTGGGATCATGTTCAATAACATTGAAAGTAATAAAAAATGCTCTTTTACATAAGGCATAATGTAATTATTTAGATTGCATAGATTGAACTCTCTATTATAAACCTTTAGAACAATGTGCACATCTACAATTTTATTGTTAAATGTTTTTGTAAAAAAAGCAGACAGATTGTTGCTTGGGGCACACAATATATTTGTTTTATCCTTTCCTCCTCTAGCCTTGTAGGATGTGATAATTATGTAGTACTCACAGGATTTACAAGTTAAGTCTAAGAAATGCAAAATATAAACATTGTAAGGAAATATATAGATAATTGCATAGTTTGTCACTGGGTAAACATAGTAAAAAGTAAATATCAGCTTCGCTTTTTGATAGTATATATTATAATAATCATTTGAAAATATTTTTAACAAAGTTTTTAAAATAACATACAGATGTAGCCAATGTTATTGCATCTGGGGGTGAAATATAACAGTAGCTCTGCCAAATTCTCGTGTGTGGCTGATTCAAAACAATACCTGTTTTTCACACTAGTGTGTTGTGCATGTTTCCACTGCAACATGCCACAAGATGCAGTAATGTTGGTTACATCTGTATTCACTTACAAAACATATAAACGGTCATATGTAGTGTCTGCACTTTTGTGGAACTGTGGTCAGCACAGCATACAGTGGAGTTAACCAGAGTACAGTACAGGCATACCCCGGTTTAAGGACACTCACTTTAAGTACACTTGCGAGTAAGTACATCACGCTCAATAGGCAAACGGCAGCTCACGCATGCGCCTGTCAGCACGTCCTGAACAGCAATACCGGCTCCCTACCTGTACCGAAGCTGTGCGCAAGCGGGGAGACTATAGAGCCTGTTACAAATGCGTTATTTACATCAGTTATGCACGTATATAATGATTGCAGTACAGTACATGCATCGATAAGTGGGGAAAAGGTAGTGCTTCACTTTAAGTACATTTTCACTTTAAGTACATTTTCACTTTACATACATGCTCTGGTCCCATTGCGTACGTTAATGCGGGGTATGCCTGTACAGGGAGTTGAGGTTATTTCTGTTATCTTTCTTTGTATTGTGAGTATTGATGGATCCAGGTCATTAGATTCTAGTTTCTAAAAGGGAAGTTCTGCCTACCTGCTTAAAATAGTGTTTTTGTCATACTACTCTGGTACAGTATAAAAAAAAAAGTAAGTTCATCAGCTTTTCAAGCATCACATTGGCATATTTTCATCGTTTAAAAAAAAAAAAAAAGTACTTTTGCTGCATAAGTAAAACATTTATTTGGGGCTTCCAAATTGCTGCATCTCTGCCTCTTCTATAGCATTAGAGTTATGCCTAATGGGGGGATGGAGAAGGTAGAGGATATCCTGTTCCCTATGGGGTGATCAGCTGCAAGACCCACCCTAAAATGCCTCTGGATTTGAACTTAATTGAGTTCTACGAGTGATCGCACTTTGATAGAAGTGCTCCATAACTACAAAACATGATAGTAACTAAAGAGTGTGAGGGAGTAGGTGGTAGGATACCTTTTATTGGACCAACAAATAGTTGATATGTTTCCATCCCTTTTTTTCTTTCCCGCTCTCCTTTTGTTTCTCTCCCTGGTTCTCCTCTCTGGCAGTTCCATGTACTATAAACCTTGTTTTGTTACTTTTTTTTTTTTTACTTAGTTGGGTTTGGTAATGTCAATGTAGTATTCCTAATTGGAAGGAGTTTGTTCGTCTATTTGACATGAAAATTGCTTAAATGTACTATCACATAATCTTTATACAAATAAAATAAAATCAAAGGAAGCTAAATACAGTATTTAATAAACTTAATCTCTCTACACATACTGTATTTATCATATACCACATTTTATTATATAAAATACCCTGTGTAATATTCTGATCTCTCTAAATATGAAGTAACAATGCAATACATAGTCTAATAACTACAAATAATTTAGGCTAAACACATTCTAACAAATAACAAAAAGGTTACAATGTGTAATCTCTAATTTATAAAATGTTGCTTTCTCAGATTCGGACCACAATGGGAATTAAAAGAAAGAAGGAGAATTGTATCAGTTTATGGTTTGTAAAGCCAAATGGATATACTGTATATACAGTATATACAGATGAATAAATACTTACATATATACATGCATACATATATACATTTATGCATCTATCCCTGCTCACATATCAATATGAACATATGAAGCAGTATTGATACGGTATATAAAAAACCCTCTAAAAATGTTCAAACGAGTTCAACATTTCTCAAGAATGTAAAAATATATCGCCTAGCTCATATACATGTACGGATACTGGTCTATAAAACTCATTTAATATTTAAAAAATGTCAAACCTCCTTCATTAATAGACATATGGCACCTCCCTAAATATTGGCAATATGTAACGCCTGTATGCCCGCAGACCTGGCCAGTCCCCAGTACTGAGGTGGGTAAGGGTATAACATGCACCCACAGCAGTGAGGGCGTGCCCGGAGTGTGGTAATGCGTTGCCGGGCCTGGTAAGAAAGGGTTAACATATACTTGCTGAGTCTGGGGTGCCAGAGGTAGGAGAGTAATGTCCATGTAACAGAGTTCAAGGGTTGGAGAGAGCAGCGTAGTGATGTCCGTAAGCCAGGGTTCAAGGGTTAGAGAAGGCAGCGTAGTGATGTCCGTAAACCAGGGTTCAAGGTCAGGAGAAGGCAGAGTAGTCAAATCCAAAGCAGAGTTCAAGTTCAAACCAAGGGAATCCAAACAGGGGCAGGGACAGGAACATAGCTGAAACAGACAAGGGAGCTAGGCATAGACACTGCACACACAGGAGCTACAGGAAAGCTATGCAGAGCAATGACTAAGAGGACAGAGTGGGGTTATAAAGGAAGGGGGACCAATAGGGATGAGAGGTGGAACAGAGACTTGAGTGACCGTCGATAGCCTCCAGACCGATGGGCGACTTTTTCTTGATTAATGGAATTTGTTTTTTTGCAAGCGAAGGCGTGATCAAGAAAGTTACCACCAGACCCGGAATCGATAAACGCTTCCACTTCTATTTGAAGATCAGAACCTGCCAGAGTTACAGGGGGAAGTATCTTCTTCAGTAGTTACTTAGGGAGAGAGGGGCAAGGAGAGATAGTACCCAGTAAAAGCCACTCTACCTTTACTGGGCGTTCCCGTTTCCCGGTTTCAGGCGGCAGTGACGGAGTCGGTGTTTTGGAGAACCGCAATAATAGCAGAGACCTTCCTCACGACGTCGTGCTTTCTCAGCAGCCCGAAGCTGTTGGCTACCGATCTGCATCGGTTCAGGGGCATCCAACGCAGGGAAGGCCGAAGGAGGTGATCTAAGAGAAACAGGCAGGGATGGGACAGAACGGGAACAATGACGCTCGTGGCGTCGTTCTTGAGTGCGCTGATCCATCCGGATACTGAGAGCAATGACTAAGAGGACAGAGTGGGGTTATAAAGGATGGGGGACCAATAGGGATGAGAGGTGGAGCAGAGGCTTGAGTGAGTGTTTGCAGGGATAGGTCTGAGAGAGCAGGGGAGGAGACAGGGAAATAATCCATAAGATGGCTTGTAAGCAACGGGGGGCAGAACTAGAGTTTGGGGGCGGCAAAT
Organism: Ascaphus truei; assembly: GCF_040206685.1. Lineage (NCBI taxonomy): Eukaryota > Metazoa > Chordata > Amphibia > Anura > Ascaphidae > Ascaphus > Ascaphus truei. The sequence goes on from NC_134483.1 coordinate 232,672,994, forward strand.
AACTGGAGCGGGTGCGCGCGCCTTCTGTAAGTGTGTTATGCGCGCGAACCGTGCGTGTCACAGGGCGCCAGGGGCGCACCGCCGGGGAGACGCTCGGCAGCGGAGGCGAAGGGAAGGAGCGGCGGAGGAGCCAGGTAAGGCAAGGGCTGGGGTGGTAGAAGCACGCCGAGGAATACGGGTACCACGGAGGTTAGCGAGTGACTGGGAACACGCACGCACAGTGCGGGAGCCGCGCACGTGGCCCGAACGTGCGTCAGGGTGCGCAGACCGTGCCATGGAGGAACGGCCGTGAGACGAGGATAGGAGAGAGTGAGGATGTAAGGAAGAGGGGTAGTTAGGTGTCGTGGGAACTGGGGTGACGGGGACACGCTGGGAAGTGTGAATCCCCCGATCCGTTACACAATAGTAATGATGGATATAGATGGAACATAAATATAAATGAAGGAATCAGAGACTAAAATTCTCATGTGATAAAAGCACTAAAATTGATATCTAAATTGAGGCCCCCAGGAGTAAGTGTCCCCAATTTATATATCCAAAATGTTTTACTTTGTATTCATTTATTGTCACGGTGTCCCCCTTTCCAATCTTTCTTTACCCATTCTACTCCAATCTATTTCAATCCAGTGGGATAACCAGCATGATGTCTAGAAAAATGTCTAGGTGCACTGTGACCGAAACAGGAAAAAATCAAGTACAACTATTGTTTAGAGGTGATTAAAGAGAACACACTTGTGAATTATAACTTGACATAAATATATACTGTCCCTGTAAATAGTGCTGCTCCGAGTATGGACTCGATCCCGGTCCATAAACAATTGGCAAAAAGGAGAGGTTCAGGAGCGCAAATATATCCAGGTTTATATGTGAAGAATAAAAAAGGCAAAAATAGTGTGATACTGTATAATGAATAGGAGTAAAAAGTAATAATGTGCAGCTCACTTGCATGGTCCGTGAGTGATAATGGCAATGTGGTTATTCAGAATGACCAACTCATATAAGCATCCAAGCAGTCTCGATGTGACATCCGTCAGCACTAGATAGAAACGATATAGGGATAGAGGAGTACAAAAAGAAACATGAGAACAGCCAAAAAGAAAGTGAACCGGAGGTAGGATCAAAAGTCAAAAATAATAAAAATTTATTAGCACATAGTGCCCGTAAGGAAACTGGAGCAACACTCTGACTTGGCTGAATGCCTTCAGAATATCCACCAACAACTGGGTAGTTTTCAAACATCTGTATAACGCTACCTACGCATTTCACTCGACAGATATTTTGAAACTACCCAGTTGTTGGTGGATATCCTGGAGGCATTCAGAGCCAAGATTTGGTCCTTATGACCCTGGTCATCACTAACTTTCCCTGTGAATGGGCATCGCAGCTGGAATACCAATGGGAGAAGGAGTGCTGCGTCTCCTCCAGATTCTGACCCTGGGTGGTCTCAACGCCTGTTTTTGCATTATGCTTGTAAGTATAATTTCTCGTATCTTTAATTGATAAAAAAATCTGCACCATCAGTGTCTTTTCTATTTTCTATGTGGGATCCCCCTACCTCTGGCCCTACAGTATATCGTTTATTTATTTATCTAATTAATTTATTTATAAAATATTTTACCAAGGAGTTATACATTGAGAGTTAACTCTCTTTTTAAAGTACGTCCTGGGCACAGAGTTATGATGACATATACATAGTTACATTAAGTGAGCAGGGTTATACATTATGTACAAGACATTGCATGCACAGTAAGAGATAATATACATGTAGCCCTCTTTCCTGCTGATATAGAGAGACTACTAGTGCTGTATGTACCTGCTGGCTCAGTGAGATCTGGGCCTCCGCTAATTGAGAGCCTGTGGTAACAATATGTTCTTGGCAGCGCCTCCACCTACCCAGGATCCCCAATAAGTGAGATTCCCCTAGGTATGAATAATGATAACAAGCCACAACGTTGTAACCTTTTACTAATAAGTAATTGCAAAACCTTAGCTTAAATCTATTAGGAATATAACGCATATGGTCACAGTACATGAATAGCTGATATTCAGTAATTATACACCAGTGGTCTGGCCACTCTCCACATTGAGTAATGTCACTTCCCACCACCGCGTGCACCCCACACTGTGTCCAATGTATAGACTCAGTCCCTTGGTCACTCAACCCAGTGTCCCCAAAGAACCCTCCCCCAAGGCGGGATCAGCGCCTGAAGGTACCGGTGTTGGTGCACTTATTAAATACCTGCCGGCTACTCCAGCAGCTGGTAACAGACTTCGAAAAGGATCCGACGATCCAGCGTAGTCTCTCACGAGTTTGGAAATGTCCAGCAGCTAGCCCAAACCACTGATCACACACCGTAGCTCAGGAAGAACACTGTGTCCCTGCCTGCTAATACAGTAATGGAATAGAATATCGCTCTCTCTAGGGTTTTCCCTGCAGCACCACAAGCTAATGGTGACTCAGGGTCTGCACTGGGCCTGAGGGGAAATCTGGCCTACGCAGGTGGGTCACTGATTCCCTGCACACACACAACCTCTCCCCTTGCTCTTCCGGCGCCCTCTGCTAGCGTGGTCTCTCCCCCACGCTTCCCTTTCCTGCCTGCCAGCAATCCCTTCACTCCTATTCGTTCCCTGGTGTCTTGTGGCTCTGCTGAGGCTCATGGGAATTCTAGTTTTACTTCGGAGCCTCCTGGTTATTGGCCAGCCATTCGCGTGCTTACACTGCGCATGCGCGAACTCTCTCCGTGCCTCCGGTCGCGCATGAGTATTGCGCAATGCCCATTACAACATGTCGGCGCCCTGTGCTATCAGGCCGCCGCGGAACCTCCGGACACACCCTCACAACACCCCCCGTGATTGCGCCCTGCAGCGGAGGTACGTAGGGGAAACCGGAACACCCCTACATACAGTTGTGTGAAATAGAAAGTACACCCTCTTTGAATTCTATGGTTTTACATATCATGACATAATAACAAATCATCTGTTCCTTAGCAGGTCTTAAAATTAGGTAACTACAACCTCAGATGAACAACAACACATGACATATTACACTGTGTCATGATGTATTTAACAAAAATAAAGCCAAAATAGAGAAGCTATGTGTGAAAAACTAAGTACACCCTTACAGCTTCCATAGGAATTAAGATGCTAAGTAGCAGACAGGTGCTGCTAATCAAATGCCCTTGATTAATTGATCATCAGCAAGTGTGACCACCTCTATAAAAGCCGAAGTTTTAGCAGTTTGCTGGTCTGAAGCATTCAGGTGTGTGTTAACACAATGCCAAGGAAGAAAGACATCAGCAATGATCTTAGAGAAGCAATTGTTACTGCCCATCAATCTGGGAAGGGTTATAAGGCCATTTCCAAACAATTTAAAGTTCATCATTCTACAGTGAGAAAGATTATTCAAAAGTGGAAAACATTGAAGACAGTTGCCAATCTTCCCAGGAGTGGACGTCCCAGCAAATTCACCCCAAGGTCAGACTGTGCAATGCTTAGAGAAATTGCAAAAAAAAAAACAAGTTACATCTCAGACTCTACAGGCCTCAGTTAGCATGTTAAATGTTAAAGTTCATAACAGTACAATTAAAAAAAAGAGAAAATCTTCCCCCAACGGGACAGGTTGACAGCAGCACAGCAATAGAAGGAGAGAGGCTGGGTTGAGTTAAAAGTAGACTTTAATCAGACATCGTGCTGACAGGTCCTCTGATGCATTTCGGTCCGTGGGACCTTTATCCCACGGACCGAAATGCATCAGAGGACCTGTCAGCACGATGTCTGATTAAAGTCTACTTTTAACTCAACCCAGCCTCTCTCCTTCTATTGCTGTGCTGCTGTCAACCTGTCCCGTTGGGGGAAGATTTTCTCTATCTACTTACACTGCAGGCACGCCGGGCTGGTGCTACGCCTACACGCTGATTCCACGTCTCTCCTCGTCATCCTGCTGCGACGCCTGAGCCGCCGGTCACGTGACCGCCCCCTGCGACCAGCTTGGTGCAGGAGGGTTGGCGGCGGATGCATCCACGCTCCTTACGGATGCCAGGACCATCACTTCGGGGCACGCTGAAGGCACAGAGGAGCATCATTATTTCATCCTTCATACCACACACTCATCAACCGTGAGTCTTTCTATCTCGGCGTTTTTGGAGCTCTTTCTGAGCCAGCCGCTGGGAGAGACATCAGGTCATATATTTAAGCTGTTTCTATACAGCCACGTGTGGTAGGATTCCAATATGACTATCTCTCTAAGGCTTACAGCACCACCCGCAACTTTCTACTGAGCACCTATAGGGTTAAGAATTTTCTTCACCTGTGTATACAATTAAAAAAAAGACTGAGCAAGTATGGTTTGTTTGTTTGGAAGGGTTGCCAGGAGAAAGTCTCTTCTCTCTAAAAAGAACATGGCCGCACGGCTTAGGTTTGCAAAGTTGCATCTGAACAAACCACAAGATTTCTGGAACAATGTCCTTTGAACAGACGAGACCAAAGTGGAGATGTTTGGCCATAATGCACAGCGCCACGTTTGGAAAAAACCAAACACAGCATATCAGCACAAACACCTCATACCAACTGTCAAGCACGGTGGTGGAGGGGTGATGATTTGGGCATGTATTGCAGCCACAGGACCTGGGAACCTTGCAGTCATTGAGTCGACCATGAACTCCTCTGTATACCAAAGTATTCTAGAGTCAAATGTGAGGCCATCTGTCTGACAGCTAAAGCTTGGCCGAAATTGGGTCATTCAACAGGACAATGATCCCAAGCACACCAGCAAATCTACAACAGAATGGCTGAAAAAAAATCAAGGTGTTGCAATGGCCCAGTCAAAGTCCAGACCTCAACCCGATTTAAATGCTGTGGCTGGACCTTAAGAGAGCTGTGCATAAACAAATGCCCACAAACCTCAATGAACTGAAGCAACGTTGTAAAGAAGAGTGGGCCAAAATTCCTCCACAACGATGTGAGAGACTGATAAAGTCATACAGAAAACGATTACTTCAAATTATTGCTGCTAAAGGTGGTTCTACAAGCTAATGAATCATAAGGTGTACTTAGATTTTCACACATGGCTTCTCAATTTTGACATTATTTTTGTTAAATAAATCATGACATAGTGTAATACGTCATGTGTTGTCGTTTATCTGAGGTTGTATTTACCTAATTTTAAGACCTGCTAAGGAACAGATGATTGTTATTATGTCCTGATATGTAAAACCATAGAATTCAAAGAGGGTGTACTTTCTTTTTCACACGTATGTTATAGGCGTATGCAACAGTTACAGACCAGATTAAAATGTGAGACAGATTTAGTTTTTAAAGAACTTAGTTCAACTGGTGTTGGCTATGAGAGTCTCCGCCCTATCTGGCTTTGATGGAAGTCACAACAAGACTACTTGGATGCTTATATGAGTTGGCCACTCTGAATAATCGCATTGCCATTATCACTCACGGACCATGTGTGAGAGCTGCACATTATTACTTTTTCTTGCCTATTCATAATACTGTATTAAACTATTTTTATATTTGTGTTCCTGAACCTTCATTTCTGCCAATTAGGTACTGTACATTGTGAGTTTGGATCTTTTTTTGTATGTTGCATACGCAGAATATGTGTCTGTAATGCTCAAATCACTTTACCTACATATTGAAGGCCACACGGACACACTAATAGGTATAGCACATATTGGGTTTATGTGGTGCGTGATATTAAATGTTTCTCCTTTTTTATTTGATTTAAATTCTAATTTATTATTGTGACTGTAATTGCATGCTTTACAACTGTAGCATCTGTAAAAGTCAGTGGGTTTCATTTGTATCTTTTTCTTTTTGATGAATAGGGGCTAGTTTACTTTTAAGATTGTTAGCTCTCTTAAAGGCCATTGATGGTTTCTTAGGCAAATATATCTTTTGAAGATATTTGGATATTATTCTTTAAATACTAGGTGCTTTATCCTTATATTTAGCAATAAACATCCCTTCATTCCCCAAAATAGTTTCTTTCTTTTCTTGTCTTCAAGGATTAATGTGATCATTTATATCCAGGGACTGCTCTCCTTTTTTCATGGCATCATCTTCTCTATCTATTAATCTTTACTTAGAATGTTTGCTTGTTTAAATCTTATATTTTACTATAATTTCTCTTGATCCTTTTGAATTGTTCATAAGGTATATTGGAAAGCCACTGAGGGTGATGGCAACTTGTTCCAAAGATATAATTGTTTGTATCATCATTCTTAAAGAATGTTTTACTCTATATTTTGTTCTATTTGGCAAAAATGACTAGTTCCAAGAATTTAAAAAGATTTCTATTGAATTTACTAGAAATTGGGAGATTCAAATTATTTACATTAAGAATTTCCAAAAATATTTTGATGCTATCGACATTACCTCTCCATATGAACAGGATATCATCTATATACCTTCGTCATAGAACCCGTTTTGTGCCAAACTCATTGTTATTCCAAATCATATTATCCTCCCATACTCCCATAAACAGATTGGCATAGCTTGGCGCAAACCTAGTCCTCATGGTGATAGCTGTAGTCTGGAGATAGTATTTGTCACAATAAGTAAAGAAATTAAGTCTTAATATTAACAGAATTCCCTCAAGAATAAATTGTCTTCATTCTTCTATTAGGCTCGTGTCCCTATTTAAAATATTTTTGATTGCGATACATACCTGACTATGGTCAATTGCTGTGTAAAGGGAGCTACGACACACATAAAACATGCATCATCCCTCCGTTCTACTGTAGGCCCTCTATTATCTTCAATAGTTGAGTGGTGTCTCTAAGGTAGGATGATAGGGTTTTGACATATTTTTTTAGAAATAGATCCCTATATTGGCATAAATGAGATGTCAGTGAATCGACACCTGATATAATAGGCCTACCATGTGGCCTGCCTAGGCTTTTGTGTACTTTCGGGAAAAAGTAAGATATTGGGATTCTGGGATTATTTTTCAAGAGAAATTTGAAATCATCACTATTAAGTACTAAACATGTCTTTTCTCTATTTTCAGTTCTTTAGAAAAGCATTTTGTGGGATCCTGTTCTCAAATACAATAAATATATTGGTCATTGAGAATATTAAATGCTTCTTCTAGATAATAATCTTTATCCATGACTATTACCTCCCCCCATTTATCAACTGGTTGTATTACTAAATCTGGATTATTCATTAAATTATGTAAAACTTCAGGTTCAATTTTTAATTAAATTATGATTTTTAATATTTGTTTTTTCTTTAAGACTCTCTAATTCAAAATTAATAGATTGATGGACAACCTCAATGAAATTACCATTATCAAAACTAGGATAAAAGGTTAATTTAGGCATCAGATTTGTATGTTTGACATTTTTTTCCAATATATTATCTAATCTCAATGGATCAGTTTTTATGTAATTTGCATTTCTCACAATACCGTTTTTTTACATTTTTTTTTTTAGAAAATTTCTTTTTAGAGTAAGATTTCTGAAGAATTTATTTGTACCGACAAAGAGGTTGAAATTACTTGGACCCCTTATACTGTAGGTGCAAAAGAGAGACCTTTAAAGATTAGACTGACCTGTTCTGGTGTAAGTAGGACTTTGCTCATATTAAATATGCTTTCTTTTTGCTAATTATTATGTTTGTCTTTTTCTTCTGTATTGCTCTTCCTCCTCTTGTTCCTCTAAATTTATTTTTCTTCCTATCGTTGAAGCTGAGAGATTTTCGGCCCACAAAGGAGAAAAACAATTTTCTGTCTCCCATATTCCCCCTGTTTTTTTGTTCTTTTCTTAAAAAGATCCTCTAGTGTCTCTAGCCTCAAAATTGTATTGGCTTCAATACCATGTTTTTTCTCTATTTTTTGGTCCTACATCTCTCTCAGCTCCTTCTATGTGTGAACTTAATATTTCTCTATCAATAAGTGATATTATGTGTGTAATACATATATTCTTTTATGTACTACACTATGTTTTGCTCTTTCTTATTCTGAGTGGGATATGAGATCCCTGCAAAGAGGAGAGAAAATATCCCAGTCCATACTAATATACATTTTTGCAACGAGAGTTCACATTTGACTCCATGTGAGTGTATAGATTGAGACTCTCACACAACTCTTTTCACGCTATAAACTTTATTTCACTATAGAATCAATTATTTATTTTTTACATCTTTGCACTCCACCAATCTAACTAAATCTGTATTTATTGCTTGAAAAACTGAATGCACAGTCTATATCAAGTTTGTAAACGCATTATAGTACAGTATATGTTTGCAAATTTGCACTGGTTTATTGTATTCATTTTATTTACTTTGTTCTCACTGAAGTCCCTATTGTCACTGGGAGCGCTTTCAATTTTGTGGTTCTTATATTGGGCTCCACATCACACTGTTTCCTCCTTTTTATATTGTTACTGTTGATGTTCACTTCTTTTTATATGACTTTAGAGGGTTCCATTCACTTCCCTATTCTAACTTTTGTTCCAACAATTTTTCATCTATACAAATAGAAGAAAGCTTAAAAACACTATAGGGTAATATAGCAATATATATTGGATTCCACAGCTCATTAATGATTGCACTCACAAAATAAAAAAGATCAAATAGTACATGGGGCCTATCTATCTATATTTTTCGTTTTTATGTACAGTATATCACATTTTCTATGGCTTTGTACATGTACTGTACTATTGTTTCATTTTTACATTATGCTGGGAAATATATATACTGTAGATTCTTATATCTCAATATTCTTCTGAAGACATTTTTTTTTAAAATATATATATTTATAACTTTGTTTATTTTGTATTTTTCAAAAGGGCACAGAAAAGAAAAGTGGCAAAGGGAAAATATAAGCTCATAACATGTTCCATCACATAACAACATTTGGTTTACAGCTTATTGGGGTGGGGGAGTAAGGGGAAAAAACATACAGGGCAACAAGGGGAAGAAAAGAATAAAAGGAAATAAAAATACACTTAACTTTTTTTTTGCTTTTCTGGTGTCAGTGTTTATTAGTGTTAACAATAGAAACATATTTGAATTTGTTTTTTATCGGCAAACTATTTAGTTTCCATACTTCATTACGCTGCCTTTATCTCCTACCTGTGGCTGGGCTGCTAAAAGATGTCTAATTCAATAGGAAATTATGCTTACTTTCTGGTTTTCATTCGCTTTAACCAGAAGTGCAAGATGATCAATCAGTGGTGTTTTTCCGGTGTTTTTCAGTTAAAAACCTAAAACCGCATTCCCTATTTATAATTCTGTACAAATTCTTTACACATTAAGTTTATACTGAGCACCCATAGAAATGTTTTCACTAATCATCATCAATCCATCTTGGTTTCTGTACATTTCTAATCTGGGTAGTGAGATGTACAGTGGCAAGTTTGTTTAAACTTTACCCTATTTTTTACATTTCAAGTACTGTATATTCTTGATTTTTTTCAACATCCACAATCCTAGAGAAAACATCTCCTTGCTTTTTTAATGGGGAGTAAGTAAGGTGAATCCTTGGGGCTTTCTTCTACCATCCTTTTTGACATTTTCTTTGTATTATTTTAACCCAGTGCCCCATGTAACTACTATTCTAGATTTAGCCTTTAGGTAAACCTCTACTATTACTTGTCTAGACTGCTGTTTCAAATAAAGAAACTGTTGATGGGTACACCATAGGTGCACAATTATAGATGATTTGGAGTTTAATTCTTCCCAGCAGGTCCTGATTGAATTTCTTACCATGGAGCTAAGACCTTTCAAGGAAGCTGTGCCCCACTGAGAGCCACTGTCAATCAGACCATTCCATTGATCAATTTCCAAAAATAGTAGTTCACAAATTCACAGAACATTAAGCTTTGACAAAAAACTTAGAAAGAGTAGCCTCTCAAATATTTCACACCATTGCTCAGCACATCTACTGTAGGCACACAATATTTCCAACTATTCACATAAACACTACCATAATGTACATCAATGACTCCTTTATTTACACACTTTCCCAAGCAGCTCCAATTCTTTCATTTACAAACACATATCCCTACGCATTGGTGCGTTAAGTCATTCACTCGTTCTATCACTCACTCAATAGCAGATCAAGCAATGATATTTTATAATATTATTTAATATATTCAGAATTTTATTTATTCACATAACTCGATCCAGACAATCTTGTTTTGCACTAATTCCCATAGACTGACCCAATTTATTTACAGTATTTCCTCATTTGTTCACTTACTCATTTACTTACTCAACCATTCTACTGATTTATTTCTATAGTAACATACTTCTAGGCAATAATGTATATTCAGTGATGCCAAAGCATGTTCTGTATGTACAGGAATGTAGTTGCATGTTTGGAGCAATGTTCTGCTTTGAGTAGGACACCTTTACATGAAATTAATAGATGTGAACCAGGCTTGCCCAGGCTTGAGCCTCGGGAAATCATGCATTAACCTGTGTTTGCGTTAACTTTTTGCCTGCAAATCTAGTATTTGGTGGAGATAAAGTGACTTGCCCAAGGTCATAAGGAGCTGACACCAGGATGTTAACCATGCTTTAAATTCAGTGTCATTATTTTCAGAGTCAGAAGCTTTACTCACTGATATATATATATATATATATATATATATCAGGTCCCCTCTGTGTCCCCCTTACTTTCACTGCGGGTGCGGGAAACAGGGGAGGCTACTGCCAAGCCGCCAGCGCTGCAGGCAGGCCCAGTATAGGTGCCTCTAATGTTGTGGAGGGCGGCTGCACAGCGGGAGCTTCAGAGCTCCACAACGGACTGGTGGCGGCCATCTGAGACACGCGCATGCGTGATAGGACACTCGCGCATGCGCAGAAAGAAATGCAGTGGTCATGTTAGAGATAAATGTCCCATGAGCCTTGGGATGCTGCCATGTGGCGCGCAATAGCCAATAGGGCTGCAGCAATCCCCTGCTCCTAAAAGAGATACATGTGGCGCGCTGGGACCGCGCGCTCAGTCGGCATGGGAGCAGAGAGAGAACAGGTAAAGCAGAGAAACTAGGGGGGCTAGTTTGCCCCCTTAGGCCCTAGGTAGGCCCTGAGACCCTAACAGCCTGTGGGTGCTTTAGAGACAGGCCCCTCAGATAGGGACATTGTCCCATTAGTTTAAAGTGTTAAGGACACAGCAGCGACACCGCACTTTACTTGTGGACTGTGGTTTGGGACCAGACCACCACCGCAAGACATAGACTATCTTCATGGTTGGACACTCCAGTGGGAGTCCACCCCACAGAGATGTGGATGCCATCGGAGACGACCACGAGGGACAGACTGATCTTATCGATGGCCGGTGGTACCCGGGGGTTGGAGCTCCCGGCAGGTATCCAATTCACCAAGTGCACCAACAAATCACACACTTTCTGTGGGTAGTGCTACCGCACACTTTGAAGTTGGTTGTGGCTCCTGTGGACACCGGGTATATAGGTGCCAAGGGCACCTCAGTACTTTGGAAGGAAACCTCACCAGGGTGTGGAAAAGGTGGTTGAACAGTGGGGCACTGTGGGAGGGACGGCCGTGCGAGGCCCACATAATATGTTGTGTTATGGTGTTATTTAGGTTCAGTAAACCTGCTATTATATACCAGTGCGTGTGTTCATTGTATTCATCCTGTGAAAGGATTATCCAGCGTGGCTAGGATCCCTCACAGGTGGAGGCACTGTCACCAGAACTAATCAGGTACACCACAGGCTCCCTGCAATGGAGGATCAGGCCTCCTGTGAGCCTATCACAAGTAGTCACCATAGACATGAGGGAAAGGGGGCTACATTTGGAGGTGCTGCTGAGATTCAGACCTGGGGTGCCCAAACCAGCAGGTAAATTAGAAAAACAAAATCCAACGCCATGTTTGTGCTCTCCCAGCAAGAGTTCCACACCTGGGCCTTGGAAGTCCAAGAACCCACCCCGCCACATGGTCGCGGTGGGAAATGTTTCCCTCTGTCACCCCAGTGGGAGATCCGGGATCACATAAGATGGCTCCCCCGTCTAGCCAACGCATGAATTAGAGGGTTAAAATATGACCCTACATTTAATTGAAGTTCCATAATACTGACAGCGGGCCAAGAAATATGCGTGGAAGATGCTCCTTAGGTCCTAAATTTACCAGAGGCCCTGCCCGGGCTGCCCGCTAATATTCCCTGGGCTACCACCTTCCAATGCCGTGTCCACCCCGGGACCCTCCTTAGAGGTCCCCTATCAGGCTGAAGCGTCCACCCCCTCCTACATCCTGGTGGAATGGAGGACTATAGCCCCGGCCTCGAGTACACCAACCAGGGCAGAATTACCCATACCCAGGGTGACCTTCACTCCAAGTGCCAGGCTAGAGGCATCCTGTCGAGCCGAAACACAAGCCCCATGAGAGTAGCCCTGCACCGGCCCCTAGCCCAAGGCTCGAACTTCACAGTTGTCTGTTCACTGGTGGCTCCAACTTGGGAGTAACTCTACCCCAACTAGTACAAGCTCTAACCATGTCTTCCCAGTCCCAGAACTATCGGGAGCTCAAGGCCTTCTCCGGCGTGTCGCCCTTTCCCGTTGGGGAAGAAGAATTTGAGACCTGGAAGGAACATACCCTTAAGGTGCTGGAAGAATGGTCCTGCACAGAGGCCGTGAAGCAGCAACGGATAATGGAGAGCTTCCGACACCCCGCCTCCACCATGGTGAGCATGCACTGAGATCAGAACGCCAATATCTCGGCCCACAGGATCTTGGACCTATTGATACGAGTCTATGACATAGAAGAAGATGAGAGTGAACTTTGGTCCAAGTTATATGGCCTCAGACAGAAGGAAGTGGAAGACCTGTCCACCTTCATACAACGGATCCAGTTGGTCCTATGTAAGCTACGGACCCACAATATCATTCCAGCCACCACAGTGGATGAATATTCCTGTAAGCAATTCCTCAGAGAGGCTGCACCTATGCATGATATAGTCATTATGATCAGGTGTTCTCTGCTTCAAGGACTTCCCCCTACATCCGAGGAGCTACTAGGTCTACTGAGAGGGCATAAAGTACAGAGGACAATTCCTCTTGGAGGATGCCTACTTCTGCATCCAGGATGCCCCAGAGATAAACTCATACCTCCAGGACTGGTGTGAACCAAGGTAGCGGTTGCTTCAACTGTAGACTAGTGAAAGGGCATGAAGCCTATACTCGCTTACATACTCCCAAAAAGTCTGAGGAGTCCTGAAGGAGGGTCTCAAAGGCTAAGGAGGCAGAAAATACAGAGGACAATTCCTCTTGGAGGATGCCTGCCTCTGCACCCAGGATGCCCCAGAGAGAAACTCCTACCTCCAGGACTGGTGTGAAACAAGGTTCAACTGTAGACAGGGACTGTTCGAAGCCCAAGAAATCCAACCCTAAGGTCATGACCTGCAAGGTGCAACCGGCAGAAACACCCTCCATGTCATCGGAGAGCGTGTCAATGCCTAGCCCCGATGAAGCCTCCCCACGGACGACTGCAGTCGTATGGGACAGCCACTCTTATAAGGGTCCTCGTGGAAGGTATCTACTAATCAGCTTTGCTGGATACCGGATAAAAAGTGACCATATCCCAACCCTTCTACGACCAACATCTTAAGCACCTGCCCATGCAGTCGGCGGAGGAGATGAAGCTGTGGTGTCTCAGTAATGAGGACTACCCCACTGATGGTGGGGTAAAAGTTCGGTTGAATATACCGCAGCTGAACACTGCCAAGTCTTATACCATGGAAGTGGAGGCTCTGATATGCCCTGAGCCCCGAGAGCATCCAACCTCCCCAATGATCTTGGGAACCAACGCCGATGTGGTGCGAGCAGTGATCCAAGATTATCTATAGGAGGCCGGCGAACTACCACTGTCTTCCCTACGGATCCATCCGGTACTGAATGAAGAATACTGCTGGGTCTAGGCTCAGGAAGGATATGGTGACCTATTCAATCTCACCGCGGGGTTGACCGAGATTCCACCAGGGGGAGTGAAGATCATGCATGCAGTATGCTGTTATCCGGGCAGAGACGAGGCCAACCAGTATTTCTCTCTAGAGAGTACGCCAGAGGAAGACATAAATAGAGGGTACAAAATAGTACCGGAAGTAAGAGAGTGGAAATCCAAGATTTCTGGGAAAATCCAGGTGTTCATCCAGAACATCTCTCCTTACACCATGCCATTCGACCAAGGTCAAAGACTGGGCAGAATATACCCAGTTACTCCCATCGAGACGATGGCTCAAGTGAATGCCACCACGGTGCAAAATCAGCTGGTCGGGCTGCCATTTGACTTCGGGGAATCGACCCTTTCAGCCGAATGGAAGGAATGGCTAAGCACCAAGTTGGAGGGACACCAGGAAGTGTTCTCCACCAGTGAGATGGATGTGGGCTGCAGCCAAAATACAGCACATGATCTAGCTGAATGAGACCATGCCATTCAGGGAGCATTCCCAATGCATCGCTCCAAGAGATGTGGAGGATGTGAGGGATGTCCTACAAGATATGGAAACAGTGGGCATCATAATGGAATCCCATAGCCTCTACGCATCCCAGATCATGGTAGTACGCAAAAAGAATGGGTCGGTCCGCTTGTGTGTAGACTATCGGACCCTGAACAACTGTACCAGATCAGTACACTCTGTAACGGACATGCTCGCCACAAGCCGGGACCGGACCGCGGGGCTGAAGTGGGGATGTGAATACACCGAACTTAGACCACAAAGCCGGTTCTGGATTACGCAGTGCGTAGTCATTCGTAGCAGGGTCAGGGTTGGAGAGGCCAGGGTAGTCCTTTGACATGCCAGGATCAGGGTTGGAGATGGTAGAGTAATCGATGTCCAGGCTTGAGTTCAGCAACAGGAAGTCAGGAGCACACCGCTTCAGCGCAGCAGCTGAAGTGCGGGAATGGCCTCTGCGCAAGGAGCGGCCCATGATAAGGTCTCTGCAAGGGCAGAATGCAGGTCTCGGGAATAAAGAAAAGGAAAGGCTGGCACTGGGGGCCCAGCGCTTCAGCACAAGACAGGGATGTGTGGGAATTCCTCCAATGCCTGAGCAGAGAGACAGAGCACAGGTGAGTGCTTGCAAATCTAAGGCCCAGGACATAGTGAAATCAGCGTCACTGAGGCGGGCTGAGCCGTGCTGAACAGATGCACAAAGCCCCTGCATCTGTAATCAGCACGGCTATAGTTTCTCCCTCCACATGCTTGCTGATGTGTGCGGAGGCTGAGAAAATCAGAGGAGACAGGAGAATTTGAAATTTTGCTGCAGCCTTTTTTTCCCCTACTGTGAGCAGAGCCACCAGACCAGAGTAGAGGCAGCACAGAGGTGTGTGTGAATCTGTGTGTGTATGTGTATGTTGTGTATGTATGTGTGTCTGTGTATGTGTTTGTGTGTGTCTGTGTATGTGTGTGTATATGTGTGTGTCTGTGTATGTGTATGTATGTGTGTGTTTGTGTGTGTATATGTGTATGTATGTGTGTGTTTGTGTGTGTATATGTGTGTGTCTGTGTGTGTGTGTGTGTGTGTGTGTGTGTGTGTGTGTGTGTGTGTGTGTGTGTGTGTGTGTGTGTGTGTGTGTGTGTGTGTCTGTATGTGTGTTTGTGTCTATGTGTGTGTGTGTGTATATGTGCGTGTGTGTATATGTGTGTGTGTGTGTGTGTGTGTCTGTGTGTCAGTGTGTGTGTGTGTGTGTGTGTATGTGTGTGTGTGTGTGTGTGTGTGTGTGTATGTGTGTGTGTGTGTGTGTGTGTGTGTGTGTGTGTGTGTGTGTGTGTGTGTGTGTGTGTGTGTGTGTGTCTGTGTGTGTGTGTCTGTCTGTGTGTATATATGTGTGTGTGTGTCTGTGTATGTGTGTGTGTGTGTGTGTGTGTGTGTGTGTATATGTGTGTGTGTGTATGTCTGTGTGTGATGTATGTGTGTGAATATATTTATCAAAGTTGCACAATGTTAATAAATAATTTATTCTCACAACATGTCTTTTTTTTTTCATTTTTAAAATATTATATTATATATACACACACACACACACACACACACACACACACACACACACACACACACACACACACACACACACACACACACACACACACACACACACACACACACACACACACACACACACGTTCCCCAGTGACACACAAACACACAGACCACTTCAAAGTGACACACACAGAGCTACCAAGTGACACACACACACAGTGATACCCACCTCCCAAGCACGCTTGCTGTCTCCTCTGCCAGGACAGCAAAAAGCTCCTGGTAGAGCGAGCGACAGCAAGCAACAGCGAGCAGCAGCACAAAAGTGTTTACTATGTCCCAGGCCTAAGGGAAGGTCTGTTCTGAGAGCTCACCAACTCTGCAAGAGTGAGCTCCAGCCAAAACCTGGAATGGATTCCTTACAGTAACCCCCACCCACCCTTTAGGTAAGAACTCCGGGCGAACAGGGTCACTCATAGATCTGGGGGAAATAGAATTGTTCCTGAATTGTCTTAGGCGGGAAGTAGCCCCGTAATCCAGCAGTTCATTGGCGAGTAACATCGGTAAGAACTCCGGACAAACAGGATCACTCATACTGTAGATCTGGGGGCAAAGAATTGTTTGTGAACTGTCTTAAGTGGGAAGTAGAAACATAATCCAGCAGTTCATTGGCGATTACCATCTTTAGACAACAGAGTGGTGGTACTGCGATTCTTGACGTGCAGAAAGCATCACAAAACAATTTGGAAATCCAGAGCTTTGCAAGAACAGGAGAGTCCAGAACAGGGACGTCCGAGAGGCACAAGTCAGGTGTCCGGTAGTCAGTGCTAGTCCCAGAGTACAAGACAAGACAGAGCGATTGTTGGTCGGTTGTGGTAGAGGAACATCCTGGAAGAGCAATGGCATTGCCCAAATGGGTACGTAAAAGTTTGTGAGAAGCTATTACTCAAAAGGAAATCTGGACAGTGGTTAGCGAGGGTAGAGAGTGGGTGGGTTCACTGAAAGATACTGATATAATTATTTTGATTCAGCCCAGGCCCATTATCCCAAACAAGTCGAGTGTGACAGTAGTAGCTTATGTTTATATAGTTTTCTGCCGTGGCACTGGCAAACGATAGGAGGCCAGCATTCCTGGGCATCTGAGGTTTAGGGAGCATCAGGTCCGAAGTCTAGACATCCGGGAAGGGTACAGTAGGCACCAAAGAACAAGCAGAGAAAAGCATGCCCGTGTCCACCATGGGAGCACAGAACGGACACCACAGACAATGCAAAGAAGTCCAACAGGGGTGTTTCAATCTTTGACGAGGGCAACATGAAATCCAAAGGAAACACTTCAGGCACCACACGGGGCCCTGCGGACATAGGATCTACTAGCAAAGTGAGAAAGCTTGGATCCATACGGACTTTATCCGGTACAGCAGGAAGCAAGGAGAGTGGTAAACCTGACTTAGAAACAGAAGTCTTGGGTTTAGAACTGGGTACTTCAAACACAGAGAAAGGATCAGGGCAACACAAACTTGACTGAGGAGTGGAAGTCCCAGAGTCATAGGCTTCACGCGATACTGTAGGAGAGACAGTACTGAATATCTCTGTTTCGAACACAGGGGTCCTTTGAAGTAGTAGAACCATTAGGTACTAGCGAAACCTCACTCGAAGGTAAGTCTAAGTTTGCGGCAGAAGTAGAGAACTCTGTAGTAGGTACCCCAAATATTGTGGAAGAATCAGAGAAGTATAACTCAGTTTTAAACACTGGGTCCTTTGAATCTGTAGGAGAAACAGGTACTACAGAAGGTTCCAAGAGAGATAACCCTGAGTTCATAATAGCCACCATGCAGTCTGTAGCAGATACCTCAAATACTGTGGGAGAGTCAGTGAGAGACAGTATTGTCTGAGGAGTGGGAATCCCGGATTCAGAGGTTGCATGGGGTACTATGGGGAAAATAGGGAGGTAGGGGTGATGCTTTGCTGTGGGAATCTTAGGATCATCCATGGTTATAACAGGACCTGCAGAACAGTCAGTGAGGGATATGTTTGTTCCAGAAATGAATGCCTGAGAGGCAGCAGCAGGTTACCCTAGGCACAGCACAGGGGACCGAAAAAGGTATACAGGTCACTGAAGTGAGTATTTGAGAAACAGCAGAGACCAAACTAGGCATTTCAATTGAATCAGAGAAAGTTGTGCTCATCTCTGAAGGGAAGAGTTGAGAAACAGCAGGAACTGGACAAGGTACTTCGATTGAATCAGAGGACCTTGCGCTAGCCTCTGAAGTGGGTATCTGTGAAACAGCAAGGGCCAGACTAGATGCTTCAATTGAATCAGAGAAAGTTGTGCTTGTCTCTGATGGGAATATTTGTGGAAGAGCAGGGACAGGACTAGGTACTTCTATGGAATCAGGGGAGATTGCGCTTGTTTCTGAAGTGGATATTTGTGAAACAACAAGGGCTTGATTAGGTACTTCAATAGAATTAGAGAAAGTTACGCTTGCCTCTGAAGTGGGTGTCTGAGAATCCATAGTGGGGGCATCAGGCTCTATGGGAGACTCTGTGGCAAGGGTCTTGGAATCAATTAACGAAATTGCAGGTATTACAGACATAACAGCGAAGACACCTTGTAAAACAAGAATTTTGGCAAAGGTGATAGGCATCTCTGTACAGGGGAGTCGGAGGGCAGGAAGCCTGGCTTTACATCAGGAGTTAGAATAGTGACACAGGTTAACACAGGAAGTGGTGGAGAATCCTTAGAAGCAAGAAGGGGAGACAAATAGCATATAAGGCTGCGGTCCCAGTCAACACTGTGGCACGCGCGCTCTGGGGGGGGGGTTTCGGCGCGTGCACAGCGCTAACCGTGATCTGCAGTCTACAGGGAGAGAGGGAGATTGCGATGGGGGGGGGGGCATGGTGGGAGTTTTGCGGGGGCATGGCCATGACCTCACGCAGCTGGTTTGCTCTCATTGGGTGAACCGCCGGCGGAGGCGTGGCCACACCTCCGTCGCCAGTTCTAAACTCAATTTCATTGAGTTTAAAAAACCTGGCAGTACGGCGCGGCTGCACCTTCAGCGGGAAGGTGCGTATTGAGCCCAGCGTGCACTGTAGCAGTTATTGGGACTGCAGCCTTAGGGATCAGAGACAGATAAGCTGAACTCTGAAGTGATAGCCTGAGGGGCAGTAAAAGGGGAACTAATCGCTGTAAAAGGTTCCAAGGAAACAGACAGAGTCAAGTACAGGAATTGCAAAAGTCTGAGACACAGGAGGAATAGCATAGGGTGTAGCAAAAGTATCAGAGACAAGGGAATCTGCGTGCTGGCTCTTGGCTAAAGCAGACTCATGAGCATTACTTTCAATTGGGATCAATATTTCAGAAGAAGTCTCAGGGAACTCAGTAGCAGGAACTTTATCTGGAACAGGAGAAAGAAAGCATTGAACCTCAACAGGGTCAGCAACTTCCTTTCAGGAGAGGCATAATGTGCGAAGTCTGTCTTTAAACCTAGGGGTTGAGAACTAGCAAGGGATAAAGCAGACAGTGCATGAGATTCAGAGAAAAGGGGAACTGACTTGGAAACTGGGGGCATAGAAGGTTCATCTTCAGGCTCTAGGAAGGTGACATTGGCTTGAGGATTACAAGAATGCACGAAAGGTGCCTCTAAGGGTTTACAAGCAGGGGTTAAAGAAGGCAAAACATCAGAGTCAGAAAAGTGAGAGGTAGAATCAAAACCAGGGATCGTGGCAAACTCCTCTTTTGGTTTTAGAGGAACAAAATCAGTTTGATAATTTTTAGGAGAAGGAGGTACCTCCAAAGGTTTAGTAACAAGACTAGTAGCGCAGGGGAACTGTCCAGTGACAGCGTAGCTAGCGAGGAGAGGGTCACGCTCTTTTATGCACTGATCCAAAGCTAAGGAAAGTTCATGGAGCGTACTTTGAGCCTGCACCAGTTGCACAGGATTCACTTTTTCCCAGGTCATAGGAGAACCAGGAGAAGGGACACAGGAGAGCAGGGTCTGTTTTAACTCTCTAAGGTGCTGGGCCTTAATAAGGAGTTACTTACAGAGCAGTCTTTCAGATGGAGTTAGTCACAAGAAACTGTATGGTGCTCCAACATGAACCACTGGCTAAATAGCCCAAGACTATAAGCATATAAATTGTGTCCCTGGAGGTCCCAGACAGTCCAGACCAAAATACTCCAACCCTTGCAATAAACCACTTCCACTAGATACCGATTAGCTGGAAAAGATCCCACTGCAATGATGTGGGACCTTCACTGGCTAGTGACCAGACATAAATATCGGTTGGGTAAGTATGGGTGTATACAAATAAACAGGTTGGAGTGACTCACATTTGTAGGGTCTTTTGTGGGAATTCCTCCATGGGTGCGTGCTGCCGTTACTCCACAAGACCGGTCATCCAAACGAAGGAGAGATGGAGCACAGCTGGAAACAAAATGAACTACTAGGAGAGTGGGACCCAGATAAAAAAAGTTAGTTTATTGGATCAGTGCAAAAATACAACAAACGGAGCCCTCAGGCCCCCACCAACGCGTTTCGAGCCGGTGGCTCTTTCTCAAGGTGTAAGGTATGTTTCCAGCTGTGCTCCATCTCTCCTTCGTTTGGATTTCAGATGGAGTTAGACCCTTAAACAGGGACTATATTTCAGGTGGGGGCATTATTTCAAACAAGAACCGGTCTTCAGAAAGTATTTCAGACAGGAACATTCCCACCCTCACCACAGGGTGGTACGAGTTTGTGGGGCTGAGCATACTGTAACGGATGTGCTCGCCACAAACCGGGACCGGACCACGGGGCTGAGGTGGGAATATGAATACACCGACCTTAGACTACGAAGCCGGTTCTGGATTACGCTGTTCGTAGTCATTCGTAGCAGGGTCAGGGTTGGAGAGGCCAGGGTAGTCCTTTGACATCAAAAAGTATATTGCTGTCATGCGCTCAGGCTTATCGCCAAGTGATTGGAACACTCAATGGTGTAAATAGGCTGGAAGGGAGGCATACAGAGCATCGAGAGACTGCTAGAGTGGTCGGGGCTCAGGGGTAAAGAAAGGTAAACTTACCCCTGTCAGCTCTTCCGTCCTGGGTCCTGTAGCTCCTTGGTAGCCCTTCCTGCAGCGTGCATCCGGCAAGATGAGCATGTACTGTCACGGCCCCTTTTAATCTCCAACATCCCCGAAAAAATTCGGGGATGTTTTCCGACTCTCACGGGCCTTCTCCGCGCGGCCCTAAATCAGCTGATAGCGCTAATAGCGCTAGACAATGAAAGCGCTTAGCGCTAAACAATAGAAATGCCCGCAGGCGCCCAAAATGGCCGAAAAAAGCCCCCATCAGCCCGCGATTTGCCCGCGTTTTTTAAAATCGCGGGGAAAAGGCCGCAGGAGGCTAAAGGCGGCCGCCACTGTAGAGATGAAGAGAGAAGATCCGGTGCAACAGCAACCAGCCAGAAGGCATGAAGGCGGAAGGGGAGGGAAGGGGGGAGGAGGAGGGGGGGGGAAAGGGGAGAGGAGGGGGGATAACAGAGTAGAGAGACATTTGTATCAATATACTGAGTTTAAACAACAAAGTGTTGCAGTTCCCAATCTGTATTGATCCCTGCTGGATATACTGCTCCGGCAGCTTTTATTCGAAGTAATCACCGGCTTGTATCTGGCATGTTCCTGTAATGCCACGCTGTTCACCCGGAGCATGCCGGGCTCTCAGCCAGGGTCATGCCCGGCTGACGCGCGGTTGATGTGTTTATTGATAATGGTTCGGATTTTAATAGGCTGCAATGCTTCGCGTGTCCGCCAGATGGCATAAATTCATGAATTGTAATGCGCCGAATCAGTAATGTGTCGGCTTGCAGGTGTTTCGTTTAAAAAAGATACCGTACCACAGTGTGCTATTGTAACTTGGCCTTGGCCTTGAGACTGAAGGAAGAGGTTGCAAAAATTTATCAATTTAGGCTTTTCATATTAAAGAAAGACAAAGACCAGTTTCAGTTACAGTATTCTCCAGAGACCCACCCGCCATGAGTGTTCAAGTGCAGCCTGCTTTCCAAAAACCTGACAGAAGTTACGCGTATTTGATATGGGCCGCGATTAATGCAACAGATGATAAGATGGCAACAGTTGCTCAAATTTATCAGTATTTTATCGAAAACTATGACTTTTACAAATTTTCGCCAACTCCTCATACGTGGAAGCGTGCAATAAGGAAAAGGTTATGTAGTGACCCCTGTTTTCACCGTATTGAGCCCCAATTCGTTGGAGGGTATTGGTGTGTGTCACCGGATTTTTCCTGTATCTATGATCATGGAGGCGGCAAAAGGAAAAGGGTCGTGTTAAAACAAACTAAGAAGCGACAGTCGCTGCCAAGCAATGCACCAGCACCAGCACCAGCACCGGCTTCCAATGACGGTCCCACTGTCAGTGACAACCCTGAGCCTGAGCTGGATTTGGCATGCAGTTTTGATGAAGCTTGCATGTACCTAAGCGATTTCCAGCCTCACCTGCTGACTACAGGTGGACAAGTCCCGCTGCCAACTATCGACGTGGATGATGAAGAAAGCTGGACTGGCAGTGGACCGGCGCCGGCGCAAGCTGAATGGGAAATTCAATGGTGAGTACTGTCTTGTTGCCGTATTATTTTGGTCGGGCTGGCTGGGTACTTCTTTAGGGGGCTGACGATTACTGTACATTAAAACTTTTCTTTTTGTTTTTTCTCAGAAAAGAAAACGGCTAATGGGGGGATTTTGATGGATAATATTGTACTGTATGCTGATGTTTTCCGGCCGTACAGTATACTGTGTAATAAACCCGAATAAATAAAACTATGCATTTATTCTAAATGTTCAGTATCGTGTCATTATTTGTCTTCCACAGTATACTGTACAGTGGTATACAGTGCCTAACATCTATGGGCAAAAAGAATTTTGTTCCTAGGTGCCCTAGAACAGAAGTTCCCACGCCAATTGCCCGTGAACTTGACCGCGGCCCTAAGTAGTTCCCACGCCAATTGCGTGAATATAATGTAAAATAACCCGTTCTGTGGGTCTGAGCGGGTTTGAAATTTACCTGGTCCTCATGCGGGAGGACCCTTGCCATAGTGGCAAAATATCAGCCTTGCACGACCCCCGGAACCGGAGGTACCAAAAGACAGTTTAAAAGCACATTACCAAAGTGGCTTTTTTTCTGCCATGCAAGTCAATGGCAGAAACCTGAACTTTAACATCACCCTGACTCCGTTCTTTTGCCACGAGAGGGTCGCAATTTGCCATGCAATCCTGCCGCAACTAGGACTACATGGTGACCGAATCTGAGCCCTCTAGGTTGAACAGAACCGAAGTTGTGGGTTCCAGGTTTCTGCTCATTCTGACTTAGCCGGTTCAAAGCTTTCTCCGCCATTGCTCTCAATGGTAGGACCCTCCTCGCCGGCGTGGCCCTTTCTCGCCGCCATTACTGCTCAGACCCTGTTGGGGTCAAGTGAGGGGGTTCCTAACATCTAGGGGCAAAATGAATTTTATTTCTAGGTGCCCTAGAACAGAAGTTCCCACGCCAATTGACCAAGTTCCCACGCCAATTGCCGTAGTTCCTACGCCAATTGCGCGACCAGCCAGTTAAAAAACAGTGCAGCAAGCCTCTACAGTACATTTGTTACACTGGCAAAGGAGCAAATGGAAACAATGTGAGGCATTTCAACATGGTCTTTTATTGGTGGAGTCAGTACAAAAACATTTATTTACATTAAAAGTGCACAGCAATTCTAACCATCAACAAAACATTTTTGGTGCATGGGGCAAAGGGAGTTAAAGTGACATTTTAAGTAACATCTCCTTTATTAAAGAAACCCAGTACTGTATACAGTACAGTACAGTGGGATGGTGCGCAACACTGTCAGTCAGACCTGCACCAGTTCAGTCCTAGAGGGCAGCAAACAGGGCAGGTTTTCAGGGCAACATTGAAAACCATGCCTGTTTGCGGCCCTCAGGGACTGGAGTTGTGCATGTCCTGTGAAAAAAAAACACACATCAACATCTCCTTTGTTTAAGTACAGCAGGTACTGTAGGGCAAAACATGTACAGTACAATACAGTTCAGCACAACAGTATGGTCTCACTGACAGTCCTCCAAATTGTCCATCCATTGCCGATTCCTTGCATGGCGCAAAACGCCATTAATGCAGTCTCTAACGCCTTTCATTACAGGATCTGTAACTGGATAAAAGCGCCGCATTTCTTCCACAATGTTTTTCCTTAAATTGGCAGGAAGGGCCTTTTTAACGCGATTTCCTTCATAGTTCACTTTGAACACCCACTCGCAGTACAACGTGTAGGGAACATGGTGCTTAAAAATGATCAAGGCATACTTGTGGGGTACACCAGCACTCATCACCCTATACTTCTCCATGAGCCCCGGTGGCAGATCGCACAGGGTGATATCGGGCACTGTTTCGATGCGAGCCGGTGTAGGTCTTTTGGGAACAGGTGTGCTTGAGGCGACGGGCGATGGTAGGATGTCTGGGAGGAAGCTTTCCTCCGGTCGTGGTCGCCGTGTTGTCTCCTGTCGTGGTCTTGACGGGGTTGTCATGTCCTCCTCAACGGCATACATGTACACTACATCTTCTGGTGGAGGGGGTGCACTTGGTGAAGGAAGGGGGTCGAAGGTCCCATTCATCACATCCATGTCACCCTCCTGCTCCAGCGTCGGGGAAACAGGGGCATTAGCACCGAGCAAATAATGTATGCCCACAATGTCAGCCTCTATCTTCTCCATCCGTTGATCCATCCGTTGCTCCATTTGTAGCATCCGTTGATCCATCCGTTGCTCCATTTGTAGCATCCGTTGCTCCACATTTAACATGGTCTCCAGAAGCAGATCTATCTTTGCCAGCACAATAGAATTCCCGGGGAGATCCACACTTATCCCATTCAGCATCCGGTCTAATGAGCTGCTTCTTGTGCATGGCGTCTGGACATCTGGGGGGATGGGTGCAATGGAAGATGATATGGGGTTTCCTTGGAGAGAAGCGGCATCGATGGAGAGTGGAGGAGGTGACCTGTGGATACCCGGTAGAGGAGAAGCGGCAGCGTCGTCGAAGAGGGATGGAGAAGGTGACCTTTGGATTTCCGGGCGAGAAGCAGAGTCGTCTAAGCGCAAAGGAGACAGTGACCCATCATCAGATGGAACCGGAGAAGATGGGGGTGGAGAAGACGGGATGAAGATTTCCGGGACAGCTACAGCAGAGTCGTTGAAGCATATGTGAGGAAGTGGTCTGCGGGTCCGATGGGTTGGCTACCATTCGTTCTGCGTCGAGAGTACATCACTGTATATCTTCTTCACATAATGAGGCTTACGTCTAAGAAAACCCTTAACCTTTGGGGTCAGCAGAAGGTTTTCTTTATTGGCCTTAGCCTGTCGCTTTGCCCTTGGTGTGGAAACGGCTGCTGCCTTTCACTTTTTCAGCATGACAGGCACGGCAGAGGTGAGAGGGTTCTTGCGTCCATAGAACCGGGGATGCTCCATGGAAGCAGGTGGCACAATGCAGTACAGTATCTGGACAAGGGCAAGTTCAGATAAAGATCCTGGAGTGGTGGCTATGCAAAGTGTGTGACCTTTTATGCATGGCGGCCAGGTACAGGTGTTGAAAGTGGGCGTGTGAGTCATTACCGTATAAATACACCATTCATTTTGTGGATTCACTGCACATAGAATACACATCGACTAAACATCGAATATACATTCTTGTGTTTGTATTTCTTTCTACTCGCAGCAATGCCTGTTAAAAAGATTTCTAAGGATCTCAGCATGCGAATTAAGGAGATGTACAGGAGCGGACACCGAATTGCTGCTATCCAATGCTGGTTAGCTACTTCTGGCCTCATTGTGCCATTAAACACCTTGAGCTATCATGCACATGGACAAAACAGAGACCGGAAAAAGGCACCAAGGGTAACAAACGCGTAAGTATATTTATAAAACTTAACAAAAAAAATATAGAAAACTGTACTGTACATCTACAGTACAGTTCTGTATCTACTGTAATACTGTTGTTATTTCTGTTGACTTATATTACAACATACAGTAGTTTGTCTATTTATATTTATACTACAGCAGTATACATTTTCTGTATATTTCAATTAATCTTACAACGGTATATACTGTATAGGATGTACTGTATATTTATATTTATATTACAACAGTATATTTATTTTGTATATTAATATTTATAGTACAACAGTATATATATTTTGTCTATTTATATTTATAGTACAGCAGTATACATTTTTTGTATATTTCAATTAATCTTACAACGGTATATACACCAGAAAAGACTTGCGCTCAATGTGGTCTGTGATAGGAATAGTGACTTAAAAATAAGTTATACAATACAACCTGATAGGTGAGGTTTTATGCTGCTGAGCAGTGGGAATGGTTCAAACACCAAGCTACATAGAAACAAAAAGAGAACAGCGCAAAAAAACCATTGTGTAGTATATTTAAATAATTTTATAAATTATGAAGGTGAGTATTGCACGTACATCAAAAAAAAGGGTTAATAGCAAGACATGTTAGGGACATGTAACCACTCAGCAGGCACAGCAGGATGCAGACACCAGGTATTCGACGTCCTCCCTCAAGATGCTGGTATCCGGATTCAGAATATACAGTTCAGCGTTGGGGAACCTTCCCGTGCCTTCACGGAGCTCTCAGCAGTTGTTCTCAGGGGTAGATCGCCACGTTTCTTCCTGGTTAGTCCACGTTGGCGTGTGACGTCATCCGGCAGCGTCTCTCGGCCGGTCGCGTCTTTAATGCGTCACTCCTTAGCGATAGGCAATCGAGCGGTATAACAAGTCCCGGACAAGTCCCACAATGAAACAAATGTTCAAGTGCAAAGCCGCAATGGGGATATAAGTAAAAAATGAAGGAACGCGCCCTCTCCTACGCGTTTCGTACTTTCGTACTTCGTCAGGGATGATGGAGGAGGTTCCTCCGGCCGGTTCTTATACGCTCAACATTATTGCTATTGGTCAAAGTAATTGTATTCAACTCCCCCCACCTGGAGAGATATTTACTCATCCCGTGGATGGGCTCAATCTGCACAAACATTCTAATATATAAACATACATGGGATAAAACACACTTAAAATGATAATAAACTTTAATTAATCGAATCAAGACTCTAAAAATATAAAGAGACAAACAATTAGTCACATAATAAAATCACATTTCAAAAGATGTAAAGTGCTAACTCCCAATAGTTAAGAATAACATAGATTAACATATGACTTCTAGTAAGTATATATAAGTTCACATGAAAATCTATAAGATAATGCAATGGTCTAGGAATAGATCTTAAGGGATGGATATTTTACAATTATTCAGAGAGAAAGGGTATTATGTTAAACCTTGGAGGTATTGGTTAGATATATTTTAAAATAATTAAATATATATTAAAACTTAAAAACACTGGTATAAGGTTATTGGTCAGAAAATATAATTAAAGAATCTCTAATTAAAAAAGGGACCATACGTCAATCTCCTCATTTAGACCTAGTGGAGACAGAGTCTGGAGTTTGTATATCCACCGACTTTCTTGTTTAGATATTTTTTTGTCTCTGTCTCCACCACGTCTTCCTGATTGTACAGTCTGGATACCTATATATGTCAGGAACGAAGGGTCACAATCATGTTTAATTTTGAAGTGTCTGGACACGCTATGTTGTTCTAATCCTAGTCTAATATTTCTAGCGTGTTCTAGAATCCTAACTCTTAGAAATCTTTTTGTTCGCCCAACATATTGATATCCACAAGGACACTGCAATAAATAAACCACATATGTAGATTTACAAGATATACAATCTTTCACTGTAAACTTTTCTTTTGTTGTATTAGATATAAAAGATTTACGGTTAGAGCTTAACATTTTGCAGGCTTTGCACTTTCCACAGCAATAGTTGCCGTTTGGTTTTGTCGGCATCCATGATGGCTCCAATGATGTATTTATTGGGGAACCAATATCACTAGGCGCTAGGAAATGCTTAAGGGTCTTTGCCCGACGATAGATAAAACTTGGTTTATTATGGAGAGAGGGGCCCAAGATAGGATCATTACAGAGAATACCCCAGTTTTTGTTGATTATTTTTTGCACACTGGTGCTCACTGAGCTAAACTCTGTAATGAATGGAACTTTTAATTTATCATCTACCTCATCGTTTGTTATTCTTTTTTTCTTCTGAATCAGTAGAGAGTCCCTATCCATTCTATCAACTTTTTCTAGTGAGCTGAGCAAAAGGGCCTTATCATACCCACGTTCTATGAATTTCTCCAAAAGAGAGACTGATTGAACTTCAAAGTCAGCTTGGAGACTACAGTTGCGTTTGATGCGCATAAACGGACTTTGGGGTATGTTGTCAATCCAGGATCTTTTATGGTTACTGGAAGACAAAAGGAAGCGGTTAGTATCCACTTTTTTGTAATAAGTTTTGGTATTAATGTTTTCACCAACCTTTGACATTAAACTTAGGTCTAGAAAGTCTATCTGACTACTGTTTGATTCAGATGTAAATTTCAAATTATAGTCATTCGAGTTCAGATAGACTTTAAAGAGCTCCAGAGTGTCCTCACCACCCTCCCAGACACACAAGACGTCATCGATATATCTTTGCAATACAATAACTCGATTAGCGAATGGGTTATTGTGCCATATAAAGTTATCTTCCCATATCCCCATGTATATGTTCGCATAACTGGGAGCAAATCGCATCCCCATGGCAGTGCCACACAGCTGTAGATAGAACTGATTTAAAAATAGAAAGTAGTTGTGTGACAATACAAAAGTAATGGCATCGATAATAAATTCACAATTTAAAGGGTGAAGATCCATATCTTTAGATAACGTCTCCTTTATTGCCCCAATCCCTTTATCATGGGGAATAGATGTATAAAGGGATTGAACGTCAAACGTTGCCCATCTATATCCTTCCTGCCATTGGATGGTTTTAACTAGATTTAGAATGGCAGTGGTATCTTTAATATATGACGGCAGTATTTTCACATATTTTTGCAGAAAAAAATCCACATACTGCGACAGGTTTGACGTTAAGGATCCAATTCCGGAGATTATAGGTCTACCCGGTGGATCGATCGAGGCCTTGTGTATCTTGGGAAGGTGATAGTACACTGGTATAGTGGGAAATAAAACATTCAAAAATTGATGTTCTGATTTGGCAATCCAAATGTCTGATTTGACGTTCAATCCCTTTATACATGTATTCCCCATGATAAAGGGATTGGGGCAATAAAGGAGATGTTATCTAAAGATATGGATCTTCACCCTTTAAATTGTGAATTTATTATCGATGCCATTACTTTTACTGCACTGACACACTTTATTCGAGCAAATACCCGGTATGTACCTGGCAGATACCTGGAATGCGCCGCTCCTCACCTCTGACAAGCCCCGTTGCATTTGCCTTCCCAGCCTGGGTTCATGCCTGGCTGATGGGCGGCTGATCTGTTAAATGATAATGATTAGGATTTAATAGGTTGCAATGCTTCGCATGTCTACCAGATGGCATAAATTCATGAATTGTAATGCAGTATATATATATATATATACTGTGCAGTATTGCAGCCAGCGGGAATAAAATGCTTCAATCCCTGCCTGGAAAATAACTCAATGCACTCGGGCAGAAAACAGTCACAAACCTCAATACACCCGGGTATACCCGAATTCGTGGAACTAGCCAAGCTCGAATAAAGTGTGTCGCCAGTGTATATTGTCACACAACTACTTTCTATTTTTAAATCAGTTCTATCTACAGCTGTGTGGCACTGCCATGAGGACGCGATTTGCTCCCAGTTATGCGAACACATACATGGGGATATGGGAAGATAACTTTATATGGCACAATAACCCATTCGCCAATCGAGTTATTGTATGGCAAAGATATATCGATGACGTCTTGTGTGTCTGGGAGGGTGGTGAGGACACTCTGGAGCTCTTTAAAGTCTATCTGAACTCGAATGACTATAATTTGAAATTTACATCTGAGTCAAACAGTAGTCAGATAGACTTTCTAGACCTAAGTTTAATGTCAAAGGTTGGTGAAAACATTAATACCAAAACTTATTTAAAAAAAGTGGATACTAACAGCTTCCTTTTGTCTTCCAGTAACCATAAAAGATCCTGGATTGACAACATACCCCAAAGTCAGTTTATGCGCATCAAACGCAACTGTAGTCTCCAAGCTGACTTTGAAGTTCAATCAGTCTCTCTTTTGGAGAAATTCATAGAACGTGGGTATGATAAGGCCCTTTTGCTCAGCTCACTAGAAAAAGTTGATAGAATGGATAGGGACTCTCTACTGATTCAGAAGAAAAAAAGAATAACAAACGATGAGGTAGATGATAAATTAAAAGTTCCATTCATTACAGAGTTTAGCTCAGTGAGCACCAGTGTGCAAAAAATAATCAACAAAAACTGGGGTATTCTCTGTAATGATCCTATCTTGGGCCCCTCTCTCCATAATAAACCAAGTTTTATCTATCGTCGGGCAAAGACCCTTAAGCATTTCCTAGCGCCTAGTGATATTGGTTCCCCAATAAATACATCATTGGAGCCATCATGGATGCCGACAAAACCAAACGGCAACTATTGCTGTGGAAAGTGCAAAGCCTGCAAAATGTTAAGCTCTAACCGTAAATCTTTTATATCTAATACAACAAAAGAAAAGTTTACAGTGAAAGATTGTATACACTGGCGACACAGTTTATTACACTGCGGCCAGATCCGCAAGCCGGGAGATTTCCCGGCTTGCTAGTGGCCGCCCCTCGGCGTGCCGCGCGTCATAGACGCGCGGTCACGCGTCTTCGGGAGCGTGCGCCCCCTGCACGCGCGTCCAGGGGCTCCCCGAGGGAGCCCTGGTGTCCCGCGATCGCGGGACAGCGGCAGGGGGTTCCGGGGGACCCGGCGGACCCGGCAGCGGTAGGGAGAGCGCCCCGATCGGAGGGCGCTCTTCCGCTGCTTCGGCGCGCGCCCGTCACTCTCGGGCGCGCGCCAGGCTACTGCTGCGGCACAGAACGGGCAAATGCTCGAATAAACTGTGCCGCAGCAGTATCTTGTAAATCTACATATGTGGTTTATTTATTGCAGTGTCCTTGTGGATATCAATATGTTGGGCGAACAAAAAGATTTCTAAGAGTTAGGATTCTAGAACACGCTAGAAATATTAGACTAGGATTAGAACAACATAGCGTGTCCAGACACTTCAAAATTAAACATGATTGTGACCCTTCGTTCCTGACATATATAGGTATCCAGACTGTACAATCAGGAAGACGTGGTGGAGACAGAGACAAAAAAATATCTAAACAAGAAAGTCGGTGGATATACAAACTCCAGACTCTGTCTCCACTAGGTCTAAATGAGGAGATTGACGTATGGTCCCTTTTTTAATTAGAGATTCTTTAATTATATTTTCTGACCAATAACCTTATACCAGTGTTTTTAAGTTTTAATATATATTTAATTATTTTAAAATATATCTAACCAATACCTCCAAGGTTTAACATAATACCCTTTCTCTCTGAATAATTGTAAAATATCCATCCCTTAAGATCTATTCCTAGACCATTGCATTATCTTA
The DNA here is from genome assembly GCF_040206685.1 of Ascaphus truei. NCBI lineage: Eukaryota > Metazoa > Chordata > Amphibia > Anura > Ascaphidae > Ascaphus > Ascaphus truei. The sequence continues at coordinate 232,704,568 of NC_134483.1, forward strand.
TAGATTTTCATGTGAACTTATATATACTTACTAGAAGTCATATGTTAATCTATGTTATTCTTAACTATTGGGAGTTAGCACTTTACATCTTTTGAAATGTGATTTTATTATGTGACTAATTGTTTGTCTCTTTATATTTTTAGAGTCTTGATTCGATTAATTAAAGTTTATTATCATTTTAAGTGTGTTTTATCCCATGTATGTTTATATATTAGAATGTTTGTGCAGATTGAGCCCCTCCACGGGATGAGTAAATATCTCTCCAGGTGGGGGGAGTTGAATACAATTACTTTGACCAATAGCAATAATGTTGAGCGTATAAGAACCGGCCGGAGGAACCTCCTCCATCATCCCTGACGAAGTACGAAAGTACGAAACGCGTAGGAGAGGGCGCGTTCCTTCATTTTTTACTTATATCCCCATTGTGGCTTTGCACTTGAACATTTGTTTCATTGTGGGACTTGTCCGGGACTTGTTATACCGCTCGATTGCCTATCGCTAAGGAGTGACGCATTAAAGACGCGACCGGCCGAGAGACGCTGCCGGATGACGTCACACGCCAACGTGGACTAACAAGGAAGAAACGCAGCGATCTACCCCTGAGAACAACTGCTGAGAGCTCCGTGAAGGCACGGGAAGGTTCCCCAACGCTGAACTGTATATTCTGAATCTGGGTACCAGCATCTTGAGGGAGGACGTCGAATACCTGGTGTCTGCATCCTGCTGTGCCTGCCGAGTGGTAACATATCATTAACATGTCTTGCTATTAACCCTTTTTTTTGATGTACGTGCAATACTCACCTTCACAATTTATAAAATTATTTAAATATACTACACAATGGTTTTTTTGCGCTGTTCTCTTTTTGTTTCTAGGTATATACACCAGTAGGATGTATATTTATATTACAACAGTATATTTATTGTGTATATTTATATTTATAGTACAGCAGTCTATATTTTTTGTATATTTCAATTTATTTAATATTACAACATTATATTTACAGTATATACATTTTATATTGCTGCATATTAATAAAACAATATATTTTCTTTACATTGTAGGGAGACAACTCTTCTGGTGGACAAAATAAGTGAGGAGAATGATGAGAGGAGTGCATTAAGGGTTAAAAACACTCTGCAGGAAAAGCACAATCTGACTGTATCCGAGACCAGCATAAAGAAGATGAGACGCAGCATTGGATGGAAATATGGACATGTGAGGTTAGTACTGGACAGTACAGGAGGTAAAAGTGTTGTTTAGCAAACTGTACTGCACTGTGCCGCTAAATTTTTTTTTTATTTCTTGTCATTACAGAGTGTACCCCATGATACGGGACGCAAACAAAATCCAGGCCCAGGCATGGATCGACAGCGGGGAGACTTTTCAGGATTGCATCTTCACTGATGAGTCTACTGTGTTGCTGGCGAGATTTGCATTATTTGCGTTCCACAAAAAAGGCCGCTTATCTTTGAAGCCGCGGCCAAAACACCCTGTGAAGCTGCATGTGTGGGGTGCCATTTCTAGGTGTGGACCGGGGTGCATTGTCATCTTTGAAGGTTAAATGTATCAAATATAATGTCGCCTAATGCACTGTACTTGACTAGTGTTGCCTTACCGTATGCACTGTACTGTACTATTGTGCAATTTTTTGAGCACTTTTCTTTTCTTGCTATAGGAATCATGAATAAAGCTTTGTTCCAAGACAACATTGTGCCCGAGATAGTGCAATACATCACACGCGACTTCCCCAATGGTCACCGCTTCTACCAGGACAACGATCCCAAGCACACTGCATCAACGGCGCATATCCTTGAGCGCGGCATCAACTGGGTGAAGACGCCAGCGGAGTAAGTGCAGTAGACCGTGTCCCATTTTTGTTCCCCACTGTTATTAGCTCTTAAACCAATTGTCCTTTCTTTCCAATGACAGGTCGCCAGACTTCAATCCGATCGAAATGGTCTGGCATCAGCTGAAGGACCATATCCGGAAAGTGGCGAAACCCTCCAAAAAGGACGAGTTGTTGAAAGGCATACTGAGTTTTTGGAATGATGTACTCACCGTGGAACGCTGCAATAAATATATAGACCATATTGCCACTGTGTTGCCCATTGTCATCGCGCGTAATGGGCAAGCATCAGGAAAGTAGTACTGTGCTGTAGTATTGTAAGTACAGTATGTTACAGGTAAGTATGGCACAGATTTTTTCTTTCCAGATAGTAAGAGTATACAGTAGTTAGTTTTTTCTTTACAGAGAGTGCAGCACCAGCCATCAGGTTACAGTACATAGAATTTAACAGTAGTCAGAGTATACAGTAGTTCCAGTACAGTATACAGTACACTAGTTTGACAGTACTACAGTAACTGCCTACTAACTGCCCCATTTTTTTTCTTTCCAGAGAAAGCTGCACCAGCCACCTACAGTAGTTATGCCATAATACAGTACAGTAACTGCACTAATTTTTGGTTTTCTTGTCGTTCCAGGAAAAACGGTGGCCTAGGGGGATAGGGGCGTTGTGTCCAGTCAAATCTGCTTGTACAGTCAAATGTACAGTATATGAACAGCAGAAATGATGTACACAAAACCTCTCCTCTCTCAATGAACTTCAGTACTGTACTGCAGACAGAATGAGGAAAAGATAAAGACTGGTTATCCAATTTCAAGCTGCCAAAATAACTTAATAAAGACTGCATTACTGTATGTATTATTCCTGATTATTTTTATATTTGTATTTTTTGGTTCCTGATGAAATAAAATAAATATTTATTCACTTTCCTGCGAATCATAATCATTGACAGCCACCCCTACAGTGCACCAATGAATTATTTTATTTATTTATTTATAAAATATTTTACCAGGATTTATATATTTTTATTTTAAAGATATTAAAGAATGTACTTTATTGTATTAAAAACATGTGACTGTAAACCATAGTGACTGACAAATATTTTCACACCCTGATGAAATATGGTCTCAGTGTACTCTCAATTCTCACAGTGCTGTGCACATCAGATTTACATTTCAAATTCGACAGGGTTTTTTCCAAAGCATTACCGTTCAAACAACAGGCCTCTAAGGGTTGGGGGAGGGGTATGGTGTGATTAGACGCAGGCGTACTGTGTTTGTAGCTCGGCTATGGGCGGTTTAAGAACACAATGGCAATATGCTTGGCTAGGGAGGGATTAAAAACTCTGGAGGTGTTTGGCTGAAATAGTTAACAGCAGTGTAATTTTAAAAGGCAGTTCATCATAATAATTGCTGTGCACTTTAATTGTTTCAACATTGTACAGTATTTGTAAATAAATGTTTTTGTACTGACTCCACCAATAAAAGACCATGTTGAAATGCCTCACATTGTTTCCATTTGCTCCTTTGCCAGTGTAACAAATGTACTGTAGAGGCTTGCTGCACTGTTTTTTAACTGGCTGGTCGCGCAATTGGCGTAGGAACTACGGCAATTGGCGTGGGAACTTGGTCAATTGGCGTGGGAACTTCTGTTCTAGGGCGCCTAGAAATAAAATTCATTTTGCCCCTAGATGTTAGGAACCCCCTCACTTGACCCCAACAGGGTCCGAGCAGTAATGGCAACGAGAAAGGGTCACGCCGGCGAGGAGGGTCCTACCATTGAGCGCAATGGTGGAGAAAGCTTTGAACCGGCTAAGTCAGAATGAGCAGAAACCTGGAACCCACAACTTCGGTTCTGTTCGACCTAGAGGGCTCAAATTCGGTCACCATGTAGTCCTAGTTGCGGCAGGATTGCATGGCAAATTGCGACCCTCTCGTGGCAACAGAACGGAGTCAGGGTGATGTTAAAGTTCAGGTTTCTGCCATTGACTTGCATGGCAGAAAAAAAGCCACTTTGGTAATGTGCTTTTAAACTGTCTTTTGGTACCTCCGGTTCCGGGGGTCGTGCAAGGCTGATATTTTGCCACTATGGCAAGGGTCCTCCCGCATGAGGACCAGGTAAATTTCAAACGCGCTCAGACCCACAGAATGGGTTATTTTACATTATATTCACGCAATTGGCGTGGGAACTACTTAGGGCCGCGGTCAAGTTCACGGGCAATTGGCGTGGGAACTTCTGTTCTAGGGCACCTAGGAACAAAATTATTTTTGTCCATAGATGTTAGGCACTGTATACCACTGTACAGTATACTGTGGAAGACAAATAATGACACGATACTGAACATTTAGAATAAATGCATAGTTTTATTTATTCGGGTTTATTACACAGTATACTGTACGGCCGGAAAACATCAGCATACAGTACAATATTATCCATCGAAATCCCCCCATTAGCCGTTTTCTTTTTTGAGAAAAAACAAAAAGAAAAGTTTTAATGTACAGTAATGGTCAGCCCCCTAAAGAAGTACCCAGCCAGCCCCACCAAAATTATACGCCAACAAGACAGTATTCACCATAGAATTAAAATTCATTTTCCCCCAGATGTTAGGAACCCCCTCACTTCACCCCAACAGGGTCCGAGCATGTACAGTACAGTACTGTACTTTAAAATAAAATTAAATATGCAATTTTACCATTACTGCGCGCGCACGCACAGACTGTGTACTGTAGGTTGAACCGCGAAGGTATTAGACTTCAGAGACAACAGCTCGCAAACGCCCCCATGCGTTTTTACACGGAATTGCAGTATTGCAGCCAGCGGGAATAAAATGCATAAATCACGGGCGCGAAATAACGCCATACACTCCGGGAGAAAACGTTACTAAACCGCACATCACCGGGATATTCCGAAATTCGCGGAACTAGCCAACTTCAAATAAAGTTGGTCGCCACTGTAGGGAATTCATCATAAATATCCAATACATTTCCCTTCTGTTCAAACGGTTCAACCGGTTCCTTTTCTGAAATGGGGTCGAATATGTTCAATGGCATAGAAGGAAAATGTATTGGGATCACCTTGGGGGCAACTGGCAAAATGTCGAGCAACTGGCAAACTGAGGTCTTTATTTTTAATGGACCTCAGATGCTCCATAATCCTAATCTTTAGTGGACAAATAGTCAGTCCAATGTAGCTTTTTCCGCAATCGCAGTTAAGTTTATATATAACATAATTTGTACTACAAGTAATCAAAGACGTTAGTCTATAAGTCTGATTAGTGACTGCATATTGAACTGTTTTGGTAGACTTAGCAAATCTACATACAGAACAATATCCACATTGAAAAAAGCCTAATGATGGTGAATTTTTCTTATTACATACTCTAGGAGGCACAAAAAGACTATGGGATAGATGTGTAGAAAGTGTATTAGCCTTCTTAAGCACACATCTAGGTCACTCTTTTATGAACAGTCTAATATCTGTGTCCAGAAGGAGAGTATCACAATGTCTGAAAAATATAGATTTGATATCGTTACTGTGCCTACTATACTGTGTAATAAAAAATGGGGTCTTATCATCAGTATCAGCCCTTCTCCTATTCCTATTCCTCCTGCCAGGAGTACATGTCAATAAATCAGATCTCTGGGTAACAAATACTTTCTGAAATGCTTCTTGTAAGTTCTCTCGTCTATATCCCCGCTGTAAAAACCTATCAGCGAGATCCCATGATTGTTCAACAAAAGACTCAACAGAGGAACAGATCCGTCTCATGTCAATAAATCAGATCTCGGGGTCACAAATGCTTTCTGAAATGCTTTTTGTAAGTTCTCTCGTCTATATCCCCGCTGTAAAAATCAGCGAGATCCTGTGATTTTTCATCAAAAGATTCAACAGAGGAACAGATCCGTCTCAATCTAAGAAATTGACCCTTTGGAATTCCTTTAATAAGTGATGTAGGATGACAAGTATCAGCCTTCAAAAAGGCATTTCTAGAGTTTTCCTTGCGGATAATGTCACTCTGTACCGAGCCATCTGTATCAATAAAAAGTAACAAGTCCAAATATGCAATAGGATGCACATGATGTGAAAAAGTAAATTTAAAATTTAAATCATTATGATTGAGGGACTCCACGAACTCTTCCAATAGCTGTGTGCCACCTCGCCAAATCATGATAAGATCATCAATGTAACGTCTAAAGAAAACAATATTAGAACGATAAATATTTTTATCACTAAAAAAATGTGTCTTCTCCCAGTGACCCATAAATACATTTGCATAAGAGGGTGCAAAAGAGGTGCCCATAGCTGTGCCACGTGTCTGTAAATAATAGTTATTTATCAAAAAGAAATATTATGTGTGAGTAAAAATAATATTGATTCAATAATAAAGGTGCTCTGTGCAGGTGTGTGAAGTGCCTAAATAATATTGAATGGCAGAAATGCTGTGTTTGTGCTCAATAATAGTATAAAAAGAAGTTACATCAAGAGTGACCCATGTGTAATTAGAATACCAAGGAAAATTGTGTAGAGCATTTAGGAGGTCCGTGGAGTCCCTCAAAAAAGATGGTAAATCGGAGGCGCATGCGCGATGGTGAGGAGAGTAGCAGCCTAAGCTGAGAGCTCCCGCACCCGCCGCATTAAACAACAACTGCAGCATATTCAAAACTCACATTACACGAAAATAAATACCACTCAATTACAGGGGAATACTCCAGGATGGCCCCACAACCCACAAAAAAAAATCATCCGGCGATATGCGCAAGTATGTGAGCCGAGCCGCAACGCGGGGGGCCGAGGCAGAAATGGCGCCGGGCTCCACAGCGGGATCCGAATCCGACCGGGAGGAAGAGAGAGAGGACGCAGCAGGCCAGATCCCGGTACGAAGATGCGACTTCGACCGGCTGTACAATAATATGAGGTCGCTCTTCCGCGCCGAAATTCAAGAACTTAAACAAGAAATCCAGGGCCTGGGAGAACGCACCGGAGCATTAGAAGACAGCATGGCGGCCTCCAACACTGCGGCGAAAAAGGCTGAGAGGAGAGCAAACCACATGCAGGCGCAAATAGCGGAGTTGGCGGAAAGACAAGAAGATGCGGAGAACAGAGACCGCAGAAGCAACCTCCGCATCAGAGGCATCTCTGAGGACGTGGCGGATATTAAAGATTTTATTACCCGCTGGCTGTCTGTGTTATTACCGGGGGTGCCGGTGACGGAGCTGGCAATGGACCGTTGCCACCGGGCCCTCCGGAGTAGGCCAGTGGCCTCCGAACACCCAAGAGACATCATCGCTAGGATGCACTTCTATAGTACCCGAGAAGCGGCGCTCCAATCAGCCCGGGGCCCCGAGACATGCAGTTTTGAAGGAGCATCCATTCAACTATACCAAGACCTTTCCCCTATAACCTTGGCTCGCCGAAAGAAACTCCAACCTGTCACGAAAATACTGCGGGACAGGGCAGTAAGATACAGATGGACCTTCCCATTTGGACTACTGGTCCTGCGTAATGGGAAGGCCATCTCCATGAAGGAGCCAGAAGAAGCCCCAGAGTTCCTCCGCAAACTAGGACTGGAGGAAGGCCCTGTATCCAACAACAGCAGAGAGCGGAGTCCACCCGCAGAGTGGCAAAAAGCCCCCAGCCCAAAAAGCCGCAAGACCCGGGCGACGGAGGAAGAGGTGTAAAGCGGTGTCCTAAAAGTTGAGTTGGCCACAGTTAGGCCCTAGTTTCTCCCAGACTCTCGCCAGACCTACCCTGAAAAACAGTGCAAAATGCACTGCAGGCTTCCCCGCAGGGATCGGAGACCTCTGGATAACTGCTCCTAAATGAACAATGGACGCGGAGCCGAAGCGGCATAAACTTACCTTTTGGGCCAGTCGCAGTGAAGAAAAAGGAACACCAGGAAATCCCCGTGACACGCAAGATCCAGAAGATGGCGGCGCCAGACCGCATGGAGGGATCACCAGCACCTACCGGAAGTGGAGGTCGTTTCGGCGGGAAGAGACCGCGAGGAGACATCCGCTCCCCCCGACGTCCGGCGACTCAATGATGGCATCCGGAAGGACGTCACCGGAAGCAGCGAGTCGGCCATCTTGGATGGGGCACATCTCGTCGGGCATAGGCAATCCCGCGATGCTTCAGCCCCCAGATGCCGGCTCCCTCCGGAACCAGATGTACAGCCCTGACAGGGATAGAGATACAACAGCGGCCACAGCCGATCTCTCCCTCACCCTTCCCCTCCCCTTTCATCTCCCGGCCGAGAAAGAGGAGCCCCCACGGACGGAGGGACACGGGGACTCCTCTGCAGGACACCCCGCAGGGAGCACCCTCAGGACCGGGTACGACTCCCATGCCCGCCAGCAACCCCCCCCCCTCCCTCCCCCCCCCACCACCACGCATCTCCCCCCATATGCAGGCAAGACGATAAGGGTCAAGCTAGGAGCGCTTGGCCCGCGGCGGAGCGTAACTAGGTGGGACAGACCCGCAGGCTATCCCCCCCCCCGTTCGAACTTACCGGCAATTTGCCCTCACGCACCCCCCTCCCCTCCTCCTGCCTCCCCCCCCATTTTTTTGCCTCCCCCCCCTTGCCTCCCCCCCCCTCTGTGCATTAAATCAATACAAGAGGCATGAACACCCAGCTCTATAACAAAACTAGACAAGCGCATTGGGCATACAGAGCAGGGATGTGGCCTACAGAGACAAACCACAGGTAATAAACACCCATCAAACATGACTATGGTTCGCCCCCCCCCCTCCCCCTCCTCTCCACCCCCCCTCCCCCCTCCACGGCCTTCCCCCCCCTCTCCCCCCCCCCACCCCCCGCCCCCCCCCCCACCCACAACCCCCCCCCCACCCCCCCCTCCACGGCCTTCCCCCCCCCCTCTCCCCACCACCACCACCCCCCCCCCCCCTCTCCCCACGCCACCCCCCCCCCTCCACGGCCCTCCCCCCCCTCCCCCCCCTTGCCTCCCCCCCCCCCTCTGTGCATTAAATCAATACAAGAGGCATGAACACCCAGCTCTATAACAAAACTAGACAAGCGCATTGGGCATACAGAGCAGGGATGTGGCCTACAGAGACCAACCACAGGTAATAAACACCCATCAAACATGACTATGGTCCCCCCCCCCCTTCAGCCCCCTCCCCCTCCCCCCCCTCTCCACCCCCCCTCCCCCCTCCACGGCCTTCCCCCCCCTCTTCCTACCACCACCCCCCCCCCTCCTCCCCACCCTCCCCACCCACAACCCCACCCCCCCCCCCCAAGCCGAGGCACGAATAGCCTAACATAGTCGCAGTAGATATAGGGCTACGAAGGGAAGAGGTTGGAAGCCTAATGTTCCCCTAGTCGAAAGGGGGGCGAGGACCCAGGGAGAAAATGTTTCTGTTATTGTTGTTTATTATGATATTCAAATGTTATCTGTTCAACGGCGGAGGCGGGTAGCGCTACGCCCGCCATCGACATGGGACTCCAAGCGGGATCCTGGGACTCAATCCCGGGGAGACCCGCACAAGACCCCACTGGGCCGGTACATCTGGGACAGGAACCCACCCCCATCGGTGGAGGCGGGGCGCCCAGGACCGGACCCCCAGTAGGGGCAGTTTTGGTACCCAGGGAGGCTTACTCGCATTGGGTTACCAAATGTTTCCTATGTCATTATTTATGTTATATGTGTTATACCCCCTTGTATGCTCCCTACTGTATTCCTCGTTCCCAGGCCAAAGACACCCGAGGTCACACGCTCAGCTCCCGACGTCCTCAGACTACTGGACAACATGGGATCATCTCCCAGACCGCCACCGCTAAGACTCGCACAAAAAACAACAATGGGTAGGGACCTCACAATCATATCTCACAATGTGAAGGGATTTAACAGCCCCCAGAAACGACGACTGGCCATGACTGACTACAAGCGACTGAACCCAGACATTATCATGTTACAAGAAACACACTTTTCCCGACGCCATTCCCCTAAATTTATCGACAGTAGATACCAGACCTGGGTGTCAGCCGAAGCAAATAAGAAAAAGAGAGGAGTTGCAATTCTATTGCACAACCGCCTATCAATGGTTATAAATACCACAAAAAGAAATGCTAACGGTCGGTTTATAATAGTGGTTGGGACCATTCACGGCCAGCCACTCACTGTAGCGAACGTATATGCCCCCAGCGACCGCGCAGACTCTTTCTTTGATCGTTTTTTCACGACCCTCCAGAGAATAGCACAGGGTGCTATAATCTTAGGGGGAGACTTTAATCACACTCTCGACCCTCACACCGACAGATGCACGGCAGGCGGACTAAAAAATCCACAGGGTAGAGCTGCCTAGATCAGGGGCCTCCGGGCCAACAACCTGGTTGATATCTGGCGCGAGCAACACCCAGGGGAAAGAGAATATACATTTTACTCCCACCCACATGACAGATATAGCAGGATAGACTACCTCTTCGTGACCAACAGAATGGTTTTGCAGATCGCCCACACGGGAATCCATGATATTTCATGGTCAGATCATGCACCAGTAGAGCTGCGGTGCACAGATTATGTGCTTGACAGGCCCGGAACGACATGGAAACTCAATGAGTATCTAATTAAAATCCCTGCGGTGGCACAATCAATAGAGGGAAAGATCAGGGCATATTTTGACGAGAACACAGGTAGCGTGGCATCTCAGTCTATCCTATGGGAGGCCCATAAGGCGACACTCAGAGGAGAACTCATAGGGATTGCCAGTAGGCGGAAGAAAGAAAGGGAAAAAAAGATTCACACTTTACAATCAAACCTAAAAACCCTCTCCGCTCTACACAAACAAAACAAACAAGCCCAAACCCTTAAGGCATGGCTAGATACCAAAACGCAACTGAATTTACTGATGTCCTCCCGAGCTGAGAAGGAGCTGACCTGGTCTAAGCGGAAATTCTATGAACGTGCCAACAAGCCAGATACCCCACTTGCCCGTAAACTCCAGAATAGGAGTAATAACTTCCACATACAGTCAATTCGAACTAATAAAGGTGGCCTCACTTCTGACCCTAAACAAATTGTTGAAGAATTCAAAACATACTATGAGACCCTATATGATGGGGCGAAGGTCTCCCATTGTGAGACCACTCATAGGCAGCTGAAGACGTTTCTGAAAGAGGCAAATCTGCCCAAACTGAGCAGAATGGAAAGGGACACGCTACAGGTGGATTTCTCAGGTGAGGAAATATCTGAGGTAATCAAATCACTGAAGTCATCGAAGGCCCCAGGCCCCGATGGTTTCTCTAACCTATATTACAAAAAATTCCGGAAATTATTAGTCCCTCACCTGACTAGACTATATAACTCATTCTTAGATGGTGCCCCTATCCCGAGCCAAATGCTCCAAGCGTCCATATCAGTGATCCCCAAACCAGGGAAGGACCCAGCTGACTGTAAGAGCTATCGACCGATATCGCTGATCAATTCCGATACTAAAATTTTTTCCAAACTATTGGTAAACCGCTTAAACACGGTCATGCCCAAGCTGGTCCACCCAGATCAAGTAGGGTTCATCTGCGGGAGGCAAGCGGCAGATAATACTAGACGGATCATAGACTTAATCGATTTGGCCCAGAATCAGAACAGCCCGTCTATGGCACTTAGCTTAGATGCCGAAAAAGCCTTTGATCGAATTGATTGGCCCTACCTTAGAGAGACGCTTGGGGAGTTCGGCGTGGGAGGGAGAATGCTGGGCGCCATTCTAGCTCTGTATCACGAACCAAGGGCGAGGGTCCGGCACCAGGGCTTCCCCTCGGAGGAATTCCCGATACAGAGTGGCACCAGACAGGGCTGCCCCCTGTCCCCACTACTATTCGCTCTATGCATAGAGCCCTTGGCGGCACATATTCGTAATAACCCAGATATAACAGGAATCCAAATTCATGACCATTCACACAAGGTGGCCCTGTATGCGGATGACATTATCTTAATGTTAACAAAGCCCCTTACCTCCCTGCCAAACGTCTTCAGCCTGTTAAATAAATTTAATAAGATCTCGGGGTCCAAAATTAACCAAACTAAGTCAGAAGCTCTAAATTTAAACCTGCCAAAGGCTACCGCAAAATTGATAGAACTAAATTTTAACTTCAAATGGCAAGCCTCCTCGATTAAATACCTAGGGGTTAATATCACCAAAGAATATAGCGCCCTATACAAAGCTAACTATCCCAGACTGATAAGGACCCTAATGGAGGATCTCAGACTCTGGTCAGGCTATGCAATCTCCTGGATCGGCAGGATCCAGTGCCTTAAAATGAACCTCCTCCCCAGAATCCTGTACCTATTTCAGACACTTCCGGTGCAGGTGGTCAGGGCTGACATCCTCCGCTTGCAGTCCTCAATGGTGAAATTCGTCTGGGGTAATAAGAAGCCCCGCATCAAGGCTAGTATTTTCATTCGCCCAACACTACGAGGAGGACTAGGGGTACCTTGCTTGATGGCCTACTTCCGAGCGGCACAATTGACCCAAATCGTACAGTGGCACTTACCGACAGTTCTCCGACGGTGGGTAGAACTGGAACGTGAATGTAGCTCCCCGGTGGAGTTACAGGACTTAATCTGGCTTCCGCAGAGAGTACAAAAATCCCTAGGGATACCGCTTGCGACTATGAGGGGCTCGTTGGCAGTTTGGAAGGACACCAGACTTCGATGTGCGCTCACCACCCAGCACACATATATGACCCCGTTTGTAGGGAACCCTGATTTCGTTCCGGGAATACCAGGTGGACACCTGGGGGCCTGGAAAACAAAGGGCCTCTCGAGGCTTCTACATCTGAAAGGTAGCCCACTATTAAAATCATTCGACCAAATTAAATCTGAAACGGGGATACCAAATTCCGAATTCTTTAGATACCTTCAGATTAGAGCCTTCTACAATAAAATCCCTAAACGCCCGAAGCGTACCAATTTCGAGCAGCTGTGTTCTAGAGGAACGGACACCTCGGGACTTACTTCTATGATCTACAGAGCGGTAGTCTGCCCTGAGACCACAGATGACACCAAACTGAACTATAGACGGGCATGGGAAACAGACTTAGGGGAGACCTTAGAAGACGAAGACTGGGACTTTATAGTGCTGGCAGCGGCTAAAAGCTCGATATGCACGACCCTGAAGGAGAACGCATATAAAGTCCTCATGAGGTGGTACCTCACCCCAACACGATTAGCAAGGTTTGTGAAAGGCTACCCCCCACTGTGTCCCAAACAGTGTGGGGACCAAGCAGACTTGCTGCACATGCTGTGGGGTTGCACCAAAGTAGCACCTTTATGGGAGGAAATCCAAAATTGGCTAGAGAGAATTCTCGGACAGCCGGTCCCCCTGGACCCCTGGCTGTTTCTGCTGGGCAGGCACAGGCGGGGGCTAAGCAGACCGGCGCAAAAATTAATTGCACACTTTGCAACAGCCATGAGGTGCGAACTCGCAGCACTGTGGAAGCAACCAGACTTACCCACAATGATGAAAATTCGGAACAGAATCTGGTACGTTTGCCGGATGGAACAATTGACGAGTCTGGTCAATGACACCGGCACAAATTTCCTAAAAACATGGGCCCCTTGGCTAAACCAATCTGACATCCCTGGGGTGAGTGCCACCAACATTCTGCTGTGATAATGGAAGATGCGTTCTCCTTCGGGGCAGCGGCACGGACAAGGACAGGTTAGAGCACTGATAGGGCAGACCCACGATGATTGCGAAGGGACTGGCAGTCGGCACCCTCAGAACAAACACGGTACTGGTGGTTCAAGAACACAGTCTGGAGACACTTCTCACTTGGCCGTCTTACCTGGCCGTCTTACCTGGCCGCACCCTCCCCCCCCCCCCCCCTCCCCCTGAGTTTGTCTTGTACGTCTTGTAAGTCAGTTAATTTTATTTTTCTTGCAGTTGATATTGTAAAACAAAATGTTGGGTACGAGGGCACTCATATAAGATAATGGGTTGTCAGATATTTTGTGAACTGTACCTTGTCCTAATAATAAAAAACTTTTTTGTTGAAAAAAAAAGATGGTAAATCATAAACAATAGGCTGTAAAAAATGATTAATTGTAACGCCTGTATGCCCGCAGACCTGGCCAGTCCCCAGTACTGAGGTGGGTGGGGTTAAAACATGCACCCACAGCAGTGAGGGCATGCCCGGAGTGTGGTAGTGCGTTGCCAGGCCTGTAGAAAGATGGTTAAGGTATACTTGCAACGCCTTGGGATTCAGAGTTCGGATAGTGATGTCCGTGTGCCAGAGTCTAGGGCAATAGAGAGCAGGGTGGTGATGTCTGTAAGCCAGAGTCCAGGGATAACAGAAGGCAGCAAGGTCGTATCCGTAAGCAGGGTACAAGGGCAGGAGAGAGCAGGGTAATCCAGTACAAATCAGAGTTCAAGCCAGGGAGATCAAAGGGTAAGCAGGAGCAAGAACAAATGCTGAAAGACACAGGAGAGCCAAGCATAGGACTGCACACACAGAGGTTACAAGAAGCTATGCAGAGCAATGAGCCAGAGGACAGACAGGGGTTTTAAAGGACGGAACACCAATGGGAGAGAGAGGAGGAGCAGAGGGTGAAGTGAGGCAGCAGGGATAGGTGAGAAAGAGAGAGGGAGGAGACAGGTGAACCAGAGAGAGAGATTGCTTGTACAGCATGGAAGGCAGAGCCAGAGGTCTGGGAAGGTTTACAAGAGGAGCGTGTGCGCGCACCCTTTGTAAGGTTAGGTTGCATGCGCACAGGCTGTGTCAAGAGGTGCACGGAGCGCCACGCCACAGGGGCACCCGCTGAGGGAGGACAGAGAACCAGAGGAGAGACTGCAGGAGGTAAGGGGACCGGAAGGGAGACAGAGGGAGGCCGCAAGCAGGGAGTACTGCGGAGGGGATCGGGACTTTACGAACATGCGCGCGCCCTGTGGGCAATGCGCGCAGACACTGGGAGATCGTCAGGGGATGCCGCAGAGGGACGGATGCGGGAGGAGGAAGGGGAAACAGAGCGAGGAGGCAAGAAAGGGATATCAGAGGCAGGGGAAGCGCAGTGCCAGGGACACATGGAGAGGAAGGAATTCCCTGAACTGTCACAGTATCCCCCCCTTGGGGATCGATCTCCGGACGATCCTGCCATGGTTTCTGGGGAAATTTCTGATGGAATTGCCGGAGGTGTCTGGGAGCATGAATGTGACGTGACGGAATCCATGGGCCATACCCCTTCATTTGGACGAGGAACTGTAGTTTATTTCTGGACAAACGGAAGTCAATTATGGAGTGAATTTCGTATTCTTGCTGTCCGAGAGTGGTCACCGGGTTGGGTTTTCGGAAACGGTATGGGAAGTGAGAGCTCTGGATGAAAGGTTAGAGTAGGGATACATGGAATACGGAAGGAATCCTCATGGTGGGAGGAAGTGCCAACCGGTATGCGACCAGATTGATCTTCTCTAATATCTTGAAGGGGCCCAAAAATCTCGGAGACAACTTTGGAGACGGGGTCTTGAGCCTTATATTTTTTGAGGACAACCACACTCTGTCTCCGGGTTTGAACGAAGGGCCCGGTTGACGATGTCGATCTGCCTTTGTTTTTTGTCTTGAGATGGCAGTTTGTAGGGTCTTAAGGATCCTCCTCCAAGAATTCTGAAGGGTAGAAACATGAGAGTCCGCTGCGGGAATGCCAGAAGGGGGGGAGGAGAGGGGATGACTGCTAGGGTGACAACTGAAATTAATGAAGAAAGGGGACTCTTGCCTAGATTCATTTTTAAGAGAGTTGATAGCAAATTCGGCCCATGGTAACAGATCCACCCAGTTGTCTTCAGATTCGGAGACAAAACATCTGAGATACTGCTCTAAGGTCTGATTCATCCTTTCTGTCTGACCATTGGTCTGAGGGTGATATCCAGAAGAAAAAATAAAGGAAATCCCAAGTCTCTGGGAAAACGCCCGCCAGAACTTAGAGATGAATTGAGAACCTCTGTAAGAAACAATAGAAATGGGAACACCATGTAATCTGAAAATTTCCTTGGAAAAAATATCGGCCAAAGTAGCAGAATTAGGAAGACCCATGAGGGGAATAAAGTGTGAGTGTTTAGAAAATCTGTCTACAACAATAAGAATGGTATTCATTCCCTTAGAATTTGGAAGTTCGACAATGAAGTCCATAGAGTGTTTCCAAGGTTGCTCCGGAATGGGAAGAGGCATGAGAAGACCTGAAGGTTTGTGATGGGCAGATTTACTCTGGGCACATACCGGACAAGCACTACTGAAATAAAAAATGTCCTTGTTCATCTTAGGCCACCAAAAGGTCCGTTTAATAAGATCCGCTGTCCTTTTGAAGCCTGGATGACCTTCCGATCTAGAAGAATGTCCCTAAAGTAAGATCTTGTGGCGAAATCATGGAGCTGCGTATAAGCGTCCCTCTGGTACCCTGAACCTGCTGGGAATGTGAACCTGGGCTTTGTTAATTTCATCCAACACATCAAAATTATTGACAGAGATTATGCACTTGGCAGGAAGAATAGGTTCCGTGGACTCATTGGATTCATTCTTAGTGGCGAACTGGCGAGAGAGAGCGTCTGCTTTGATATTTTTGGTACCCGGAATATACGAAATGGTATAGTTGAAACGGGGAAAAAAAAGAGACCAACGGGCCTGACGGGATCCTAATCGTCGAGCCCCCTCGATATACAGCAAATTTTTGTGGTTGGTGAGGATGGCAATAGGCTCCTTGGTGCCTTCTAAAAGATGCCTCCACTCCTGAAGAGCCAATTTAATGGCCAATAGCTCACGATTCCCAACATCATAATTACTCTCGGCCGACGAGAATTTCCGAGAAAAAAACCCACAGGGATGGAGTTTTTCTTGGGGAGAGGATCTCTGAGAAAAAACTGCACTGGCTCCCACATCCGAGGCATCAACTTCCAATGTGAAGGGAAGAGAGGTATCAGGATGAAGTAGGATGGGTGCAGAGACGACGGCTTTTTTGAGAAAGTCGAATGCGTCAATGGCTTCAGAGGACCAAGACGAGGGGTCGGCACCTTTTTTGGTCAAGGCAGTGATGGGGAGAGCAATGGAAGAAAAATTACGGATGAATTTCCTGTAATAATTGGCAAAGCCGAGAAAACACTACACGGCCTTGAGAGAATTTGGCAGCGGCCAGTCGAGAACAGACTTCAATTTCTCTGGGTCCATAGAAAAACCTTGGTTAGAGATAATATAGCCTAGGAAGGCAGTAGACGTCTGGTGGAACAAACATTTCTCCATCTTGGCGTATAGGCGGTTAGCACGGAGCCTAGAAAGCACCAATTTGATATGGTGAATGTGTTCATCTAAGTTTTTAGAAAAAATGAGAATGTCATCCAAGTATACGATAACAAATGTTCCCAATACATCCCGGAAGATATCGTTCATGAACTCTTGTACTCATCAACATTGCATAATCTAAAGGGCATTACTAGATACTCATAATGTCCAGATCGCGTTTTAAACGTGGTTTTCCACTCGTCCCCTTC
Source organism: Ascaphus truei (assembly GCF_040206685.1). Taxonomy (NCBI): domain Eukaryota; kingdom Metazoa; phylum Chordata; class Amphibia; order Anura; family Ascaphidae; genus Ascaphus; species Ascaphus truei. The sequence goes on from NC_134483.1 coordinate 232,721,896, forward strand.
CCTTATGCGAATGAGATTATAGGCCCCTCTTAAATCGAGCTTGGAGAAGATAGAGGCTCCTTGGAGGCGATCGAAAAGTTCAGAGATTAGGGGAAGGGGGTAACGATTCTTTACCGTGATTTTGTTGAGTCCACAAAAGTCGATACATGGTCATAGCGATCCATCCTTCTTCTTCACGAAGAAGAAGCCTGCCCCAGCGGGGGAGGTAGAATTGCAGATGAATCCTTTCTCCAAATTTTCTTGGATGTAGGACGTCATAGCCTCAGTTTCTGGAACGGACAAGGGTTAAGATTTCGACTTCGGAAGGATGGTTCCTGGAATTAAATCGATAGGACAATCGTATGGACGATGGGGAGGCAGAACAACAGCATGTACCTTGTTGAACACATCCAAGAACTCATGATACACGGTCGGGAGAATCGAGAGATTGGAAGGAACGGAATCCAAACCGGCGAGCACCGCAACAGAAGAGAATTAGAGACTGACTCAACGGAGGAAGGCCACTGGAAAGGTAAGATGCCGGTCCAATCAATGCGCGGATTGTGGAGTTGCAGCCAAGGCAATCCTAAAATAAGCTGAGCGGTGGGAGAATGGAAGATATCAAAACTATTACCTCCTTATGACCGTCGGCCAAGGTCAAAGTGAGAGTGATGGGCTCCCAGATGATGAATGCTGGCTGGAGCGGGCGACCATCAATAGCCTCGAGGCCAATGGGTGCTTTCCTCTTGACCAGGGGAATTTGGTTCTCAGAGGCGAAGGTTTGATCCAGGAAGTTACCGCCAGATCCAGAGTCAATGAAAGCTTTTACTTCCAATAGGAGGTCAGGGCCCGCCAGCGTTGCAGGAAGCATGAACTTCTTTGGGAGATCCTCAGGGCAAGAAGAGACAGTACCCAGTAGAAGCCCCTCTACCTTTACTGGGTGTTCCCGTTTCCCGGCTTCAGGGAACAGTTCTGGAGGCGGTGTTCCGAAGAACCACAGTAGAAACAGAGTCCCTTCTGACGGCGTCGCATTCTCTCCGCAGCCCGAAGTTGTTGGCTACCGATTTGCATCGGCTCTGGGGCGTCCAATGCCAGGAGGGGCGAAGAAGGCGACCTGTTAGAGACAACAGGGGAAGAAAGAGAACGGGAACAGTGTCTCTCATGCCGTCGTTCCTGGGTGCGTTGGTCCATTCGTATACTGAGAGTAATCAGTTCCTCCAGGGAGGAAGGCCAGGCATGAGTTGCAAGATCATCCTTCAAAGTGTCAGAGAGACTGTTCCAGTATGCGGCGGCGAGTGCCTCATCATTCCATTGAGTCTCCACGACGAGGGTACGGAACTTGATCGCGTACTTGGCAGCAGATCTTCGAGTCTGTGAGATATGAAAAAGAGAAAAGGCGGCCGTATCCCGTCGTGCGGAAGTGTCAAACACTTGCTGGAATTCACGCCTAAATTTAGGGTAATCTTGGGTTAATTCAGTCTTATGTTTCCAGAGAGAAGCCCAAGTGAGGGCGTCGCCGGTGAGCAAGGCATAAATGTAAGCCACCTTAGAGTGGCCGGTAGGAAACTGAGAGGGAGACATTTCGAATAGTACCTCGCATTGGTTAAGAAATCCACGGCAAGCGAGAGGGTCCCCATCATACCGGTTGGGAGGTGGAATACGGGGTCCAGCATTACCATAAGCCATAGTGACAGGGGGTGACGGAGCCACTGGAGTTTCCTGGATAGAGAGGCTAGCAAGTTGCTTGGAAACAGTGGTTAGCTGGTTGCTCACAAATTGTACATGTTCCAAAGAAACACCTTGACCCAAATCAGGGGGGTCTGCATTTGTTGGGCTCTGCATAATGTAACGCCTGTATGCCCGCAGACCTGGAAAGTCCCCAGTACTGAGGTGGGTAGAGATAAAACACGCATCCACAGCAGTGAGGGCGTGCCCGGAGTGTGGTAGTGCGTTGCCGGGCCTGTAGAAAGATGGTTAAGGTATACTTGCAACGCCTTGGGATTCAGAGTTCGGATAGTGATATCCGTGTGCCAGAGTCTAGGGCAATAGAGAGCAGGATAGTGATGTCCATAAGCCAGAGTCCAGGGATAACAGAAGGCAGTAAGGTCGTATCTGTAAGCAGGGTTCAAGGGCAGGAGAGAGCAGGGTAATCCAGTACAAAGCAGAGTTCAAGCCAGGGAGCTCCAAGGGTAAGCAGGAGCAGGAACAAATGCTGAAAGACACAGGAGAGCCAAGCATAGGACTGCACACACAGAAGTTACAAGAAGCTATGCAGAGCAATGAGCCAGAGGACAGACAGGGGTTATAAAGGAGGGAACACTAATGGGAGAGAGAGGAGGAGCAGAGGGTGAAGTGAGAGGCAGCAGGGATAGGTGAGAAGGAGAGAGGGAGGGGACAGGTGAACCAGAGAGAGAGATAGCTTGTACAGCATGGGAGGCGGAGTCAGAGGTCTGGGAAGGTTTACAAGAGGAGCGTGTGCGCGCGCCCTCTGTAAGGTTAGGGTGTGCGCGCACAGGCTGTGTCAAGAGGTGCGCAGAGCGCCACGCCGTGGGGGCACCCGCCGAGGGAGGAGAGAGAATCGGAGGAGAGACTGCAGGAGGTAAGGGGACCGGAGGGGAGACAGAGGGAGGCCGCGAGCAGGGAGTACTGCGGAGGGGATCGGGAGTTTGCGAACATGCGCGCACCCTGTGGGGAATGCACGCAGACACTGGGAGAGCGTCAGTGGATGCCGCAGAGGGACGGATGCGGGAGGAGGAAGGGGAAACAGAGCGAGGAGGCAAGAAAGGGATATCAGAGGCAGGGGAAGCGCAGTGCCAGGGACACATGGAGAGGAAGGAATTCCCTGAACCGTCACATTAATATATCTTGACATACCATCTCCCAAAGATCCAATACTCGCAATGATAGACCTCCCAGGAGGCCTAATCAGAGTTTTATGGATCTTTGGGAGATGGTGAAAGATAGGGAAAACAGGATCAGGAATAGACAAAAAGGCTCTCTCCTATATGCACCTCCAAGCAGTGCACTGCCTGCACGTCCCCTCCAGGGATACACCCTTCAGTATCTATCTTGCAGCTGCACGCTTAACACAGGATTTCTGGCAACAGTGCCAAGTGTGAGTACGCTTTATTTTTCTTTCATGGATGTTATCTAGTCTAGCTGGGGTTCCACTGTTCATTTATTTTGAGCAGTGAGGCCAAGCTATGTTGTATTTCCCTATACTCCTCATTATAGGAGTATTATTTGACTACATCTGCTAGCAAGTCATTATTGGATTATTGCCTGTGTTGATGAGGAAAGCGATATGAATTATTGGATTTATTACTGGACTAAGTGATACATGCATTTTCTCTGTGCACAGATACAGAGCTTGGGTCTAATATCACCCTCATTAGATACCTTACCAGCAGCTCAGGACAGGCGCACATATTAGCCATGCTAATTTTTAAATATCACGTGACTTTTGAGCAGTACAATCAGTGGTGCCAAAATTGTAATTTTGGTGGCACTAGGGGCAAGAAGGCGCTTCCTGATAATTTACGGAAAACTATTGTGAATGAAGTCAGGCGGAATTTCAATATGATCACGCTTGCTTTCAAAGCTTTGAAAGACACTATCAATGCCCTTTTGCAGCTTTGGGGATGAGTACCTGCACTATTAATTTAAAAATAAAAATGCGCAGGAAATGTTTTAATATAATAAAAAAAAGTTGTGTTTAAGTATGTTTGTTAATTTACCGTTCCGCTATTGTATTCATTGTTTAATACTTCTTTTATGTTTTGCATGTTTGGTTCTGGGCTAACACAATATGCAGGAAACACACCCCTGGTATAGGAAACTCATCAATCAATACTGCCAGGTAATGTACAGTACTTTAATCTATGCCATGTCTTTTCTTGTCAAACATAAAAAACCTCAGAATTGGATAATGGAGTCATTGTTTAATTCTTATGTTCATTTATGTTTTGCAGGTTTAGCATCAGGGCGAGCCCAACACCATATGTGTGCAGGAAAGACATCCAGCGATGTCAGGTAATATACAGAACTGTAATTCGTGCATCTACTGTAGTATACTGGTTTTATTTTCAACCAGGCTCCATAGTGACACGCATGTGCAGCTCATTACTACTGAAGGTGCGATTATTAATATTAAATATTGTCTCTTTCTTTACAGACCAAGATGTCCAAGAAGAGCCAGCCAGTTTGAAGAAAAATAAAAGAAGATTGTAAATTTGCAAGAAGAGGAAACTTTGTATTTGCACATTATTAATTTTTACTTTATTAGCGTTTGCAACTAAAACATTTAATTATTTAAAAATACTTTTTGGTGTGTTCAAGTTTGTATTCTATACATTGAAATTAAATACACTTACAGTAGTACCATACATAAAGTACTAATCGCATTTAGATATAAATAAATATCTCATTTACCAGGCTCACAGTATGTGCGATTATTAATATTGAATATTCTCTTTCTTTACACGCAAAGACATCCAAGAGCCAGCCAGTTCAAAGCAGAAAAAAAAGAACATTTGAAATTTGGAAGAAAAGACTTTGTATTTTTGTACTATTAATTTTTTACTTTATTATTGTGTGCTAATAAAACATTCCATTCTCTCAAAATACTTTTTGGTGTGTTCACGTTTTTACTCTTTATATTTCAATTAAATAAACTTGAAGTACATGCAGTACTGTACATCTGTGCACACATGAACGGGAATAAGCGACCGGTTGCATTGCAGTTAGATTTTTAAGACACAATAACTCATGATCGCTGACTTGCGTTTCTGGCCAGTATTGTAGACAACACTAAATTTCAATTTCTGCCTTTTTTCAGATTACGGCTAAATCACATGAAAATTAAGAATTTCCGCAACGCAGGATAGGAGCGGATTAGGATGTTGCATGGGACCCGCATGGCAAGTGGCTCAGAGCTAGCAGTTGCATCTGTAATACGGTACAATCCTTAGGTTTTAATATTTAGGAAAGCCTTTTGTCTACCACAAGCAGGTTTTAATCTCTTAATTGTTTAGTTTCTGCCACACCTGCTGCAAAGCTATTCGATGAAACCACCACCTTTCTATGAAAAAGTACTTTCTCAATTTTTGCTTCACATGGCAACCCTCAATAGTATATTCAGAGTGTAACCTCTGGTTCTAGTATTCCTCTGTCTCTGAATAGTTATTCTCGTCCTGTAGCTTCCTTATACCCTTAATGTATTTTAATGATTCTGTTTTATGCCCACTTCCTATCGTCTTCCAAGCTGTGCATGTTTATTCTGTTAAGTATTATGATGTAGATTATGCAACATTTTAATAGCACTTTAATAACATTTTAATAGCACAATTAATGGTTTATTTATGTCCTGCTGGCAATACAAACAGAATTGAACTTGTACTCTTCTTAATCTATAAAAAAAAAAAAGCCTTGCACTTCCATTAAAGTCTATGGGAGTTTCTGTGCAATAGGGCAGCGAACAGTACTATCACAGTTTATTGAATAACTTCCTATGTCAACTATCCTTCAACTAATATATTTCTGTATCTACAGCATTCAAGTGCCTTATACTCCACTCCCAGGTATTGCAACTTTAGTAGTTTTCTATATGAAATAGTGTTAAAGGTGTATCAAGACAATTTTGGTACACAACCAGAGTATTTTCATCCTGCACCTAAACATCAAAGTACAGTATTTTGCTCCAATTTTTCCCTGTCTGCCTTAGTTTGCACCTTGGGCAATGTCAGTAGAAGGAGTTGGGGGGAGTTAAATGGTGTACATACATATTTATTTATTTTGAATACTATTTACACTTTCACGTGTGTGCATTTGATTAAAAAATAGAAAGTGCCCATTTATTAAAAGTAATGCTGCTACATAGTCACGTATTTAACATGTATTGCAAGGTAAATAATATTGCTATGTGTTGAATAATAAAGCTTTTTCTTGTCATTATGATTGCTTTCTGAGTAATTGAATGTGCTCATATGCCTAGCCAGCAGAAACCTAATATATCAATACTTCTCCGTGCTTTGTAATTCCTTGGTCTTGGTTCATTCTGAGCAACTTTGAGAAATTAGGTTTGACTACAAAATGAAAAACTATTCTTTTTCAGCTGAAGTATTTGCCAGAGGGTTGAGAGATTTGACTATGTTTGATTTTGCTTGCTTCCTATTTAGACATTTTTAATTACTTCAAAGAGCAAGGTAAGATATACAAGTCAGGTGCCCTGAGTGTTTTGGGTGTCGTTGTACGTTTTCATGTTGAGGATTTTTAGCAGTTTGTTAAACATTCAAAATGACCATCCCCAAATATGTCTCTATTCATTGGAAGGCTAAAGTCTGCACTTTTTTTTTTTTTAACCTTTTTGCTTTATCAGATGTTACCTTTCTGGATCTTCTTGCACTCTCTTATTACAGCATCAACAGAAACGACCACAACCCTGCCTCTTCCTTCTCACACTGCTCTATACAGCCCAGTATTTATCATGGTGGGAAGGAAAAGAACAAAAAACAGGTTTATTGGGTGGGGGACACACTAGAGTCCACAAAAATCTCCAGGGTCAAGACTAGATCATCATGGAGTGTTATTCCTCCCCTCATCCATAAGAGAGGAAACAAGCAACATTATTTGAAACCTTTGAAACCGCTGATCTCTATAATGATCATGATGATAGATTTGATACTTTTGTCATAAGGATTTTTGGTATTAACATCTATGTTTACATTAATTATACCAAGTGTCTTATCTCCACATTGCATGTTTTAGGTGCTGAACGAGACAGAGAATTGTTACATTTTATAATGATGCTAAGTATAGCCTGTCACGGGAGACCAGGACTAATACCAGGGATCAATATCGCCAGGCAGAACACAAGAGTTTATCAAATTAATTTATTGGAAAAACATATCCACAACTATACAAAAGACACAAACATCACACATACCCAACTGGGGAATACCCTGCCTAACTAGTTGCAGGAACCTACTTGCAGAGATTTCCCCTGTTCGCTCTTCTTGCCCAGTGCCTACAGGACTGGTTTTCAGGCCTGAGATCAGCACGGGATTGGACACTGCAGTTTCTCCCTGTCACAGCAACACCTCTGTAACACTCTGCAGGCTAGGTCTGCTAGGGGTCTCCCTCCCACCTTTTTATATACTTAAAATATAATATTGCAACATTCAGGGCCAGGAGCTGCCTACATGCCCGGCCCTGATTGGTGGGTAGGACTGCAGCACAACATTTGCAACAATTCTATGCAAACATATTAACCCCTGATTCCTGAGGTGCTGGAACCAAGCAAAGACATACATATACATACATAACATACACTACAATACCAATGTATTACTGACATGTAGGGGTAATGGCAGACTTAACCTTTATAAACAGCAGCCATATTTCCTCCTACGTCACATGGAATTCATATGGAGTTTAAAGCTGCAGTTCAGTCAATATCCTGCATGTGTGTTTTTTTTAATAAATCAGTTCTGTAGTAAGAAAAAATACTTTTAGCATTTTCTGTTTTTAAAAAAACAACTTTGAAAGACCAATTTTCTTGTATTCTATTTTAACAGCCATTTGCTAAGGCACTGCCCCTTCATGTCCTGTCACAAGCTCTGGCACACCCCATTGTCAGCACTGCCCTCCCTCTAGCACTTGTCAATGCAGTAATGCTCATGAATATTCATGAGCTTCCACTGCCAGTCAAGCAGATTATAAATAAATCCCAGCTTTTAATATGTCACCAAATTTCGACCTATCAATACATGGAGAACGAATTGACCGGCAGCTATACTGTTCTTTAGGTAATTAGAGATTGCCCACATGAAACTATTGAAGTAAAAAAATAAATGTAAAAAAAAAAAAAAAAAGACTGAACTGCAGCTTTAATTTGACTCCTCAAAGATCAAGATTAGGCATTCATTTATTTTCATCTGGAGTTATTATTATTGTCTTTTTAATATTAAGGATGGGCAGGTCAGCAGGCCTCTGGAGACTCATAGGTAGGGTGACCAGATTTTCAAAATGAAAAACCTGGACACATTAAAAAATTATTTATAAAACAAATTACATCACATGATGCACCCCGTTGCCATGACAACGAGACACTGACGTCAGGCGGTGACATGTTGCCATGACAATGTGGCATCACGTGATGCTTCGGCGCCATAATGCGTCCCGTTGTCATGTCAACCTGATGCCGCGTGACGTCACGGAGCGGCTCGTTGTTATGGCAATGTGGATTACGTGACGTCGCGCAGCCATGTTAACGGAATTTGGAGGGGAGGATACAGCCAAAGGCAAGATAAATAAATATATAATAAATATATCTAAAAAAAATGTTATCTCCACACAGAGCCACTGACCCACACACCCACACACACACCCACACACACAGAGCCACTGACCCACACACCCACACCCACTGACCCACAGACACACAGATCAACTGACCCACAGAGTCACTGACATACACACTGAGAGCCACTGATCCACACACCCACACACACAGAGCCACTGACCCACACACCCACACACACACACAGAGCCACTGACCCACACACACGGAGCCATTAACCCACACACTCACGCACGGAGCCACTGACCCACACACAGAGCCACTGACCCATAACACCCATACACACAGAGCCACTGACCCACACACCACACACGGAGCCACTGACCCACACACACAGAGCCACTGACCCACACACACAGAGCCACTGACCCCCCCCCCCACACACACACACACACAGAGCCACCGACCCACACACAGCCACTGACACACACACACACACACACACACACACACACACACACACACACACACACACACACACACACACACACACACACACACACACACACACACACAGCCACTGACCAACACACACAGCCACTGACCAACACACACACACAGAGCCACTGACCCATACACACACACACACACACACACACACACACACACACACACACACACACACACACACACACACACACAGCCACTGACCCACACACGCACAGAGCCACTGACCCACACACACACACAGAGCCACTGACCCCCCCCCACACACACACGCAGAGCCACTGACCCCCCCCACACACACACACAGAGCCACTGACACACACACACACACACACACACACACACACACACACACACACACACACACACACACACACACACACACACACACACACACACACACACACACACACACACAGCCACTCTCTCTCTGTGTCCTACTTGTCATTATGGAGCATGGAGGGGGGGAGCCATCTTGACTGGCAGCAGGCACCTCACTTCCGGCTCTCACTGCTGAGGCTCCGCTGACACTAACCCCTTCCCCACCCTCTGCAGCCAGACCAGCCTCCGCTCTCCTCTCTGCATGCATTCTGTGCTCTCTGCTGCCCCCCTGCTCTGATGGCCAAATCCGTAACAGCAAAAAAACCCGGGACATTTAAAAAAATGCAGGGCAGCCGGGACAGCCATTAAAAAACCGGGACAGCCATTAAAAAACCGGGACTGTCCCGGCTAAAACGGGATACCTGGTCACCCTACTCATAGGGGCATATGACGTAGCTTTGACGTTATCGAACGGCTGGCATGACCCTACCTCACAGTCTGACATTTGTATTATCACTGTATTCAGAAAGAGTTATCGTGTCAGAAACTGTGAGGTAGGAAAATGCCAATACTGCTCGTGATAGCAGTGTCATTATCTCAGCTTTTTTTCTAAGTTCTCCATGTGCAATCTGCCTGCGGTCTGTAAGAACTGTACATATAGAGCTGCATCTCCCTGCACAGCTCTTACAGGCGATCACACAATTTTGTTTGATTTTAATAACACAGTATTGAAGCATGTGATCTCCGGAGCTGAAACGCATTAATTTCAGCCTCAGGGACCTCTGTTTCCCGAGTTATAGGCCCCGGTATGGGGTGCCGCTATCTCATTGCATTGTTTAAATCTCCCGCGTTACATGACCAGGACATTTAAACTTAGCGGGCATACTGGCACCCCATTGAATCCGTATAGCGACTATTTTAATTGCAAGGAATCTGGATAGGGCCATGTGGGCATGGTAGCATGACTGTATTTGTATTGTGCTTCTCAGTCATAATTCAGTTCTTCTTTCTTGAATTTTGTGGAAAGCAGATTGTAGCACTGAGATGGCAATGCGGGTGCGCTTATAGCAATGCACAGCTTGCCTGGTTGTGAGATGGGACCTATATCTGGATTGAATCACACCAGCAGCTTCCTTCATTTTCCTGTAGAATCTTTGCGGAAGACACTTCCTAACATTTGACTGGAGTAAATGACACATTGCTTCAAATGTTCATAATTCTTTGTTTGTTGTTGCATTCTCCATAAGGACTGTAGAAGGCAGATTACTTTATTCTGGCGACACAGCTGATGAGTTTTCAATCCTATGTAGGCAGCCTGCATGATGAGCTCCGCAGAGCATTTGTGCAGGTACCTTCCTCTCTCCAACCTTGCTTGGATAAGAGCTTTGTAGTATTTCTGCATTATTCTACTGCTTTTCTCCATTTTCAAGAAGTTTAGCTCCCCAGTGATAGAATTCTGTTTCTTGAGATCCCTCTGAGTGTACATTAATGCATCCATCATTATACTTTGGAGCTCTGTAAATTTCTTCGCTAGGGTCACAGCTGCTTGCCTTTTCCAGGTTTGTTTCTCCTGTGTGTACCAACCGCTGGGGATGGAGCAGTGTTTTTGCTCCTTTAGCTCTTTCTTCAGATTCTGGACCTTCTCGTGCTCCCTCTTGTACCGAATCACCTGGCTCCTAAGCTCGGCTTTCAGCGATGCTCTGGTAATGCTCAGGGTAACCTTCAATTCCTCATGCTGCTCTGCAAGGACACAATGAATACTCAGACGTTCCTGCAGCACTTTTAATTCATTAGCAGTCTGCAGATTTTTTTCCTGCAAAGATTGCTGCTGCTCCTTTGCATTCTGTAGGTGTGTAAGCTGACCTTGCAGATGGCTCTGCAGTATGTGCTTTGCTTGTGTGCATTGCTCCAATGCGTCTATCTTTTTTTGTTCAAATAGTTTCTTCATTTTTTTTCTAGCTCATGAAGCTTTTCATTCCATTCATTGACGTGGTCAGTCAAATTAGAATTTTCCTCTTTCAGACTTGTTTTCTCTTTTTACAGTCTCTATATTATTCAGGGCCTCCTGGTAGTCCTCCTTCCATTTACGCACTTCTGAGTTGAGACTAGGGGCCTCATGCAGTAAGCAGCGATAAGCCACGTATCGCCAGCTTCTCGCCAAAAAAGCCAACTGCGATTCAGTAAGCCCCGATAAGCTGGCGATAAGAACAAAAAGGGGTCACCCGACTGCCGATAAGCCATTTTTGCCGCTCATCGCCTGCTTTTCAAACTCGCTGTATTCTAGTAGCCCTGACCAGCTTATCGCAGCTGATCACCGCTCTAGAATGGAATATTTCTCTCCAGATTGTCCGGCCACAAAATTTGGCAAGAAGGTAGAGAGAAGCGGCAATGAGCGGCGAGACGGCACTTAGAAAAAATCAGACCTTTCTCCTATATCGGAATTATGCCGGAGGTCTCCGGAGCTGATATCCATTAATACCTGCACCGGAGACCCCCGGCATGAATCAGATGCCTGAGAAATGCATTTACAGCCCACTTCATTACCTTAGTGGCTAACTGCTAAGGCAATGAAGGGGTTAAACACCAGTACCATGCTTATTATGGGTAGCTGGGGTGGGTGAAGGGGGTATTTGACCCTTGGTGGCTGTTTAGGCCTTGTGGGGGGCTTGCGGGTGGACTTAAACCCTTCATTACCTTAGCGGTTAATACCGCTAAGGTAATGAAGGGGTTAACCCCTCCCGCTACCACCCGGTAGGCCTAAACACCCATCCTTGGAGCTACTACCCCCTACACCCACCCTCGATACCCACAATACAAAGCCCTTCTACCCACCTACTAGGCCCCCAATAAACCATTACAAAATTCAATAAACAACCATACACAACCCATCCCCTGTGCCCCCCATAAAAATATTTTAAATTTTTTTACACACAGGATTAATACCCCAGTCCTGCGGGGGTCCCCGGTGGTCATGACAGTTGTCCACAGGCCCCACAGTGCACCCCGGGGTTGTGCCCACTGGTGTCTGGGGGCCTCCGGGTGGTCCCAGCTAGGCTCCGTGGGCCTCCGGGTGGTACCTGCAGGTGTCTGGGGGTCCCCGGTTCTTCCCCAAAGGTGTCCCCTTTGGGTCCTCAGGTGGTACCCATTGGCGTCCTGGGGTCCTTGGGTGGGCCCCCGCAGGCCTGAGGTACCAATCCTGAATGTCGAAAAATAAAACATGGCCTACATTTAAATCAACCTCACCCACCAAACACATACAGTACAGTAATGGGCAAAAAAGCTATTATCTAGATAAGGATAATAGATTATTTGCCCATTATAAAACACAACATTAGCCAGCATAAATAAAGTAAATAAAACAATTCTACTTACACCTGCCAATATGAAGGGCATCCTCGTCAGCTTACTGCAGGTCCCTGTCCTCCGTTGCCAGCAACAATACATAAAAAAATAATTCTAATGTCCCCTAGCCCCTTAATCACCTTAGCAGTTAATAACCGCTATAGTAATTAAGGGGTCAACCCACCCTCCCCCGCTACCCACCGGGAGACCTAACTACCCACTCCGGCCCCACTATACCCACCCTCTACCCATTGATTAGCACAGTGTTATAGCATACCCGTTTAATATGGGCATGATAAGCCACTATAGCACTCAATGGTCAACCTAGTAAAAATCATTAAGGCCAAAAATACACAATAATAAAAGAAATACACAAGCACCTAAACACCCTAACAATAAAAGAATAAAAAAGCCTAATAGTACACATGAATAACAATAATCTATCACCAAAACAGCAAAATAATAACAATTACGTTATTCCAAACATAAGAATAAAATTAAATAAACACCTATCTAACCAATTCAAGAAATAAACGCAGCACTAGCCAACAAATCAATTCAATAAATAAAAGCTCTAGCCTACAAACAATAAATTAATGTAACCAACCCTAAAAAGTACTAAAAAAAAGCCATCCAAATTTCAAACAATTTAATCAAAACAATAAACAGAAATAGAAAAAATTACAATCAATTCAAAACAAGCATTTGCCAAAAAATGCATTGCCTGTCACTGTATTTATCTGTTTCCACAGATTAATACATTAGCAGTCAATGGGCAATCACAAACATAAAACTAAAATAAATACAATAAAAAACCTGAAAAAAAACCATTTACATACATTTACTATTTTACTTACCTTTAGAAGTCTTCACCCTCCGAATCCCGGTGTTTCAGGAAGCTCTCGACCTGCAATCCGTCTCCATCCTCCTTGAAGAACAGTATCAGGTAAAAAAAATCTTCTTTCTTTGATCTTCTTTCACCATCTTCTATCTTCATCTGTCATTATTATCTTCATTTCTTTAATCTTCTATCTTCTTTAAATCCAAAACCCAATGTTAAATCACAACGGATGTTGTCCCGTCATCTTCTTAAGATACAATTAGATGGAACAGGCCTTATATAGGGCCTGTGTCATCACATTTTAGGGTCAGATGGTACAGCATCAATCCGATTGGACGCTGTATCATGTGTGTCACAGGAGACCAGGCAGTTTACACATTTTCAACTGGGATCATTCACTGAGCAAAACAATGTAATGAAATAAATTGTAGTTTATTCGCACAAATTCATGTGCACACTATGATACACAAAATACAGACAAAAATACACACTTACTCGGTGTCTGGGGTAAAAAATAGACTTTCCTAGGTGCAGGGAAATCTAAAGAATTTTACCCTGACCAGGACTTAGACCCGAGTCTCCTGGTTCCCAAATCTGTAGCCAATCAGAGCCAAGCCTGTCTGAAAAGCCGGGTCAGCAGGAAATATGAAATTGCCAAGGGACATGCGCAAGTTTGCCACCTCCGTCCCTGGCTATCTCAATGCCACCCACTGCGTCAGGCTCCAATCAATCGGGCAGAGCAATTGGCAGCCCGGACGACTGCCATTGTTCCTCGGACTTGGGTACTTGAGCTCTTCTTTGCTGCTCAAATGGCTTTCACACCTTTGGTATATCCGGCTACTTTGAACTCTGATGTTCAGCAGACTTACTGGTGCCTATGGGTTAGCATCGGTTTAGAAAGTCCCAGCACATTACAGTACACAACAGTACATTATTGTATTAACACAGTATTAATAAAATGTAGTTTAATAAATCCCTAAATCCCTGGGTATTGGGAAAAGAATAGAAAGATGTACTTTTATTTCTATCAGCCTTTATTCCCCACACACTGTCTCTTGGTTTAGCCTGGACTCTGAGAGTCCCCCCACAAACTTATCTACGGTTGGGGCACCTCACAAACCCAATAAAGGTTCTGGACTACCTGGGCACTAACTGGGGTACCCCCCTTAACCTAGGGATCCCCTCAGATATAGGGAACCTTATCCATCCCTGTGCCCCATTCACCTTTGTGGGCTATGCTGAAGCAGGGTACCCTAGTGGTGAGTCATGCTTGCGTTTTCAAGGGGAGATATTGCCGGGACAATGTCCTACATGTATCCGGGAATCAGGCATGATTCCTGGGTACATTTTATGGGAAACCAAAATCTCCGGACCCGACTACCTAAGCACATTCTGACAACAATTCCTCCACAAAATCCCCCTTGAAACTCATCCCCTGCTCGCTGACATGCCCGGAAAGATGAAAACACAAAAAATACTTTAATTGCGCAAAGTACATTTGAAACACACAATGTTACTGGGCTCAAGAGCTAACTCTTTAACCCTTATACTTGGTCCAGGGGTCACCAAAATGGGCTTAACTTTTATTTGAGAGCCTGGTTACCCCCTGCCGTCACAATGTGCCCACCTCTTTTTTTTTTTTTTTTTAAGGGTATGACGTGTTCTCCAAGGGAGGTACATCACATCCTTAAAACCACATGTGTCATATCACACGTATTACAGCCAATGGGATTGAAGACAATCCCATTGGTTCCTGTACCATGTGATATGTCACATTAGTTATAAAGGATGTGACATTATCTGGCTGTTGTGGTCCTCCTTTGCACCAGAAGTTTTCACTTTCTTCTAGGTCGCCGCTTGGGCATCTTCTACCACAGATGCTGCCACCCTCCTCCTCTGCGGTGCACGCTTCATCCTCCCCTTTGTGACTGCTCTGCTCCTGACCTCTCATGAGTCACTGCTGCTGACATCACTCGCCTCCCCCTCCACCGCCCCCAAAAATGTGCTGCCCTGGGCTGCTTTGTGGTTGCACCAGCCTTGCCTCTTAACCAGCTTCTCCCCCACATATTCCCCTAATCATCCCCTTCTCCACTACATTTTCCCCTCCTCTCCAGCTTCTCACCCCCAAAGTTCCCCCTCAACCCCAGATTCTACCCCACATGTTCCTCCTCCACCCTTCTCTCTCTCCCTCCCCCTTCTCGCTACCCCAACCACACTCTCTCCCCTCCACCTCTCTCTCACTCCTCCCTTCTCTCTATCCTACTCTGTCTCTGCTTCCCACTCCTATTTCACTCCTCCCTCCCTTCTCTCGCCCCCCACCTCCTACAGGTATGTTTTTTTTCACCCCCCTCCCCTCCTCTGCCGCACTTATAGTGCCGGCAATGGCGACGCGACCGATGATGTCATCCATCACCGTCGCCATTAGCAAAAGTTGCAATAGAGTTTAAGGCAATATTGCTGGCTGCAAGGCCAGCGACGTCACAAAAGGGGAGGGCAGAGGCACGGAGAAGCTCCCGATTGGCCGCAAGGGGAGACCGTCGCCGAAAAAAATCAAATAACAGATTTCTGGTAGCACTGTCGCTCCATCACTTTGTCGCCGTCGCGTGCACTATAAGCGCCGGCGACAATGCATTCGTTTTGCTGCGACACGACGGCGCCGTCACGTCGCCAGCACTATAAGCGCAGCCTAAATGTTTATATCCCCCCTCCCCCTCCTCCATTTTTACATCCCACCTTCTCTGTTCTTACACCCCCTCTTGGACATCTGATGATGGCACTGGTCCTGATAATATAGTGTGTTGAGAACCCTGTCACCCTTGTGACGATTGAGTTTTCTGAGACTTGTCATATACCTCCCGACTGCTTCAATTCATCATGCCTTCATAAGTCTGTTCTAATATTGCTCACAATGCAACTACAAAAAGGATCTGTTTTCAGGCCATAATTGTTTAACTAAATGCAGTAGGTGGCAAAATATTTTCAATGTTCCAAAGGTTTACACACTGCATTGAAAGATATGACAACATACAGTATCATTCCACGTAAATTGCACATATTTAATGGATATACATTGTTTATATATAGTGAGTTGCAACTTTTGTACATTTGTCTGTCCATAGAGATACAAAATAAAAAAATGTTACCCCCCAATGTGAGGCATGATAGACATATGCATAACAAATAAAGCATCATTTTGAGAAAAGCTATCCACACAAGTTTAAAGTGAAGTACAGTTTCCACTAAATTAATAGATACAGTATCAGTTTAACCAAAAGTGCAAGATAACTCTGTTTATGCTATAATCATTGTAAATATTGTGGGATATGAAATACTAAGAATAACTTAACGTAAAAGGAAAAACATGTACAAAACCTGCCAGTAATGTTGCTTAAGTACTTTTTTGTTCTAAAGAAGAAACTTTAGCAAACATCAAAATTTGTTTTTTTAACCAACTCTACACACGTTCTAATTCTTTGTGTATAAATTCACAGTGTGATGGCAGGAACATTAGGTGTAATAAAGAAAAATTATGGTGTATAGTAGCAGACTCAGTGATTTCAGTTAATTTATGTGAAGAAAGTTACATTTGCTCTGTAGAAATGCCTGTAGAGTAGAGCTGCATATATCTAATGATGTGGAAAAACTCTAACAAATATCTGTGTGAGAAATGAATCTAATTTTCTTTTTTACAGGTAGTCAGCAAGTAAAGTGAAGCCTACATAACTAACAATGCCTATTAGACTACATTGAAAGAAAGAAAATACATCAGTGTGCATTGGCTGACGCTCTGGTGTGTACTGCTGTACTACAGCTGATTAGCCTATTTAAACTGATTAACTGCTGAAGCTATAAAGGCAATTTTAATTCCTGATTTTGTTAATTTATTTGTATGTTTCTCTGCTTAGTATCCCATAACTAACCTTACTTGAAAACAAGATGTGCAATTTTCTGTCACTTTCCTAGTTCATCGTTTGAAATAAATTTATCTCTCTGAAAGTACTTATTATTTAAAGGGCAGTTTATAAATCCAAGAGGCAGAACTTCAACATAATGTATTTATTAAAAGCAAGTGATTTTAAAAAAAAAAACATTTTTTTTTAATCAAATGTGTTAATGTTTTACAAAAACTGCAAAATGACAGGAGGTAAAGATATATATGTATATATATATATATATATATATATATATATATATATATATATATATATATACACACAATACCGTTCTGTGGCTAACTAAATGCTTTTATTTGTGCGAGCTTTCAAGATACACTGATCTCTTCTTCCGATTGGTTTTTACTAGTGTAACAGGGTATGATTCTGCCTATCTTTCCCCGCCCTGTTACGTAAGTCCTGCTAGCTGCAGGCGGTAAGGGGTTAATCTTATGGGTTTGTGACCCCCACCCATGTTCCTCTATGATGGAAAGGACAAGGTGGTGACTCATGGCCTGTGTAAGCCTATCAGGGATAGGTATAGACCATGAGCCCACCCCTTCTGTCCTAATTACGGGAATGCCAAATTTACAGTCAGTCCTTCATGTTCCTGCTCTGGGGGAGAGAGGAAGCAGAGAGCTATAAGTCTCTCCCATAGCGGGATGAGCATGTTCACCCTCAGTCTTGTGGTTGAGAGAACATCTGACCAATGAAGATGACCCTATACTATCAGGGTCAAGCACCATCCAGAGGTGGGAACCCTCTGAACCCTTGCACCACTGTAAGACCATCATGCAGTGACTGACAAATAAAGATCCCATTGTTCTGTTATACACCTGTCTGGACTGAGTCAGTGAGAAGTTATGTGAGAGTGTTTCAGAGGGAACTGCTCCTGGTACTTCCAGGATACCCACTGAAGCTTAGGCACTGAACTAAAGATGACATCAAAAGCCTGTCCTGATCTCCATATCATCGCAGATCAGTTCAGCTCAGCTCTCCTGAACCTACAGGTATGCCTCAGCACCACACGGCAGCAATAGAGTGGATCTCCGAGGGGTGGGGGAAACCGTGCTACATTTGGAGGTGCTGTTGAGATCAGGACAGGCTTTCAGGACTGCAGCAAAGCAACATGTAAAAAGGGGCTTTTAACAGCAGCAGCAGCAACACTGCAATGCAAGGGAACTGGTGCAGGACGGCTTCTGCGTGGGAAGCATAGGAAGGAAGTAGAAAAAGGGGCCAGGGCCCCTGATGGTAAGTTACCAGGGATCCTTGGGTACTCATCCACAGACGGCGGGTGAAGACAGGAGCCAGGGGTAAGCCTCACCATGCACTGTGAGGAGCCCCATGGCATCTAGCACACAGACTGTGCGGGGGAGGGGAGAGACTTTCCCTGAGGCCATTGCCAGGGAGAGACAAAGGTCCCTGAACCCTTCCTTAATCAACTGTGTTGGGGCGACTCTGATGACAAAATACCAGGGAGTATGGTTACCCTTCACTGCGAATTTAAGTCATGTCCTATATTGAGTGGTTACCCCAATTGACAACTGCTATTAAGGAACCAGCTGCTGCAGTGTATGTAGAGTTTGGGACCCTGGCAGCATCCTGGCCTTCTGAGAGGGTAAAACAGGATGGTTCTACAAATGGCACAAATGTACTGTGCCGTGGGGGAGTCATGCCGGAAGGAGGCGCTCACCGGTAGCGTGACCCCCCATTTTCTTTTTCTCTTCAAAATGTTCTATATTGGGGGCTCCCAGTAGGAAAATTATTAGGACGATCATGAGGAGGAGGACAGCCTTCATCCTGGCTGGGGTAAGTGCCAGTTTAATTTACTTTATGCTGCTGAGTTATGTTTTATTTTAAACGGGCAAATGCACTTTTATCCATATCTGGATAATAGTATTTTTGCCCATTACTGTACTATATGTATTGGGGGGGAGGGTATATATTTGAATGTATTGCATTTTTTTTATGCACAGGATTGATACCGCAGGCCAGCGGGGACCCCCGGACACCCGCGGGGACTACTGGGACACCCTTGGGCCCCCCAGAAACCTGCAGGGACCACCTGGAGGCCCCCAGACACCCATGGGGACCACACGAGGACCCTTGCCGGCCTCTGGTATCAATTATGTGCAGAAAAAATAAAAAATGTTTTTCTGGGGACACAGGGGGTGGGTGGGTTGTGTATTAGTGGGTGGGTAGTACATATTGCAATGTTTATTGGGGGTAGAGAGGGTGAGTGAATGGCTATGTACCCCCTTCACTCACCCCCTCTGCCCCAATAAACCTGCTACAGTATTGTGCCTTAACCCCTTCATTGCCTTAGCGGCTAGCTGCTAAGGTAATGAAGCTGCTTACATTTTATTTTTATTTATAGTGTGCGTGAGCAGGGGGTCTCCTGAGCTGAACAAAGTTAATTCAGCCTCAGGGACCCCCTACTTCTTCCCGAGATACAGGCCCCAGTATAGGGTGCCGGTATCCCTCTGCTTTCTTTAGCACCCATGTGTATTTTAACATGGCGTGGATACCGGCACCCCATACCGGGTCCTGTAACTCAGGCAGTAGGGTGTCCCCGAGGCTGAAATCAACTTTGTTCAGCTCAGGAGACCCCCTGCTCATGCACACTATTAATAAAAAATTATGTGCAGGAGCAGTGGTCTCCTGAGCTGAACAAAGTTGATTTCAGCCTTGGGCGACCCCTACTTCTCGAAATACATGCTCCGTTATGGGGTGCCAGTATCTCCTTCACTGTGAAAATCCCACGGTCACGTGACACACAGGATTCTTTTACATGGTGGGGATATATCCCCTGATCACGTTGGCCGTGACGTGGGAGAAATTAAACATGGTCGCTGGGATACCGGCACCCCATAACGGGGCCTGTATCTCGGGAAGTAGGGGGTCGCCGGACTTGAAATCAATGCGGCTCCGGAGACCCCCTGCTACAATATTGCAGTGTTAGATTTTAAATAAAACCCCCATGATCATCTGTTAGATGCGTGCAGATAGAGTGACTGATTCAGCCTATCTCTTACTGCGTGTCTCTTACAGACTGGTAGACCCCGGTAGGATTAACACAGCAGGGACCCCTGCTATGTTAATCCGATGGGCCACTGTAATCTGCAGAGGACCATTTCGGACCACCATATATATGGTATAAAGCATGATTCACCCAGGTAAATGATCGGATAATGTCCGCTGCATCTGTTTAAATACAAAACTTCCAATACAAACAAGCCTTAGGTGTTACAAGGGACACCTGCGCCCTTCTTGCAAGCAATCACTGCTCCATCAGAATCAGCTGAGAGACCTCCAATAGGATCTGACGCCTGGAGGGCACTTGCGCACCGTGCCATATGTGCATACAACGTCAGACCAAAAGGAATCCCTGCTCTTGAAAACGTGACGATGGGCAAGCACAGGGATCCAAAAACCCTACATGTGTTGTGGAAATACCTTAATTTTTAAAGGCTTCACATTCTCAAAAAGATCTGGATACTCTTTTTAAAGAATAATGGAAGGCATTGTCATTATTGCCATATTTCCTACTTACATCTATACCTTTTGGGGCTCTTTGTGCTCCTTTGTTTGTTTACATAAAATAAATATAGAATTTCCTTTATTTGAAGATTGTAGCTACATAAATAAATTATATTTTGAGACATTGATGAGTCTTTGAAAGTTATCCTGTATTTTGCCAGGTTTTAGGATCCCCTCCACTTTTCTCTTATAGTAGAGGTAAGAATCTTAGAGGATACCTGATTAAAGCGGATAGAAAAATGTATGTTCAAGCTCAAACATTTCTTACATCTAGAAAGTTTGTTACGTTTCAATGTCTGAATTACATTCATTGCAATTCAGTCATTAAGGGAAATATCTTTAGACATCCTCGAATGGGTAAATCCTATAACATTAAAGACTTTTTCACATGCAATTCTGAATATGTCATTTACCTACTGTGGTGCCCCTGTTGGGGATGTTATGTAGGCAAAACGATTAGACCAATTAAGAAAAGACTCAGTGATCAAAAATGTGCGATTCGTCAATCTATTAAAAACAGTGGAGATATAGTGAGTGATTCTTCCGTAACAAGAAATGTTGCGAAAAATAAATAAATAACATCTTCAATTGAGATATCAAATTACAGTATCGATTGGGTGGCTCCATTTAGGAGGGGAGGTGATAGAGAAAACATGTTGTTAAAAAAGAATCCAAATGGATCTTTGAATTGGATTGTGTTGCCCCAAAGGTCATGAATGAGTGTTTTGATCCCAGGGTTGTCTTGTAGATAGTAAAGATCATCTATGAATTAGTTGGATATTTCACATTGACAATGAAAGATACTGTAACTTAGAGATAGTAGGTAATGGAGGAGGATGAATAGTGATTTGTACCAATCCCCCTAAGTGCTTGGATGTTTAGCCCTTATATTTTGCATATAAAATGTTTGGTTAGATAACTACAGTAGAGGCAACTCTTATTCAAACAAAAACCAGTGGCAATTCCCCAAAAAACCCAGGAAACACCCAGGTACATTCTGAATACATGCCTTAAACTTTCCTTAAACTAGCCCCAGCATTTCTGCATTGATTAATGGCCTATCAGATTAACAGAGGGGGTCCCTGGCAGTCCCATTCAAACTGAATTGGACTGCCAGGGATCCCTGCTGTGTTAATCCTATGGGTTGTTAGTCAATGCAGAAATGCCTTAAACGTGCCTCAAACTAGCCCAGAACATACCCAGCACATACCCAGCACATACCAAGAATGTAACCCGGCTAGTTTACGGCAAATGTTAGAATAAACGTTGCCTCTACTGTATATGTAGAATATTGTTATTAGGAAAAAATATAATACCAATGATGTCCAATGCCTAAATTACCAAAGATATGATGATGTGGATCACATATATAAAAAGATAAATGTAGATATGTATATTATGGTTTAGTTTGAAATAATAAGTAATTACAAATATATGGATATACATTTTTGGTAATCTGGGGAAGATTATATGCATTTATTATTATGTTTATTTTTAGTTATATTAGACTGTTTGTTTTGTTCTCTCGCTTTAACTAACGGGGCGGTTATTATATTGTCTTTATTAATAGTACCATGGCTATCTAATGGTTTGAAGTGAGGATTACACTTTACAGCATGTCTTTTAGTGTCCGATATCGGGTTACTATGGTAATATTTGTGATAGTGTACGCACACGTTCCGCTATGCTATGACATCAATCCGTAATGGACATTAATGTGTTAAAAAGTTTTTTTTATCTGTATTGTTCTCGTGGGATCATATAGCTAGAGGACTGGAAATTCAGTGATATACAGTAGTTCCGCTAAAGATAGCGCTGTGATGTATATACATTGTCTTGTGACTTTTATATGTTGAACCTGATAAAAGGCCATTTGGGGGTGAAACGCAGTTTTTTGGATGTTTGTCTACTTCTTTGAAATGAAAGTAATATACCTTAAGTTGAAATAGTGTTTGAGTGGTTGAGTTTAATGCCAATGGCATAGCTGATGACTGGTGTCAAAATACATGCACCATTTCAGCTCCAATATGTAGCCTAGAGCTGTTTTGTGCGATAAACACACGCACAACTATAAAAAAAAGCTGGTGAAACTCATTACAGTAGTACTGTCTCAACAATAAATTATACTGGCTAGATTGCAGTGGTTTGTGTCTGCAGAGGTAGAATGAGACTTAAGCCAGAATGACAACCTTGCATCCAGAGCAGGTGCAAAGGTATTCCTTCAGCCTTGTAACTCCCACCTCCTCCCACGACCACCGCACACACAATTCACTTTTGTGGGCAACGTTCAGCTGAAAATAAAATAATTTTATACCAAATAGAATTTTTTTTACTCCTCCTTTTCCTCCTCATTCCCCTCCTCTTCATTCACCCCAATCCTCTGCATTCGCCCCTTCCGCTTCCTCATTCCTCTCACTCCCCCTCCTCTTCCACATTCTCTCATTCCCTCCTTCTCCTTATTCTCTCACTCCCTCCTCCTCCTTATTCTCTCACTCCCTCCTCCTCCTTATGCTCTCAATCCCCCACTCAATTAAAAATGCCTACCTGGCTGGCTGAGGTCTTGAGGTGGAGCAGGGGAGGACCTGCACTGTATCAGTGGCAGACATCGGAAGTCAGTGAAGACAAGGTCCGCCACCGCCCAAAATGTGCTGCTGCCCTAGGCGAAAGCCTAGGTTACCTAGTGGTTGCTCCGGCCCTTCTTGCACTATACACAAGGTGTTTTGAGCTAAGATGCCTAGATAACATTTAGCTCAAGTGGAAAGGAACAGAACTGTACAATATGATAAACACTTAAACAAGGTGGAAAACAAGATATCGAAAAAACTAAAATAATTAATCTCTCCCTGCAGCTGGTCCAACCTCTCACCCGGAGAAAAAAGTCAGTAAGTGAAGAAAAAAAAAACCTAAAGCACACAGGAGAGACAAAAACAAAAACAGAACATAGTGTACTCTATATTACAGAAAGCAATGTACTGCTGTAAAATTCTACACTTACAAGATAACAGTAAAGTGCTGGCAGAAATTATGAACTTATCTGGTTATATTGTAGGAGTGGGTCCACTCTGCTGGGCTCGGCTCTCTTTGAAATTGAAGCTGCTGGGCTCAACTGGACAAAATCCTCCTCACATTCAACTGCTCTCACTGAACTGTTAGGCTCAGCTTGGCTCCCAGGGTAGATATTCACAGTAAGATAAGGAAAGAGAAAGGATGTACAATCGTACAAACAAATGTATTTAAGCTAAAAACCATAAATGCATATGCCTGCAGATGGAACACTCCTCATGCCAACCGGAACCTGCAAATGTCTTTAACTGTTCAAGGAAATGTCCCGCGTCCCTCTCCGCTGGTACCCCCTTGCACTCAGATCCTCTCCGCCACGTGAGGGTCCTTAGTGGTTCATGGTAAACGTCCCGCGTCCCTCTCCGCCCATACCTCCGTGCACTCGGATCCGTGCATTATACACAGCACTGTCACTCTCCTATCTTGGGCATGCAGGCAAACACAGCTACACATTGAGATACAGACATCACATCTACCCCTACTCTACGTCCCCACAGCTAGGGCTACCAAGGGCCATGCTCTGGACATCCGTCAGGACATGGGTCAGAGCCACGGACACCTGTAAGTACAGCTACCGCTACACTGACCGCTGCAGGATACCGACTGGCACCATCTGAGTCAATTGTCCATCACGGACGCAGGTAACAGACCACATGCCACACGCACTGGCTAAAGGCCTACATAAACATGCAGCATGGCAGAACTCAGACCCTCACTAAACACCATGCATGAGAGTGACAACTCAGTCGCTGAGATTGCTGCACAACTGCAACAGACTCAGGAAGGCACAAGGCCTAAGCGGACAGTTACACTTACACAAAAGGACCACAAAATATATGAAGCTGACAGCAACAAGTTAGAGGAAGCTGACAGCAACAAGTTAGAGAAAGCCTGGAAAAAAACTGGACTTGAAATACGTAATGTTGCTAGCATTGGCAATTATCAAAAGCAGCTTGAGCAGGCAATAACTCAATTAAGGTCTTATCACTCATGCTACCGAGAGCTAACAGAGACATACATAACCTACTTGACCAGGACTAATACCAGTGAAAGCCTGCAAGAACGAGATTTACAGAATAATATCGATCGGACAGCCATGCGCCTAAGCAGATATGCTTTTAAGTAGATATGTTTGAAGTAGTTATGGAGTTTAAAAAGGAAGACTATTCGTCACTGATCTCATCTCATCTCTTCTCTTCTCTTTCCTCAGGTAAAAACATATTTCAAATTGTATCTGTCCTGATATCCTCCCCTGCTGTGTATTTAGTTCTATTTAGGTAAAAACATATTTCAAATTATCTCTGTCCTGATATCCTCCCCTGCTGTGTATTTAGTTCTATTTAGGTAATAACATATTTCAAATTGTCTCTGTCCTGATACCCTCCCCTGCTGTGTATTTAGTTCTATTTAGGTAATAACATATTTCAAATTGTCTCTGTCCTGATATCCTCCCCTGCTGTGTATTTAGTTCTATTTAGGTAAAAACATATTTCAAATTGTCTCTGTCCTGATATCCTCCCCTGCTGTGTATTTAGTTCTATTTAGGTAAAAACATATTTCAAATTGTATCTGTCCTGATATCCTCCCCTGCTGCGTATTTAGTTCTATTTAGGTAAAAACATATCAGATTGTCTCTGTCCTGATATCCTCCCCTGCTGTGTATTTAGTCCTATTTAGGTAAAAACATATTTCAAATTGTCTCTGTCCTGATATCCTCCCCTGCTGTGTATTTAGTTCTATTTAGGTAAAAATATATTTCAAATTGTCTCTGTCCTGATATCCTCCCCTGCTGTGTATTTAGTTTTATTTAGGTAAAAACATATTTCAAATTGTCTCTGTCCTGATACCCTCCCCTGCTGTGTATTTAGTTCTATTTTGGTAAAAACATATTTCAAATTGTCTCTGTCCTGATATCCTCCCCTGCTGTGTATTTAGTTCTAATTAGGTAAAAACATATTTCAAATTGTCTCTGTCCTGATATCCTCCCCTGCTGTCTTAATTTAATTCAGCTTTCACACTTGTGCAAGACAACACCCATCTTAGAAAAACCATTTGCTTTAACGTCCCTCACATGTGCTAATTAAGTTTATTGTGCCAGCCAGGTGAATTTGTGAAAGTATATAAGTAAACTCATAGCAGCCTTAGCTGCCTGCATCCATGCGCCTAAGCAGATATGCTTTTAAGTAGATATGTTTGAAGTAGTTATGAAGTTTAAAAAGGAAGTTCAAAAAGAAGTGGAAAAGTGGACAACACCTACTGCTTCCGATTCCTGCATTTGATCTACGTTGGAAAGGAGGATATCACCCATCCCAGACTGCACATCTCAACACTTAACTATTGCTGTGATGCTGCCTTTATTTTTTATATTTGCTGTAACCTCACTTATTTTCAAATTATGCACTTCCTTCCACCAGTCTCCTTATGTCTCCACCTCTATTCATATATATCCATCTCTCCTTTCTTCCCCACTTCTCAGTTCACATGTTCTCCTTTCTTACCTGCGCCCTCTGTCACCACACAGCTATACCCCCTGAACTAAAACACACCCTTACAAATCATCCTCACACATTCTTTTTCTTTCCATGCTTCTCCTCCTTGCTTCGGGGGATGTCTCTCCCAATCCTGGTCCCTGCCTAATTTCTACTTGCTCTCGTCCTCACCTCCCACATGCAACTTCTACTCCTTCTGGTGTTAACCCCTCCAACCTCATACCCATCCCCTGCCACCCTCCCTCCTCTCTCCCTTTCTCCTGTGCCCTTTGGAATGCTCGCTCCGTCTCTAACAAGTTCCACTCTGTGCATGACTTCTTTCTCTCTCACTCCCTGCTTCTCTTTGCTATAACTGAGACCTGGCTCACTCAGTCTGACTCTGCTCTGGAAGCTGCCCTCTCCTATGGTGGCCTTTCCTTCTCCCACACTCCGCACCCTGATGGCAGGGGTGGAGGCGTGGAGCTCCTGCTCTCCACTCTCTGCCATCACCGAACCCTTCCTATTCCCCCCTCTCTTGCTTTTCCCTCCTTTGAGGTTCACACTGTCCAGATCTTCTCTCCTCTCCCTGTCCATGTGGCGGTCATCTATCGCCCACCTACCTCTACTCATCCCCCTTCTGCCTTTCTCTCTCACTTCGAATCCTGGCTCTCTTTCTTTCTCTCCTCAGACTCCCCTGTTCTTCTCCTTGGGTACTTCAATTGCCATATTGATGACCCCTCTCTCCCTTGGGCTTCCCACTTTCTTTCTCTAACCTATTCTTTTGGCCTTCAACAGTGGACTGCAGCCTGCACCCACAAGGATGGCCACTACTTAGACCTGAGCACAAAAAGCTGTATGGTGCTCTAACACAGACCCAACCAGCTGCTGGGTTTCCTAAGATATGATAGCCATGATTCCATAACCTTGAAGTGTCCAACAATATGATATACCATCTAAAAAATGCACCTTGAGAAAGAGCGGAAGTTCGAAACGCGTTGGTGGGGGCCTTAGGGCTCGTTTTGTATACCATGCTCTGATCCATTAACACCTTTTTATTGGGGACACACTCTCTAGCAATTATTTTTTCCAGTAGTGCTTCATCTCTCCCTCGTCGAACCACTACTTAGACCTGGTTTTCACTAAAAACTTCTCTCTCTCCGATCTCTCCATTTCCCCTTTTCCTCTCTCTGACCATCACCTCATCTCATTCTCTCTATCTCGCTTCTCCCCTTCTCAACCTCCATCTACCCCCCGGTTCTGCAGAAACCTGCGCTCTATTCACTTACCTGACTTTGAGTCCACTTTATGCTCCTCCCTCTCCTCTCTCAGCTCTGCTACAGACCCTGACAACCTGGTCAGGAACTACAACTCTGCCTTGTCCTCCTCTCTTGATCTACATGCCACGCTTTCTCTCTGCCGCACTCGCCCTTCTAAACCTAGACCCTGGTTAAACTCCCACACGCGCATGCTGCGTTCCTCCACTCGTTCCTCTGAACGCCTCTGGAGGAAATCTCATACTCTCGCAGACTTCCTTCACTACAAATTTATGCTATCCTGTTTCAACACTGCCTTCTTGCAAGCTAAACAAGCCTACTTTTCTTCACTAATCAACATGCACAAGTCTAACCCATGCCGACTGTTCTCTGTCTTTAATACTCTACTCAAACCACCCTCAGCTGCCTCTCCTTCCTCCATCTCCGCTCAGGACTTTGCTGACTATTTTAAGGAAAAGGTGGAATCCATACGGCAGAACATCCCCTCTGTTTCTTCCTCCAATCCTACACCTCTTCCTAACTCTCCTCCTGCCTTCCTTGACTCTTTTTCCACTGTCTCAGAGGAGGATGTGTCGCTGTTGATCGCCTCTTTTCCCTCTACCACTTGCCCTCTTGACCCCATTCCCTCCCATCTCCTAAAACACCTTGCTCCTACTATAATCCCTATGCTCACACACATTTTTAACTCCTCCCTCTGCTCTGGAACCTTTCCATCCTCCTTCAAACATGCAACAGTCATACCATTACTCAAAAACAGCAAGCTTGACCCTACCTGTCTTTCTAACTATCGACCTGTCTCCCTCCTGCCTTTTGCCTCTAAACTCCTTGAACGTCTTGTATTCTCTTGCTTGCTCCATTTTGTCAACATCTATTCTCTCCTAGACCCTCTACAATCTGGCTTCCGCACTGCTCACTCCACGGAAACAGCCCTCATTAAAATAACGGATGACCTCCATGCTGCCAAAGACAGAGGTCATTACACTCTGCTCAAATTACTCGACCTCTCTGCAGCATTTTACACCGTGGACCACCCTCTTCTCCTTCACATTCTCCATACTCTTGGTATTCGGAACAAAGCTCTATCCTGGATCTCATCCTACCTCTCCCATCGTACTTTCAGTGTCTCTTCTGCTAACACCTCCTCCTCCTCTATTGATCTCTCTGTGGGGGTACCCCAGGGCTCTGTCCTGGAACCTCTTCTCTTTTCTCTGTACACACTCTCTCTAGGTGACCTAATAACATCTTTTGGGTTTAATTATCACCTCTATGCTGACGACACACAAATATACTTTTCAACACCCGACTGTACACCTGCTGTACAAACCAAAGTTTCTGAATGTCTCTCTGCTATATCATCCTGGATGGCCCTCTGCCACCTTAAACTCAACATGGCTAAAACAGAGCTCCTCATACTTCCTCCCAAACCTGGCCCTACTACCTCCTTCCACATTACTGTTGGAACTACGATCATTCAACCAGTAGCCCAAGCACGCTGCCTAGGGGTCACACTCGACTCACATTTGCCCCTCACATTCAAAACATTTCTAAAACCTGTCGCTTTTTCCTCCGCAATATAACAAAGATACGCCCTTTCCTCTGTTGCTCGACTGCTAAAACTCTGACGCAGGCCCTCATTCTCTCCCGTCTTGATTACTGTAACCTCCTGCTGTCCGGCCTTCCTGCCTCTCACCTGTCTCCCTTACAATCTATCCTAAACGCTGCTGCCAGAGTCACACTACTCTTTCCTAGATCTGTCTCAGCATCTCCCCTCATGAAATCCCTCTCCTGGCTTCTGATCAAATCCCGCATCTCACACTCCATTCTTCTCCTCACTTTTAAAGCTTTACACTCTTCTGCCCCTCCTTACATCTCAGCCCTAATTTCTCGTTATGCACCATCCAGACTCTTGCGTTCTTCTCAAGGATGTCTTCTTTCTACCTCCTTTGTATCTGAAGCCCTCTCCCGCCTTAAACCTTTTTCACTGACTGCCCCACACCTCTGGAATGTCCTTCCCCTCAGTACCCGACTAGCACCCTCTCTATTCACCTTTAAGACCCAACTTAAGACACACTTGCTTAAAGAAGCATATGAATAGCACTGTGGATATTCTGAACACATGATACATAAAGCTTGGCCCCCTGCAGATGCACTTACCAGAACTCCCTCCTACTGTCTCTGTACGTTCTCCCTACCTACCATTTAGACTGTAAGCTCCTCGGGGCAGGGACTCCTCTTCCTTAATGTTACTTTTATGTCTAAAGCACTTATTCCCATGATCTGTTATTTATATTATCTGTTATTTATTTGATTACCACATGTATTACTACTGTGAAGCGCTATGTACATTAATGGCGCTATATAAATAAAGACATACAATACAATACAATACACGTGACAGCCACATGCGGACCGCTATCACAGCTCTCCAGCGTATCGAGCTATTCATCAAGGTCAGAAATATCAGTGCGATCTAATGCATCTAGTGCAAGCGCATGGGCTACCGAGGCATGGACAACCGCAGAGTCTGCACACGCAAGGGTCACATACACTGGTGACACACTTTATTCGAGCTCGGCTAGTCCCACGAATTCGGGTATACCCGGGTGTATTGTGGTTTGTGACTGTTTTCTGCCCGAGTGCATTGAGTTATTTTCCAGGCAGGGATTGAAGCATTTTATTCCCGCTGGCTGCAATACTGCACAGTATATATATATATACTGCATTACAATTCATGAATTTATGCCATCTGGTAGACACGCGAAGCATTGCAGCCTATTAAATCCTAATCATTATCATTTAACAGATCAGCCGCCCGTCAGCCAGGCATGAACCCAGGCTGGGAAGGCAAATGCAACGGGGCTTGTCAGAGGTGAGGAGCGGCGCATTCCAAGTATCTGCCAGGTACATACTGGGTATTTGCTCGAATAAAGTGTGTCGGTGCAGTAGACTCAGAAAGAGGCAGCCATGAGACTAGAAAGGGCCTGCATAGAAGAGGAGTAGCAGAGAGACGATATCACTGCTGCCGCAGCCACTTCCGCAGCCACTGCTACCGCTGCTGAAGCCAACACTGTCACTGCTATTCCCGCCGCTGCACACAGATGTTTAACGCTCGCACTGCCGACAAACAAGACAAGACCCCGGCACTGAGGTGGGAAGGTATAACACAACACACCCGCAGCAGCGGAGGCGTGCCTGGAAGGCGGATAGTTTAGCGTTGCCGGATCTGGGTTGGAGAGTGTAGGAGATGCGGTATACTTGCCGAGTCCTTGGATTGGAGAAGACAGGATAGTAAGGGTCCATAAACCGTGGTCTGGGATTGTAGAGAGCAGCATAGTCCGAGTCCGTATGCCGTGTTCAAGGGTAGGAGAGATCGCCGTAGTCGAGGGTATGCCAAAGGCCAAAATCCAGAAGGGTCCACAAACAAGCCTAGTTGGTACACAAGAGGTTAACTGCAAAGGAGACAGAGCACTGCACAACTGAAGTGAGCTTCACGAGGTTACATAGGATTATGCTAAGCAAAGCATGGGAGGAATCAGGATGTATTTACAGACAGGGGTGACCAATGGGAACAGGAGGCGGAGCAGAGACGCGGCCCAAGCGGAGCTGGGATAGGCTGCAGGCAACAAGGCAGGGAAGAGAGACTTGCCACGCAGCTAGGGATCGTCGCACATCATCGCGTGTGCATGTTGTGTGGGAGAGATGCGCAACGCGTGTGGGAGGCAGGACCAGGTTCCGTGCGGCAGCTAGAAGACCTGCAGGTGCGCGTGAGCTCTGTAAATGAGAGTGGGGGAGCGCGCATGGACAAGAACAGTGGCCGCGGCAGCAGCAGGTAAGGAGGGAACATGCTGCAAAGGTGTACCCCAATTCCTTTCAGTACCCCCCCCCCCAGGATCGACCTCAATACGATTCCTATACGGCTTATTCGGAAACCTGGCATGGAACCCTTTAGTAATCCCGGAGCATGGATCTGGCGAAGTGGTATCCATGAGCGTTTTTCGGGTCCGAAACCTTTCCAATGAACTAAAAATTGGACTCCTCCTCTAGAATGTCTAGAATCAATAATCGACTGAATCTCAAACTCTTCTTGTCCCTGAACCTTGACCGGAGGTGGCCTAGGCAAGACGTTGGGGAATCGAGAGCTCTGAAGAACAGGCTTTAATAACGAGACATGGAAGACTGATGGTATCTTCATCGATGTAAGCAGTTGAAGGCGATATGCCACAGGATTGACCTGTTCCTGAATGCTGAAGGGACTCAGGAACCGTGGAGTCAGTTTCATCGTAGGCGTCTTCAACCTTATGTTCCTTGAAGATAGCCATACCTTGTCACCTGGCCAATATTTGGGTGCCTCTTGGCGATGGCGATCCGCCTGTCCCTTCTGTCTGTGGACTGCCTCCTGAAGATTTTTTTGAATTCTCCTCCATGAGTCTTGAAGAAAGTTTACCCTGGAGTCTGCTGCCGGGACTCCAGAGAGATTGGATGAGATAGGGAGACGGGCTGGGTGGAAGCCATAATTTAAAAAGAAGGCCGACTCTTGGGTGGACTCGTTCCTGAGGGAATTGTGAGCGAATTCATCCCAAGGGAGTAGATCCACCCAGTTATCTTGTGCATTGGATATGAAACAACTCAGGAATTGTTCAAGATATTGGTTCGTTCTTTCTGTCTGACCGTTGGTTTGTGTGTGGGTGGTATCCAGAAAAGAATCGATGTGAAATGTCCAGTCTTTGGGCGAAGGCACGCCAGAACTTACAAATGAACTGTGATTCGTGATCGGAAACAATAGAGACTGGAACTCTGTGGATATGGAAGATTTCCTTCACATAGTTGTCTAATAGGGTGGCAGAATTAGGGAGACCTTTAAATGGTATAAAATGAGCTTGCTTAGAAAATCTATTTACAATCACCAGGATGGTATTCAAACCGTTAGAGAGTGGAAGTTCGACAATGAAGTACAAAGAAATTTGTGTCAAAGGGCGAAGCAGACCAAATGGCTTGTTGCGAGCAGATTTGTTTCGAGCACAGGCTGAACAGGAACTGACAAATTCTTTATGTCCTTCAACATGTTTGGCCACCAAAACGTGAGGAGTGACCCCAGTCGAGGATCTTTTGGTTGAATTGTGGAGCGGCATACAAGCAGCCCTCCGGCGCCTCCATACCTTCAGGAATGAGTGTTTGAGACTCCAATATCTTATCCAATATGTCAAATGAATTAGCCGAAAGGATATACTTAGAGGGACGAATGCTCTCAGGGATATCTTCAGATTTATCTTCGCCGACGCATTGACGGGACAAAGCATCGGCCTTCAGATTCTTGGTACCAGGAATGTATGAGAATGTAATTGAAACTTGAGAAGAAAAGGGCCCAACAGACTTGACGAGAACCATGACGGTGAGCGCTCTCAATGTATAATACATTTTTATGATCCATAAGGATTGAGATAGGGTTTTCGGTACCCTCCAGGAGGTGTCTCCATTCTTGTAGGGCAAGTTTAATGGACAAAATTTCTCTATTCCCAACATCATAACAGAAGAGAATTTCTTAGAGAAGAATCCACAGGAGTGTAACTAATCCTGAGGAGATTGCCTTTGAGAGAGTATGGCTCCTGCTCCAATATCTGAGGCATCTACCTACAAAGTGAGAGGGAGAGTAGGATCAGGATGACGTAAGATTGGGGTGGAAACAAAAGCCTTTTTGAGAGAGTCGAAGGCTAGGCATGCGTCGGGGGGCCAGGAAGAGGGATCCTCTCCTTTCTTAGTCAGGGCAGTAATGGAAGCCACAGTGGTGGAGAAATTACGGATAAATTTACAACAGTAATTGGCAAAACCAAGGAAGCGCTGAATCGCCTTGAGAGAAGTGGGTTGTGGCCAATCTAGAACGGCTTTAAGTTTATCAGGAACCATTGCGAGCCCTGTATCCGAAATAATGTACCCTAGGAAAGAAGTACAGGTCTGGTGGAACATACATTTTTCCATTTTGGCATAGAGATGGTTCTCGTACAGGCGAGAGAGAACTAACTTAGTGTGCTGAATATGTTCCGGGAGGGACTTAAAATAGATGAGAATGTCATCAAGGTATACAATGACGAAAATGTTAAGGACATCACGAAAAACTTAATTCACGAAATCCTGGAAAACCACAGATGCATTACAAAGTCCAAAGGGCATAACTAAATACTCGTAATGGCTGTCGCATGTATTGAAGGCCATCTTCCATTCATCTCCTTGTAGTTTACATATAAGATTATAAGCCCCATGGAGGTCCAGCTTGGAGAAAATGGTAGTACCTTGTAAGCGGTCGAAAAGTTTGGAAATAGGGGGCAAAGGGTAGTGATTCTTCAGAGTAATCTTGTTCAAACATCTGTAATCAATACATGGACAAAGTGACCCATCCTCCTTCTTAACGAAAAAGAACCCTGCGCCGGCTGGGTAAGTGGAATTTCTTATAAAGCCCTTCTTTAAATTCTCTTGAATATATTCAGATATGGCCTTTGTCTCCGGGAGAGATAAAGGATAAGACCTAGCTTTGGGAAGGATGGCACCAGGCAAAAGATCAATAGGGCAGTCAAAGGGACGATGAGGGGGCAGAACCTCAGAACGAACCTTATCAAATACGTCAATAAACTCTGAATATATTACAGGAAGAGAAGGGTTAGCAGGTTTGGTGGTCTCTAGGCCGGCAACAACTTATACGGGGGGTGTAGAAGGACTCTTAGCAACTGGACCTCACTGTAAAGGTTTGTTATGAGTCCAATCTATCTGGGGATTGTGGCATTGGAGCCAAGGTAGACCCAGGATTACCTGCACCGCAGGGGAGTGAATTACGTCCAAGGACATTTTCTCTTTATGACCATCCTTCGTGGAGAGGGAAAAAAGAACTGTCTCCAAAGAAGTGAAGGCTGGTGGGAGAGGTCTTCCATCAATGGCCTCGAGACTGACGGGCACAGACTTCTGTATCATAGGGATGTTGTGCTTGTTGGCGAAATCCTGGTCCACAAAGTTCCCCCAGACCCGGAGTCGACAAAAGCGGACGCGGATACACTGAAGTCAGGACCCTCGAGGAAGATTGGAAGCATAATCCTTTTCGATAGTCTTCCCTTAGTAGGGGGAGAAGAAGAAATAGTACCCAATGAGATTCCCACATACCTCATTGGGTGTTGGCGTTTCCCGGCTCCGTAGGACAGCAGCACACCAGATGTCAAGGTAGACCGCAGTAGAAACACAGGTCCTCATTTTTCCGGCGTTGTTTCTCAGAATAGGACAGTTGATGGCTTCCTAACTGCATGGGTTCTGGGGCCTCAAGAGCTGGGAGAACGGTGGAAGTAGGACTGCGGAAAGAAGCCCTAGGAGTGAGATAGCGAGCATGATGGCATTCAAGCAGCCTTTCCTGAAGGCGTTGATCCACCCTAATACAT
The DNA here is from genome assembly GCF_040206685.1 of Ascaphus truei. NCBI lineage: Eukaryota > Metazoa > Chordata > Amphibia > Anura > Ascaphidae > Ascaphus > Ascaphus truei. Next base: position 232,756,871 of record NC_134483.1, read on the forward strand.
ATGGCTATCAGGTCCTCTAGTGTGGGAGGTCTTTCCTGAGCAGCTAACTCATTCTTCAGAGTCTCCGAAAGTCCTTGCCAGAAGGCTGCAGATAAAGCCTCATCGCTCCAGCCCGTCTCCGCAGCAATGGTCCGGAACTCCAGAGCAAACTTAGCAACAGATCTGTGGCCCTGGAAAATATGAAACAAAGAAGATTCAGCAGTAACTTTACGACCAGGGGTATCAAACACCTGCTTGAATTCTTTCTTGAACTTAGCAAAATGTTGTGTAAGTTCAGGTCTCTGTTCCCAGATGGGAGAAGCCCAGGACAATGCATCACCAGTCAAGAGTGCAATAATATAAACCACTTTAGCTCTGTCGGAAGAGAAGCGAGAACAGGTAATTCAAATTGATGGAGCGAAATAGTGTCAATTTCTAGGCCAAGGAGGTGACTTGGTTCTTCAAATACTGAAAATGCTCAGAAATGGAGGACAGGGCTGGGCCCACCTCAGGGGATCTATGTTTGTTGGGCTCAGCATACTGTAACGCTCGCGCTGCCCACAAACAAGACAAGACCCCGGCACTGAGTGGGGAAGGTATAACACCACACACCCGCAGCAGTGGAGGCGTGCCTAGAAGGCGGATAGTTTAGCGTTGCCGCTTCTGGGTTGGAAAGTTTAGGAGATGCGGTATACTTGCATAGTCCTTGGATTGCAGAAGACAGGATAGTAAGGGTCCGTAAGCCGTGGTCTAGGATTGTACAGAGCAGCATAGTCCGAGTCTGTATGCCGTGTTCAAGGGTAGGAGAGATCTCCGTAGTCGAGGGTATGCCAAAGTCCAAAATCCAGAAGGGTTCACAAACAAGCCGAGTCTGTACACAAGAGGTTAACTGCAAAGGAGACAGAGCACTGCACAACTGAAGTGAGCTACACAAGGCTATATAGGATTATGCTGAGCAAAGTATGGGAGGAATCAGGAAGTATTTATAGAGAGGGGTGACCAATGGGAACAAGAGGCGGAGCAGAGGCACGGCCCCAGTGGAGCTGGGATAGGCTGCAGGGATTGTCGGACGTCATCGCATGTGCACGCCGCGCGGGAGAGATGTGCGACGCATGCGGGAGGCGGGACCAGGTTCCATGCGGCAGCTAGAAGAGCTGTGGGTACGCACGCGCTCTCCAATTAGAGCGGGGGAGCACGCATGGGCAGGAACAGTGGCCGCAGCGGCAGCAGGTAAGGAGGGAACACGCCACAAGGGACGTTTTCCAAGATTCCTTACAAGAAGACTGAGTTGGATGGCCTTTACACCAGCACACCATCTCTACATGATGAGGAGGATATCACAGGTGCCAAAGCCTTGCAAACTCCAAGTGGAGAAGATGTTGTTTTTTCAAAAAGCATACACTACCCGGGATAGCTTCAGCCAGAAAAAGTGATCCCCACACCCGCATGCATACGGATGCACTACAACAGGTTCGCAATCCAGGTACGCCCACACAGAGAAACACAGCTCCCCACACTAACTAGCAGTCATCGCACATCCTTACCAAGGAAGAGGCGACTGCCAGGTCCCTCCCGGCAACCACCATTGCACCAAGCACACACTCCGTACATAGGTCAAAGACACACGATCGACCCCACTTGACCTCAGAATCCAACGCTATCAACATAGATGGCGGACAGGGCACCATACCAGAACGTGACCAACTACATCCTCCACTAGACCAACATACGGATGCATCCAGCCTAACAGACATGGGCAAGTACATGATTCGGCGTGATATGGTGCAAACAGGACTTACCAACGTAAACGACCGTCCTGAGAATTACAGAATATGGAAGTCCACATTCAAGGATGCAATCAAGAATCTAGGCTTCTCTGCGAGGGAAGAACTCAGCCTGATAACCAAATGGTTGGGGAAAGAATCTGCAGAGCATGCGAAGAGGCTCAGGGTAGCAAACGTAAACCGCCCCCAAGTAAGTGTTTATACGTTTGGATCACTGTGCGTTTAATCTTCGTTTTAACACTCTTTATTTTAGTTGTATATTTATTAAAGTTATTTTAATTACATCATCCAGGTGATGGACGAGTGCCCATACTTGGTTACTTTTTCTCGTGTGTATTTTCCCCCCCAATTGAACAGGATATATACCTGCAAATTAAATGCAATGATCGTTTTCCTTATGAACTCACTGGATATGTCTCGCAACTGGAGTATTATTATTTTTTAATATATCCCTAACGTGTTCTAACACAGTCCTCTGCACATACAGAGCTGGCAGGCCTTACAATTGCCACATTTGGATGAACCCATAACCTTGCTCTTTAGCAAGAGGTGTCCTAATGCCTACTAATGACTGGGAACCAGGACATCCCTCAGGTTCTCTGACATCCTAAAAAACATTTCTGGTCCCCTACCAACAAACGGTAACAGGTCTTCATCCTCACATAAAATTGGCCAGTGAGTCTGTCAAATATTCTTCAATTGGTACCACTGTGCATTGAATGTACCTTTAAATCGTATCATATTCCATGAGTCCTTCTTTTTGGTAATAATAGGAACTCACGTTTTGTTGCTTTTGCCGGGATTTAGAAACAAAAAATGAATAGTACCGCGCACCAGATAGTGAAAATATAAATAGGTTATTAAATTAATTAAATTAATAGTAATACAGTGATTCATATAGTGTCAATAAAGTGATAAGTAGATATCAATGGGTGATTCAATCACAAAACCATGAGTGATACAATGCATCTAAGAATATCAATGTGTCTTCAACAAATGTGAAAAATTGATATGATACAATATAACCTTGCGTTCACAACCAGAGAGTCTGCTGCTAATCAGAAAAGATGGCTCATCATCCTGAGGTGCTAGTAAAAAGAAAAAGACAGTGTACAACTCTCATGGTATAGTATTACAAAATATATTGTGCTATAGGGGACCAGGTGCGTATTGCCCATACATCAGTTCAAGTTAAACAGGCATTACATGTTTGGACATGTTACCACTAAGGCGCTCAGAGCGACGGTTTCTGTAGTCCGCTCCCAGGTAGATAGTAGTCGTCAGCGTGCTCGTAGTGGGCTGTACGCGTTTCATAGACCTTAATTACCTAATCGAGAAAGTAAATAAGGTCTACAAAATGCGTAGGATTGAATGCTTGATCTGTAATCTATGGATTCCAGATACACTGTCACTTAAATCTGTGTTTGCGGTATTCACGAGCATCTGACAACCACAATTTAGTGACGCAGTCTGGTGACGTCAGTAGCTGCAGTTGAAAACGCAGTGAGTGTAATCGGCATTTGCCGTCAGTGTGGGTGATTCCCTACTTTTGCTGAGCCACGATAACCACCAGTCGAGCATGGATTGACCTAGCTGCTAGTAGATACCGGGGCCCAGGAGCGAACAGCCCACTAAGAGTACGCTTACAGCCATCTACCGGGGAGTGGACTACAGGAACCGTCACACGGTGTGCAGACCAGCTGTGCACCTTAGTGGTAACATGTACCAAATACGTAATGCCTGTTAAACTTAAACTGATGTACATGCAATACTCACCTGCTCCATTATAGCCCAATATATTTAGTAACACACCATTAGAGTTGTGCGCTGTCTTTTTCTTTTTTTTCAGGCTTTACCATTTTTAAATGTCAAGATGACAAAAGAGGAAACTTTTTAGACAGTAGTTTGCAAAATGTGCACACACATTCTAAATCCCCCGGGTAGACCAATAGTTTCTGGGATTGGTTGTCTCATTGAACCAGTTAGTCAATATGTGAATACATTTTTACGTGAATTGGTGATTACGTTACCCTCCAATGTTCAAGACACTAGGGACATATTAAAGCAGCTCTATGATATCAGCATAGATTTAAAAAAAATACTGGTAACATTGGATTTAGAGTTGTTCTCTATATGAGCATTTAACATGAATATGTGATTAATGCAATACATTATTTTCTTGATACATTGGGATTCCTGGTCTGTTCTAAATTATTTGTTTACTTTGTGGAGATACTTGAAAATGTTTTAACCCACAATTATTTTCTATTTCACCTACAATTGAGAGGAACTGCGATGCGAGCAATTTGTGCCCCTATGTACATGTATGGAGAACAAAGACTTTGAATCCACAGCTGCTTTCCATCTGAACCCATTCAGCCTACATCTGCATTGCAGCCTACAGCCTGCAACCCGCATTGCCCCAAAGGCGGGTGCCGGATGGGGTTTCCCAAGAACTGCTCCCCTCTGCACACACAAAAGAAAAAATTGTTTCCCGGCGCTTACTTAATCCTAATATGTGTAGACTATATATATAAATAAATATATTGGTGACTTTATAATATAGTGAACTGTGATCAATTAATGAAATAAAATTAAAATTGTGACATATAGACTTTACACCACCCAGTGCATGTGATAATTGAAAAGTGGCTCAAAAAAAACCAAGAAAGACTGTTCTTTAGTCTGGTGAATCCAAGTATTCTTCAAATGGTCAGGGGAGCGCCAGTGTTCACATCGGAATCATGGAAAAAAACAATAAAAGACAGCATGGTGTGGTACAATTTCAACCACAATGATGGAAGTAAGTGTTAGATATTACACTCACACTTTCCTCCTTCTTATTAAAGCAGTACAGAGACGCTTCTCTCTCTGATTAGAGCTGTGGATCAGGAACTTCTCACATGGAACCCCTTTTAGTAATAGAATCCTTCCCATCCGTTGTAGATATCCAAAAAAATAAAGAAATACCAATTGCGCAGTATATCTCAATATTTATATTCAAAGATAGAACATTAAAAGCACATATGGATGTACACTCACATTTTGTACATTACATCTATTCGTGGTACGAAATCCCAACTCCTCTCAGTCAGTGTTTGGCCGGTACACACGCTCTGAAGCTTACTTCCGCGTCTCGGCTTTCATCTACGTCCCTTCTGGTTGGGTGAAGTTGAGGGCGGAAGGGCTGTGTAGAGGAATCCCCGGCTGCCAGGACTTCGCGTCACGAAAGCACTCTGATTCAACACGTTTCGTCGGTACGACTTATTCAGGAATCCAATTTGCTTTACTCCTCACCCCACTATTTATAGGCATGATGGTACTAATTGGCTCAATTTAAGCAATCAATTGAAATTTATTACATGAACATTGACAATGAGTTTATATAATGGAAAATGAATTTACACTCACTACTCCATCCATAGTAGTGGTCCAAAATACTTTTAAATTAAAGTGTACATGAATAGCAATATTTTAATAATATACAAACAATTAAAAAATTAAAAATTAGAGTCATATAATTGACTAATCACATATTTTCTACAAATATTTCTACCTAATATTCCTACTCTACACTCCTAGAAAAGGGAAAAAGTATGTTGTTAATACATTTGAAATGAACATTGACAGTAAACATTTGTTAAAAAATGGCAGTTTGTTATATGAAAGCTCCTATATCAATACAGACATTTAACCCTTGTGGAACCAGCGTGCAAAGTTTAGGGATCCAATATGTCTCACGCTGGGCCAGAAGGGTTAATCTGTCGCCTCTTCTCCAGTGTAGGGGTAAATATTCAATTCCCTTATAAATAAGTGATGTAGGATCAGAATGATGATGAATACTGAAATGTTTGGAAACACAATGAGTTAATAGACTCTTTTTAATGTTCCCCAAATGTTCCAGTATTCGCACGTGCAATGGTCGTGAAGTTCTCCCCACATATTGGAGCCCACAGGTTCACTCCATTATGTATACCACGTAAGAATATCTACAATTGATATGATTTTTAATTTGAAACGATTCTTTAGTCACATTTGATTTAAATGAGAATTTTTCTACACTTTTGTGTAGTACTGCTTTAATAAGAAGGAGGAAAGTGTGAGTGTAATATCTAACACTTACTTCCATCATTGTGGTTGAAATTGTACCACACCATGCTGTCTTTTATTGTTTTTTTCCATGACTCCGATGTGAACACTGGCGCTCCCCTGACCATTTGAAGAATACTTGGATTCACCAGACTACAGAACAGTCTTTCTAGGGTTTTTTGAGCCGCTTTTCAATTATGACATGCACTAACAGTCTTTCTAGGGTTTTTTGAGCCGCTTTTCAATTATGACATGCACTGGGTGGTGTGAAGTTTATATGTCACAATTTTAATTTTATTTCATTAATTGATCACAGTTCACTATATTATAAAGTCACCAATATATTTATTTATATATATATATATATTCTACACATATTAGGATTAAGTAAGCGCCGGGAAACAATTTTTTCTTTTGTGGATTCTGGTTCTGTTCTTATATTGTTTTTGGCTGCACTTGTACCTCATCCACTATGGGGAGTCCTAAAATGAATATTTTCACTAAAAGATAATTAAGAAGTGCTAACACTGAACACTTGGTTTTTGAAATACTGATAGATTTAAATGAAAAAGACACTATTGATTTTGAATTTACAAAATTAAAATTATTATTATTTAAAGATTTGAGAAAATGGCTAGATATGGTTTATCTTGAAAAATATATTAATTTTAATAGAATCCCTAGGTGACTAAGAATAAAGAAAAGCCCATCCTTTGACCTTGATGACAACATTTTTATGAAATCATGGAATAATACAATAGACACTGCATCATTTGATTTAATGAAATTGATTGTATTACAACATAAAAAGAAAATAGAACAACTTGACAAAGAAATTGATGTCATCAAGGTTAAATTAGAACCCTTCACTGACCATCCAGTATTTAAGAAGAATGATGAGATTCTTCAAAAAAGGTTAGAATCTTTTGAGAAGGATATAGTAACTATTAAGGAGAAGAAACTCCAAAGAGATGAGGATGATTATCGTAAGGGTAATCAAAGAAATTGGAATGCCAATAGATCATTTGAATGGAAAAAATCCTTTATGGATAAAGACAAATTTAGGCCCCAAGAACAACAGCAAAAAAGTACACATAAAAATGAACAATTAAGGACAGAAGTGACTTCTAAAAATGAAAGTGGGGTAAACACAGTTGAACAAACATATGGTAGAAAGTTTCAAGAACAAACCAATAAAGATAAAGAGATACCACAAGACCATTATTCCAAGGATGAAAGATATATTAATACATATCCTAAAGAAAAGAGAGAAGAAAGTCATAGATACACCACAAATTCTGCTAACTTTAAAAAAACTCTGGGAAAGATGATAGTACACATTTTTTAGGAGAGAGGGGGTTTTCACATTCCTGGGAGACGGAAAATCGATTTGCTCCCAGGGAAGAGTCAGAATCCCCTTCCTCACTCCAAAGAAGAAGAATCAGAGAGGGAAACGGGGGAGAAGGAAAAGACAGTAAGAAAAACTGTTACTAAAAGCAATATTTTTAATTTAAGTGATACTACACTCACAGATTTTCAGGAAAAAGTTATTCAAAAGGGATTAACATTTGCTCCTACTATAGGAGCAAATAATTTTAAACTTTTTATAGACGCAAATACATTTCTACGTAAGATGACAGTAAAAAGACACTTTTTAAATTTGGAATCAGAAAAAATAATGGCAAACACATCAGATTCTTGTCTACCAATTAATGTGGAACAAAACTATGTCCATACAAAATGAAAGCCAAAATATAAGTTCTACCCTTGCCATGAAAAAGGGGATTTTCTAAATGTTTATTATCAGTTGATAAATAGTGATTTAAATAAACTTGTTGAAGAGAGTTCCAAAACAAAATTGAAACATAATTGAACCAAAAAAAGAGAGAGATGCACTCAAAGAGTTGCAGGATTGAGAGGACATTATAATTAAGCAAGCAGATAAAGGGGGGGGGTGATTTTAAATAAAAGCTATTATATGGAAGAAGCCAATAGACTGTTGGGAGAAAAAGATACATATACTATACTTGATGAAAATCCCACATGGGAATTTCAAAAACAATTACGGATATTATTAAAAAATTAGGAAAGAACTAAAAGTCCTTAATGATAATGAATTTAAATATCTTATGAAAGAAAAACCAAAACTTCCATTATTCTATTTTCTTCCGAAATTACAGAAGAGCATCACCCACCCCCCAGGCAGACCAATAATATCGGGTATCGATTCCCTAACAAGTAACCTTTCAGAATACATTGACTGCTTCCTGCAAAAATATGTTAAATCCTTAAAGTCCCATATTCGAGATACAGCAGATATAATCCAGATCTTGGAAAAAATTGAATGGCAGGACAATTTTTTATTGGCTACGGCTGATGTTACCTCTCTTTATACCTCAATATTACATCGAGATGGATATAATGCAGTGGAATTCTTTTTAAGAAGTGATGAAACTTTACTTGAGGAGCAAGTTGAATTCATTTTAAAGTCCATTATGTTCATTTTGGAAAATAACTATTTTTATTTCAATGATGATTATTATTTACAGCTGTGTGGCACCGCCATGGGGACCAGATTTGCCTCTGGCGGCGCTTTATTGATGATGTGGTTATAATTTGGCGTGGAGACCAAGCATCTTTGGATTTCTTTCCTGATGAACTTAAATCTTAATAATCTGAATATTAAATTTACCTCTGTCTCTAGCCCCCAGTGAATATTGTTTCTGGATCTGGTTATATATATAGATGAATAAGGCTAAAAACGAAGACGCATTTAAACCTGTTGATGCCAATAACCAGTGTTCGACAAATCACCCAAAAATCTACTCGCCCAACCAAAAATCTACTCGCCACCTAGTCCCGCCCCCAACCCCCGCCCCCAACCCTAGTCCCGCCCCCAACCCCGCTTTAAAATAAAATATATAAATAAAATACATTTAATAAATTCCTAGTCAGAACAACATTCGTTTTTGACATAAATGTATTTATTGTATTACATTATACTACAATTAGTCCTTGTTACGTGTGTGTGTGTGTGTGTGTGTGTGTGTGTGTGTGTGGTGTGTGTGTGTGTGTGTGTGTGTGTGTGTGTGTGTGTGTGTGTAAATGTCGGATCTAGAAATAAAAGCCAGGTGTGAATGACTAGTTTCCTGAACCCCTTAACCAGTGCCTGGAGTCCCCGCTTCACAATATCTGAATCAGCAATCCCGCCTGGGATCTTACCTGATCTGCAGTCCCTCAATGTCCATGTACCCTCATTCCCGCAATGTTATTACATTGGAGGGGATGTGTTCCCTACCTGTCTTGTGGGTTAGTGGGGATTCCGATGTCTTCCATGTGAAGCTTGAGTCAGATCTGGAAGAAAGCAGTATAGGTTATTTCGTGTAGTAAGGGCAGTTAAGATATATAGGGTAAATAAGATATCCAGATCTAGAGTGTGAGAGAGTGTGGGTGAGAGAGAGTGGGGGAGGGAGAGAGGAGAGATGGGTAGAGAGAGTGGGGGAGAGGGAGAGAGAGGGTGGGTGAGAGGGAGAGAGAGAGTGTGGGGGAGAGGGAGAGAGATAGAGAGTGTGGGAGGAGAGAGAGAAAAAGAGTGTGTGAGAGAGAGAGTGTGTGAGAGAGAGAGTGTGGGAGAGAGAGAGAGAGAGAGAGAGAGAGAGAGAGAGAGAGAGAGGGAGAGAGAGAGAGTGTGGGAGAGAAAGAGAGAGTGTGGGAGAGAGAGAGAGAGTGGGAGAGAGAAAGAGAGAGAGAGAGAGTGTGGGAGAGAGAGAGAGTGTGGGGAAGAGAGAGAGAGTGTGGGAAAGAGAGAGAGAGTGTGGGAGAGAGAGAGAGAGTGGGAGAGAGTGTGGAAAGAGAGAGAGTGTGGGAGAGAAAGAGCATGGGAGAGAGAGTGTGGGAGAGAGAGAGATTGTGGAAGAGAGAGTGTGGGAGAGAGAGAGAGAGAGTGTGGGAGAGAGAGAGAGTTTGGGAGAGAGAGAGTATGGGAGAGAGAGTGTGGGAGAGAGAGAGTGTGGGAGAGAGAGAGAGTGTGGGAAAGAGAGAGAGTGTGGGAGAGAGAGAGCGTGGGAGAGAGAGTGTGGGAGAGAGAGAGTGTGGGAGAGAGAGTGTGGTAGAGAGAGAGAGAGTGTGGGAGAGAGTGTGGGAGAGAGAGAGTGTGGAGAGAGTGTGTGGGAGAGAGAGAGTGTGGGAGAGAAAGAGAGTGTGGGAGAGAAAGAGAGTGTGGGAGAGAGAGTGGGGGGACACAGAGGGGAGAGACACAGAGGGGAGAGACACAGAGGGGAGAGAGGGTGGGTGACACACACACACAGAGGGTGGGTGATTACACAGAGAGAGAGAGAGAGAGGGTGGGTGACTGACTGACTGGGTGGGTGACTGACTGACTGACTGGGTGGGTGGGTGGGTGGGTGACTGAATAACTGACTGGGTGGGTGACTGACTGGGTGACTGACTGACTGACTGACTGGGTGGGTGACTGACTGATTGGGTGACTGACTGACTGGGTGGTGACTGACTGACTGGGTGGGTGACTGACTGGTGGGTGGTGACTGACTGGGTGGGTGGGTGACTGACTGGGTGGGTGACTGACTGGGTGGGTAGGTGACTGACTGACTGGGTGGGTAGGTGACTGACTGGGTGGGTAGGTGACTGACTGGGTGGGTAGGTTACTGACTACTTGTGGTCTCTCTCCCCCCCCCCACATACACACACACACTCTCTCTCTCCCCCCCCTAAGTGTGAGTGGTGCTTTAAATGTTGGTGGGCTGATGACATCACTCACCCCGTATCTCCGGAGCAGATCTCTTCGGCTGATGCCTCTACTCGGGGTTCCCCTGAGCCGATGTCAGCTCCGGAGGAACACAGGCACCTCACCCTCCCTTCACGGAGCAGTGTCGGCCATCTTGCTCCCGACGGGGGACGGGAGAGGGGGAAGCCCCCTCCACACAGTAGAGTAGGGGGAAGCGCCAAGACTCGGCTCTCCAGCCTCCCCACCCCGTACAAGCACGGGAGGGGGCCACATGGTAGGGGGCCAGCACAGGTGCGGGGCAGCACACGGGAGGGGGCCAGCACAGGAGCGGGGCAGCACACGGGAGGGGGCCACATGGGAGCAGGGCAGCACGGGAGCAAGGCAGCACACGGGAGGGGGCCACATGGGAGCGGGGCAGCACACGGGAGGGGGCCACATGAGAGCGGGGCAGCACACGGGACGGGGCCACATGGAAACGGGGCAAGCACGGGAGCGGGGCAAAATAGGAGCGGGGCAGCACGGGAGCGGGGCAGCACACGGGAGGGGGCCACATGGGAGAGGGGCAGCACGGGAGGGGGCCAAGCACGGGAGCGGGGCAAGCACGGGAGGGGGCCAAGCACGGGAGTGGGGCAGCACAGGAGGGGGCCAAACACGGGAGGCGGGGCGGCACATGGGAGCGGGGCAACACGGGAGCGGGGCAGCACATGGGAGGGGGCCACATGGGAGCGGGACAAGCACGGGAGCGGGGCAAGCACGGGAGTGGGGACGCATATGTGAGCGGGGCAGCACCCCACCCACGTGCACAGCCGCGCAACACATTTTTAAAAAAAATAAAAAATTGGCGCGAGCAAGGGAATTCATAGAGCCGCAGCAACGACCCGCCAGCGGCCAAAATTCACTCGCCACGGGCGTGTAGTTATAATTAATTGTCGAATACTGCCAATAACTATATTCTGGAATCTAGTTGTCATGATAAGAATTGGATTAGAAACATCCCATATGGCCAACTAAGGCACATTAAACAGAATTGCTCAGATTAAACCATATACTGTATACATAACAATCAGAGGTGTTGATAGATAAATTTAGGGAACGCAAATATGGAGAGGATATTATACATAAAGCCGGGCAAAAAGTAAGTTTATTACCAAGAGATGAGATTGTTCAACCAAAAATAAAACATATTAAGAAAAATGAATACAATATGTCTTTTATAACAGAATACAATCGAGAGGCACCTGAGAGTAGGAAAACAATCACAAAACACATCCCATACTGAGAGACCACATCCCAGAGAAACCTAGTGTCATTTTTCGTAGGGCACCGAATTTAAAAAGCATACTTGCTCCAACATCACTTAAGAAAAATAAAGATAAAGAAAATATATGGATAAGTAAACCTAATGTTTTTTTTGGATGCATTTCATGCAAAGCATGTACTCACAAAAGTGTAGAAAAATTCTCATTTAAATCAAATGTGACTAAAGAATCGTTTCAAATTAAAAATCATATCAATTGTAGATATTCTTACGTGGTATACATATTGGAGTGCCCTTGTGGGCTCCAATATGTGGGGAGAACTTCACGACCATTGCACGTGCGAATACTGGAACATTTGGGGAACATTAAAAAGAGTCTATTAACTCATTGTGTTTCCAAACATTTCAGTATTCATCATCATTCTGATCCTACATCACTTATTTATAAGGGAATTGAATATTTACCCCTACACTGGAGAGGAGGCGACAGATTAACCCTTCTGGCCCAGCGTGAGACATATTGGATTCATAAACTTTGCACACTGCTTCCACAAGGGTTAAATGTCTAGAAAGATATATGAGCTTTCATATAACAAACTGCCATTTTTTAACAAATGTTTACTGTCAATGTTCATTTCAAATGTATTACCAGTATACTTTTTCCCTTGTTGTCTTTTCTAGGAGTATAGAGTAGGAATATTAGGTAGAAATATTTGTAGAAAATATGTGATTAGTCAATTATATGACTCTAATTTTTAATTTTTTAATTGTTTGTATATTATTAAAATATTGCTATTCATGTACACTTTCATTTAAAAGTATTTTGGACCACTACTATGGATGGAATAGTGAGTGTAAATTCATTTTCCATTATACTGTATAAACTCATTGTTAATTTTCATGTAATAAATTTCAATTGGTTGCTTAAGTTGAGCCAATTAGTACCATCATGCCTATAAATAGTGGGGTGAGGAGTAAAGCAAATTGGATTCCTGAATAAGTCGTACTGACGAAACGCGTTGAATCAGAGTGCTTTCGTGACGCGAAGTCCTGGCAGCCGGGGATTCCGTTGCACAGCCCTTCCGCCCTCAACTTCACCCAACCAGAAGTGAAGTAGATGAATGCCGAGACGCGGAAGTAAGCTTCACAGCACCGGCCAAACACTGACTGAGAGGAGTCGGGATTTCGTACCACGAATAGATGTAATGTACAAAATGTGAGTGTACATCCATACGTGCTTTTAATGTTCTATCTTTGAATATAACTATTGAGATATACTGCGCAATTTGTATTTCTTTATTTTTTGGGATATATACAACGGATGGGAAGGATTCTATTTCTAAAAGGGGTTCCATGTGAGAAGTTCCTGATCCACAGCTCTAATCAGAGAGAGAAGCGTCTCTGTACTGCTTTAATAAGAAGGAGGAAATTGTGAGTGTAATATCTAACACTTACTTACATCATTCTGATTGAAATTGTACCACACCATGCTGTCTTTTATTGTTTTTTTCTATGACTCCGATGTGAACACTGGCGCTCCCCTGACCCTCTGCACTCAGTCAGCGTGCTAAGGGTTAACATCTGCTTTTGCTTGTGCAATGTGGAACGTCAAACCCACCCACTAGAATGTTAATGAGCCAGGAGGACAAAGGACTTTGAAACCAAAACTGCATTCAATCAGAACCCCTTCAGCCTACATCTGCATCGCCCCAAAGGCGGACACCTGATAGGGTTCCACAAAAGCTGCTCCCCTCTGCACAGAACCAGCGTGTGTAAGGAATCGGGGAACATGTCTTATACAGCTTGTTCCCTCCTTACCTGCTTCTTCGCAGACCTCAGCGCTGGTTGCTGATCGTGCGCAAATCCCTGCTCTTCTAGCCGTGTCACGGAGCCTGGCTCCGCACACCGGAAGCGCTGTGCTTCTCTCTCGTGCGACGCGCACACGTGACGTCGTGCACCGCCCCACAGTTGTGTGGCAACTGTTGTAAGTGCCCCTTGTCTCCTGCAGCCTATCCTGACCTCCGCAGAGGCCTCACCTCCGTTCTGCCCCCAGCCTGAATGGTTCCTGTTTGCTATTGTAAGGAATCAGGAAACATGTCCTTTGCGATGTGTTCCCTCCTTACCTAGTGCTGCTGCTGCCGCTGCTCCACTCTCCGCTCATGCGCGCAACCCGCTCTGATTACAGAGTGCGCGCACCCACAGTTCTTCATCCCGTCACGGAGCTCCCCGTGATGACATGCAACGATCCCCAGCTGCGTGTCAAGCATCATTTGTGCCTCTTGTCTCCCGCAGCCTATCTCAGCTTCAGCTGGGGCCGCGCCTCCACTCCACCCCGTCCCATTGGTTCTGTCTGCCTATATATACCCTGTTCCTGCTCTCAGTCAGTGCTCAGCATAATTCGGTGTAGCCTCGCGGCTTCCTACAGTTGTGCCTTGCCTTGTTCCAGTCTTGTCTTTCAGATTAACCTCTTGTGTACCGACCAGGCTTGTAAGTGAACCCCTCTGGATATTGACCTCGGCTTACCCTCGACTACGGCGACTTCTCCAACCACTGATCACAGCTAACAGACCTGGACTATCCTACCATCTATATCCCAGACCACGGCTAACGGACTTCTACGATTCTACTCTCTCCAATCCCAGGACCTACAAGTATACTGATTAATCCCCTCTCTCCAACCCAGACCCGGCGACGCTAGACAATCCACCTTCCAGGCACACTTCCACTGCTGTGGGTGCGTTGCTTTGTGCCTTCCCACCTCAGTACCGGGGTCTTGCCTTGTTTGAGGGTAGCGCGAGCATTACAGTATGCTGAGCCCAACAAACATAGACCCACCTGAGTTGGGCCAAGCACTGTCCTCTATTTCCGAGCACTTCTTGTACTTGGATAATCAAGTTGCTTCTCTGACTCAAAAACTAGCCGCAGTCTCGCTCCAACAGTCTCAGTCTAGAATTCTCCGCCCTACAACTTTTTCCTCCTCTAATCCGGAGCCTAATATCCCTTTGGAGCCCCGACTTCCCACTCCCAATCGCTATGCAGGGGACCCACAAGGGTGCAGAGATTTCCTCAACCAATGCAACATTCAGTTCGAATTAACCCCTTCTCGCTTTTCTTCAGACAGATCTAAAGTGGCTTACAGTATATTATTGCATTATTAACTGGAGATGCTTTGGCATGCGCTTTCCCCATCTGGGAACAGAGACCTGAATTTACGCAAAACTTCGCAAATTTTCAAAAAGAATTCAAACAGGTTTTTGACACTCCAGGCCGTAAGGCCACTGCTGCCTCTTCCTTGTTTTACATTTCACATGGCCACAGATCCGTTGCAAAATATGCTCTTGAGTTCCGAACCATCGCTGCGGAGACGGGCTGGAATGACGAGGCTCTATCAGCGGCCTACTGACAAGGTCTCTCCGAGACTCTGAAGCTTGAGGTTCTGATAACCGTATGTATCAGGGTGGATCAACGCCTTCAGGAGAAGTGGGTGGAACGCCATCATTCACGCACTCTTACCTCTATGCCTCCTATCCGCAGTCCTACACCTATCACTTTTCCTGCTTTGGAAGCTCCAGAACCCATGCAGTTAGGGAGTTACCAACTTTAATTCTCAGAAAAACAACGTCGGAGGAATGAGGGTTTATGTCTTTACTGCGGATTGCCTGGGCATCTGGTCCATCACTGTCCCATGAGGCCGGGAAACACAAACGCCTAATAAGGTATGGGGGAAACTCATTTGGTACACTTTCTTCTTCCCCCTCTATGCAAAGGAACCTGCCAAAAGGATTATGCTCTCCATCATCCTCGAGGGTCTTGACTTCAGAGTATCTGCTTACACATTCATTGACTTCGGGTCTGGGGGAAATTTTGTGAATCAGGATTTTGCCATCAAACACAAGATTGCTCTTAAAAAGAAGTCTGTACCTGTAGGTCTCGAGGCCATTGATAGACACCCTCTCCAGACAGCTTTCATTTCCTTGGAGACTCCTGTTCTTTCACTCTCCACAAAGGACGGACATAAGGAGAGGATTTGACTGGATGTAATCCACTCCCCTTCCATGCAGGTAATCCTAGGCCTTCCTTGGCTGCAACAAAACAAACCTCTGATATATTGGACTGATAAAAGACCTATACAATGGGAGTTATCTTCTAAGAAACTTTCTGTGTCCCCGATTCAAGTTCTTGCTGGTCTAGAGACCATCAATCCTGTCAAAACTTCTTTCCCTGAAGTATATGCCGACTTCATTGATGTCTTTGATAAAGTCCGCTCAGAGGCCCTTCCCCCTCATCGTCCTTTCGATTGCCCTATTGATCTTTTGCCCGGGTCCATCCTTCCTAAAGCCAGATCTTACCCATTGTCCCTTACTGAGACTAAGGCCATGTCCGAATATATTCATGAGAATTTAAAGAAAGGCTTCATTAGAAATTCCACTTCTCCAGCCGGAGCTGGTTTATTTTTCGTTAAGAAGAAGGATAGGTCGCTTTGCCCGTCCATAGATTACAGAGGTCTTAACAAGATCACCCTGAAAGATTGCTCTCTTTTGCCCCTTATCTCAGAACTTTTTGACCGTTTGCAAGCCACTACCATTTTCTCTAAGCTTGATCTTCTTGGGGCTTACAACCTCATACGCATACGACAAGGGGATGAAGGGAAAACGGCCTTTAATACACGCGATGGTCATTACGAATATTTGGTTATGCCTTTTGGACTTTGTAATGCACCAGCGGATTTTCAGGAGTTTGCAAATTAGATTTTCCGTGATGTCCTTAACTCATTTATCATTGTGTACCTCGATGACATTCTCCTTATCAGAACACATCCAGCATACGAAGTTAGTACTCTCTCGCCTACGTGAAAATCATCTCTATGCCAAGATGGAAAAGTGTATATTTCATCAAACCTCCTTTCTGGGCTACATTATTTCTGATGAAGGGTTCGCTATGGATCCCAATAAACTTAAAGCCGTTCTTGATTGGCCCCAACCCACTTCTCTCAAGTCGATTCAGCGGTTCCTTGGCTTTGCAAATAATTACCGTAAATGTATCCGTAATTTCTCTGCCACTGTGTCTCCTATCACTGTCCTGACTAAGAAGGACGCGGATCCTGCCTCCAGGCCCCCTGAAGCATGCCAGGCCTTTGAGTCTCTCAAGAAGGCGTTCGTTTCCACCCCTATCTTGCGTCATCATTGCGACCCTACTCTCCCTTTCACTTTAGAGGTAGACGCCTCGGATATCAGAGCAGGAGCCATAATTTCACAAAGGCAATCTCCTCAGGATAAATTACACCCCTGTTGGTTCTTCTCAAAAAAAGTCTCCTCCGCAGAGCAAAATTACGATGTTGGGAACAGAGAACTGTTAGCCATCAAACTTGCTCTTCAAGAAAGGAGACATCTCCTGGAGGGTACAGAGAAACCCATTTCAATCTTCACGGACCATAAAAACTTATTGTATATCGAAGGCGCTCGCCGCCTTGGCTCACGTCAGGCCCGCTGGGTGCTCTTTTTCTCAAGGTTCAATAATATTATTTCTTACATTCCCGGTAATAAAAGTCTGAAGGCGATGCCTTATCCTGCCAATTCATCAGTGAAGACAAGTCCGAAGATGTCCCAGACATCATTCTTTCCCCTAAGTATATCCTCTCGGCAAACTCCTTTGACATGCTGGACCAGATTTTGGAGTCTCAAACACTTATTCCCGAGGGTATGGAGGCGCCGGACAATTGCTTGTATGCTTCTCCACGATTCCATCGGAAAATCCTCGAGTGGGCTCACTCCTCCAAATCTGCCGGTCACCCTGGTACCAAGAGATCCTCAGATTTAATCCAACCTTTTTGGTGGCCACCTGTGCCCGAAACAAGTCCGCTCGCAACAAACCTTCTGGTTTGCTGTGCCCTTTACCCATTCCGGATCGTCCCTGGACACACCTGTCAATGGACTTCATTGTCGAACTCCCAGTCTCCAATGGGATGAACACCATCCTTGTCATTGTAGAAAGGTTCTCCAAGCAAGCCCTTTTTATACCCCTCAAGGGTCTTCCTAATTCTGCTACTCTGCCAGATATACTGTATATGTCAAAGAAATCTTCCGTATACCTGAAGTTCCAATCTCTATCGTTTCCGACCGTGGATCACAATTTATTTCAACATTTTGATGGGCTTTCGATCAAAGGTTAGAGATCTCACTTCTTTTTTCATCCGGGTATCACCCTCCAACCAACAGACAGACGGAAAGAACGAACCAATCTCTTGAGCAATTTCTCCGATGTTTCATCTCCGATGCACAAGACAATTGGTGGATCTACTCCCATGGGCTGAATTCGCTCACAAGTCCCTCAGGAACGAGTCCACCCAAAAGTCGTCCTTCTATGTAAACTATGGCTTTCACCCTGCCCACCTCCCTATGTCCTCTAATCCTTCCGGAGTACCGGCAGCAGATTCTAGGGTAAATTCTCTCCAGAACTCTTGGAAGAAAATTCAAATAACTCTTAAAGAGGCAGTCTTCAGACAGAAGAGACAGGCAGACCGTCATCGCCAAGAGACGCCCTGATTTAGGCCAGGAGACAAGGTATGGCTGTCTTCTAAAAACATCAGACTAAAGACACCCACTCTGAAGCTGGCTCCAAGATTCCTGGGTCCCTTCACCATCCTCGAAAGGGTCAACCCTGTGGCGTATCACTTTCAGCTGCCTCGGTCTATGCAAATTCCGTCGGTTTTTCATGTGTCCTTGTTGAAGCCAGTTGTCCTGAATTCTCAGTTTCCTGATACTTCTCCTAGACCACCTCTGGTCATTGTTCATGGTCAAGAAGAATTCTAGATCTGATCTATAATCGACTCCAGATGTTACAGGAGAGGTGTCCAATTCCTCGTGCATTGGAAGGGTTTTGGACCCAAAGAACGCTCCTGGGTACCGCTTTGTCAGATTCACACACCCGGCTTGTTACGGCGGTTCCATGCCAGGTTTCAGCAAAAACCTTATGGAGATCGTCCTGAGGCCGATCCTCAAGGGGGGAGGGTACTGTGAGGAATCAGGGAACACGTCCTTTGCGACGTGTTCCCTCCTTACCTAGTGCTGCTGCCGCTGCTCCACTCTCCGCTCATGCGCGCAACCCCGCTCTGATTACAGACCATGCACACACCCGCATCTCTTCAGCCCAAGCCACAGAGCATAGCTCCACCCCCTGAATGCGCCACGCGGCTTGCGCACGTGACAATGTGCAATGATCCCCAGCTGCGTGTCAAGCCTCATTTGGCCTCTTGTCTCCTGCAGTCTATCCCAGCTTCTGCAAGGGCCGTGCCTCCGCTCCACCCCCTGTCCCATTGGTTCTGTCTGCCAATATGTACCCTGTTCCTGTTCTCAGTCAGTGCTCAGCATAATTCGGTGTAGCCTCGCTGCTTCCTACAGTTGTGCCTTGCCTTCTTCCAGTCTTGTCTTTCAGATTAACCTCTTGTGTACCGACCCTGCTTGTAAGTGAACCCCTCTGGATATTGACCTCGGCTTACCCTCGACTACGGTGACTTCTCCAACATCTAATCCCAGCTAACGGACCTGGACTATCCTACCATCTATATCCCAGACCATGGCTAACAGACTTCTACGATTCCACTCTCTCCAATCCCAGGACCTGCAAGTATACCGATTAACCCCCTCTCTCCAACCCAGACCCGGCGATGCTAGACAATCCGCCTTCCAGGCATGCTTCCACTGCTGTGGGGGCGTGGCTTTGTACCTTCCCACCTCAGTACCAGGGTCTTGCCTTGTTTGTGGGTAGCGCGAGCATTACAGCTATAAAGGACTTCCACTTTCCTTTCTACTTGGGGAGCATAACTCTTTTGACCTTGTGTTCCTGCATTTGTTTTGCCTTGCCTTGCCATGCCTTGCTTTGCTTGTGCCTTGCTGTGTTCTCTGTTGCTTTCCTGTGTACCGACCTGGCTTGATTATAGGACCCCCTCTGGATAAAGACCCCGGGTTGTACCTGACTACCTACATCTCTCCATCAGAGACCTCGGCTTTCGGACAATCTGCCACTTTCCTGGCTCCAACCCTAGACCACGGCACAACGGACACTAGCCATCCCACTGGCTCCGCCCCTGGACTCCGGCAAGTATTCACACTAACCCACTCTCTCCAACCCAGACCCGGCTACGCTGACTGTCCACCCTCCAGGCGTGCTCCCACTGCTGTGGGTGCGCAGTCTTGTACTTTCCCCCCTCAGTACCTGGGTCCTGCCTTGTTCGTGGTGAGCGCAAGCGTTACAGCGTAATAAGGGTAAACATCTGCTTTTGCTTGTACTATGTAGAACATCAGCCCCACCCACTGGAATGTTAATAAGCCAGGAGGACAAAGGAGTTTAAATCCACAGCTGCATTCAATCTGAACTCCTTCAGCCTGCAGATGAAGGACAGCTAAAGGCTGTGAGCCGTTTGCTGCTGTTTCCTGATGTTTGCTGGTTAAAGCTTCTCTATTTCAATCTGAAAATGACAAGCCCTTTTATCCCCTGTACCCAATTTTGCAACTCTATCTGTCCATGAAATGTCTGTGAATTGACTGTATAACCTCTGTTCATTTAATGTAACAATGTATTGTTATAAATCTGTGCCCAGGACATACTTGAAAACTAGCGGTAACTCTCAATTACTCAACTTACTGGTAAACTCACCTGTTAATCTTGCACTAGTAATTAAGTTGTGCTTGTTTCACCCCACCACAGTCATACACAGTATAGAGGGTAAGGTACTTGAGGAGTTAAGCAAGACAAAGTCTAGAGCAGATTCGAGATCATAAACAGAATAGCAGGCAACATCACTTAGCTGTCAGGAGAGAGGAACAGAGATGTGAACCGAAGTGAGAACCAAAGTTGCAATTCAAGGAGCATTCATGATCTTTAAATAGAGCTAACCAGTGAGTTGGGGGGGGGGTATGAATTCGGAGAGGCCCATGCCAGGACGTCATCGGTCAGAAGGGAAATGTATGCCACTCTTGAACGTTGGGAAGAAAAATGAGAAGGGAGCAGTTCGAATTGTATGGAACATTGGTTCAAGAATCCCCGACACCCCACAGGATCACCAGCATACCGATTAGGGGTAGGTAACTGTGGTTCAAAAGTCAGGGCCACCGGAATGGAAATGGCTATGGATGTTGCGGGATTAGTAGTTGGGGTCGCAAGGAGTCTAACCCTCAGATAGGGCGTCTAAATCTTGTTTGAGTTGGTTTACTTGTTGGCCTTTATGAGCAAAGGCACCAGTCACTTGCTAGTACCACCCGTCAAGTTCGTCCCATCGTTGACCCACCCCAGCGGGTTCCATGTTTGTTGGGCTGAGCATATTGTCACGCTGCGCTCACAACAAACAGGACTTAGATTGCGGGGCTGAGATGGGGATGTATATAACCGCCACCCAACAACCACAGAGCCGGGTCCGGAGTGTGTAGTCAGAGTCATGAATCCGGGTCAGGGAACGAGAGTTCGGGTATGTCGTGGTACTTGCCGTGGTCCCAGATGGGAGAGGGCAGAATGGCCGATATCCATAAGCCGTGGTCAAGGAGAGGAGAGAGCAGGAGTCCAAAGTCAAGCCAAAGTTCAGGGATACAGAAGAGACGAGCCCGGGTACAAGCAGGTGTCAAGGTACAGGTTCAGACAAGCACTGGAAACAGGCAGACTTCAAGCAGCGAGCACAGCACATAAACCTTAGTTAAAGCTCAGCAAAGTGTAGAGGAAACAGAAAGGTATATAAGGGGAAAGCACCAAACAGGAGAGGTGGTCTGGATGACATCACCGGATAGATGGATACTGATAGGAGGAGTACGGATTGGCTCAGGTGAGAGGCAGCCAATGATCCTCTTATGATTGGTCATCGTGCGTCACGCACGTGTAGGTGGCCCGCGGCGTGGAGCGGGCACATCACTCATAGATGTGTATGCAGCAGCACTGCGCCGGGAGTGTGCTTCCGTGGTGGCACTCCTCCGTGCGTGCGGAGACTGAGCTGCGTGCGCACCGCTGACATCGTCGCATAACGCGTCCGAGGGCCGGAGCCTAACGGCGATCATCACACTGCAAGCAGGATCATCGTGGTCACGGGCAGGGTCAGCAACAGGAAGGTAGGAGCAGGGCAGGTGAGCAGGAACTGAGAAAAGGGTGCAGGAACTAGACTAGGGAGCAGGAACAGGACTGGGACTTGTTAGCAGGAAACTGACTGGGGCAATCTAGTTCAAAATCAAGGGCCTTTAATATGTACTGGACTCAATACAGGACAGAAGCATAAATAGAAGCATGGCATGGGAGTCTGGACACACAAAACAAAGGCAAGGGAGGAACAGGAAACAAGAAACTATAAAGACAGAGGACAGGAGCAACAAGGAGACAGACAGACAGAGGAACCCCAGAGCAGACCATAAACAGCAGCAGACCCAGTGGACAGAGAAAGGAACTGTGGCTGGGAGCAGGATGTCTAGGAAGACTCTGACACATAGTTTAAGGGAAAATAAATGTTGGCTTTTATTTTGTTGCAGCTTTAAACAGTACAGCTTATATCAGAATAGCCCTTTGTCAGGGCTACCTCACACTTCCTAGTCCCTATTTGTAGGGCTGGGAGGTTAGGACTCTTACCAACCTCTATCCCCAACGTCTAAAGAGGTACATGTAAACTGGGGGCTATTTATATCGGTCCTGGTCTGGGTTAGTGTCTGTGGGGTGCACTCTCTGCTAGTTTCCAGGGTCCGCTGCACCCTGGAATACAGGGTTTGGTTCCCTGGGATCTTTTTCTGGCAGCACTCACTTCCTGAGTTCTAGAGAGATCTTTGGGCAGCCTGTGCAGCAGGCTTTTAAACAGGCTTGATGAGCCAGGTGGAGATTGCTCTATTATCTCCTGCTGAAATTTACCAGCTCCCCGCTGGACTCATCAGCTAAAGACAGGATTTGTAGGGAAGCCTTTTAAGATGAAATGGCACATCCTCCTGAGATCTGTTCATACTGAATGTGTCAGTGGTAAACTCTTTTTCAGCTACCTGCCAATGTATTGTGTCTACTGACACAGTTGGTTTTGCACTGCCTGCATTCAGGGCCATCTCAACAACATTAGGGGCCCCCAGGCAAAGCAGTGCACGGGGCCCTGCCTACACTGTCGCTCCCAGCCTCCCACGTGCTCACTAGCAGCAGCAGGCACTGGAAGTGCTGCACTGCTAGGCTGCGAGCGGATGTGACGCGAGCCGGGGTGCCGGCCGGGCGGAGAGCGAGCGGAGCCGTGGTGCCGAGCAGGGGGAGAGCGAGTAGGGTTGCCAGGTGGCTTGTCCAAAAATACTGGACACAATGGTGAAAGGTGCGACGCACGCGAGAATCGTTGGTGGGGAAGAATGTTATTTATAAATGACCTGACTGTTATGTCATTTGTTCTAAATTTCACTCCAAGTATTCACAAATTTGCACCAATTTATATTCTATTTCGTAAAAAATTTGGGGAGGAGTCTTGGGAGGGAGCGCTCTTCTGAGGACTGTTTTAGGAAATAGAATATGAATATAGTGCAAATTGGTGCAAATTGGTGCATGCTTGGAGTGAAATTTAGAACAAATGACGTAATGGTGAGATCATTTATAAATAACTGACCTGCAGTCATACTGTACATGGCGAGCAATACTGATCTTACTGCTCCTCCCAGAAATTCCAAGATTGTTGCACCCCCTCCTCATCCTCTCTCTCCCCCTTGTCCTCTCACCCTCCCACCCCCCTTTGTCCACTTACTCCCCCCTTGTCTTCTCACTCCCTCCCTTAACCCTTTGCGGTCCAATTAATTTTTACTAAATGCGCCAGCAGGTCTAATTTAATTTTCGGAAAAAAACCCACATATAGCTCAACCCCGTTATAGCGCGATCCGCACACACACTGCGCGCACTCACACCGCACCTTGCGCGCGCACAGTCGCACCCTGCGCGCTCCCACCCTGTGCACGCACAGTCTCACCCTGCGCGCTCGCAGTCGCACCCTGCGTGCTCGCACCCTGTGCGCGCACAGGCGCACCCTGCGTGCTCACACTCTGCACACGCAGTCGCACCCTGCGCACTCACAGTTGCATCCTGCGTGCTCGCACTGCGCGCCGCACGCACTACGAGCGCGCGCGCCCCACACACCATGCGCATCACACACTACACTACACCACAAACCACACTACACCACACACTACACCACACACCACACCACACACTATACCACACACCACACCACACACTACACCACACACTACACCACACCACACACCACACTACACCACACTACACCACACACTACACCAACCGCTGTCAGCTGCCTGAGGGGATTGGTGCAGGTGGGGAAATCAGTGCTGGTCTGGGGGGGATCGGTGCAGGGCTCCGGGAATCGGTGCCATGCCGGGCTGAGGAGCAGGGGGGATTTGGTGCGGGGCTGGGGGGGAAATCAGTGCCGGGCTGGGGGGGATCGGTACAGGGCTGGGGGGGTATCGGTGCACGGCTGCTGCTGGGAAGCGGTGCCAGGGTTTGGACGGGGGGAATCGGTGCCGGGCTGAGGTGCGCAGCCGGGGGGGGGGGGGATTTTTGGGGGGGGAGGGCGAGGGGGAAATGCGGCTGCTGGGACAAGTGTGCGGCTGCCAGCGCCACACTCCAGCTACTCCAGCTACTCCAGCTCTTCCCCTCTCCTCCCTCCTCCGATCCGACATTCGACCGCAAGCAGGAAAATATTTTGTCGGCTATATTCCGACATTCGACCGGAAAGGGTTCATCCTCTCTCATCCCCCCATGCCCCCTCCCTTCATCCTCTCTCATCCCCCCATGCCCCCTCCCTTCATCCTCTCTCACTCTCTCCCTTCATCCTCTCTCACCCCCTCCCTTCATCCTCTGTTACCCCCATCCATTCATCCTCTCACCCCCCTGGTCATTATCAGTACAGTAGCTTTCAAAATTAGACTTCAAAATCCAGCTTTAAATTGCATATTAAATCATGCCATTGAATAAGTAGCCTGCTCTTCCTTCTTGGGGATGATCTGTAAGTAAGGGTGCTGCAGAGATTGCAATGCTTCTGTGATGATAGCTGAGTTATGGAGCCTTTCTGAGAATTTACAATGGTGATTATTTTTAATAGATCTTGAAAATGGGAAGACTGTTAGTATAGTAAAAGAAAAGAAAGGGTGAGTGAGCAATTAAACAAAATTGCCAGTACTGTATGTACTGTCTGTCACCACACACACACACACACACACACACACACACACACACACACACACACACACACACACACACACACACACACACACACACACACACACACACACACACACACACACTGAGACATTCACTCACACACTCACTCAAACACACACACACACACACACACTGAGTCACAAACATATACAGGCAGGACACAAACATATACAGGCAGGACACAAACATATACAGGCAGGACACAGACAGAAAGACAGACACACTGAGACACCCACATACACTCACACACAGATATACACACACACACACACACACACACACACACACACACACACATACACACAGATAGACAGACAGACACACTGAGACACACACACACACACACACACACACACACACACACACACACACACACACACACACAGGCAGGACACTGAGACACACTGAGACATACCCTGAAACACCCACATACACTCACACACAGATACACACACACATATACAGACAGGACACAGATAGATAGACACACATCTACACAGACAGGACACATATAGACAAACACTGAGACACACACACATATATACAGACACACACAGGCAGGACACTGAGACACATATACACAGCCTCACCTCTCTGCTGCATGCTTTTCCTCCGCTCTTTGGCCCCACCCCCCAGACTCCTGCCACCTCCCTATTGGCTGAATTACAATGCAGCAACCAATCAGAAGCAGCCCAGCCCCCTAGCAGCAGCAGCCCTTCTCTATCCCATGTCCGGTATTATCTCTCATATACTGGACACCTGGCAACCCGAAGTGAGCGCGAGCCGGGCGGGGGGAAAGCTTTAAGCATTGGTGGGCACGCGTGGGGCCCCCCTATGCTGTGGGGCCCCCGGGCAACTGCCCATCGTGCCCATACGTTAAGACGGCCCTGCCTGCATTTAATATTTATTTTAGAGCGGTTCATATGCTGGACTGAAGAACGTTATAGCTGATTCTCATTGTTGGTTCAAGAATCCCCTGTTCAGAAGCCTCGTGCCAGAATCGGAGAAAGTTGCGAGGATGTGTAAACCTGACCTATGGAGAACACAGTTAGCATTGTAAAGGAGTTTATGGCCATGACTGTATCACCAGATATGTAGGCCAGTTATTGCAGAAATTGGAGAGAATGGTTGAATTGGGTTCGCTATTTTAGCAGGAATGGTAATGAGTAATGTGAAAATTCACATGGGGGGGAAAATGTCAAAGATATTTACATTGATAAAGTGATGATGCAATGATTTATTAAGATATTTCATCATTAGAAATGACTAGAGAAAGGTAACATGATTTGTTTGAGATATCAATCAAAACAGGCAATGGAATTTCAACATTTGACTTCCGACTTATTGTGAGAGTTAAAATATGCCAATGCAATCCTTCCAACTTTATTTCCCTGTTCTGTTAAATATGAATACTGTATGTGCTTGAATATTCATTACCACAGGGTTTTTATGAGGTCTTTATGGGCTTATATTTTATTTTTCAAAATGTAATCTTCTTTTGTTATACAGAAGAGTGACTGATCCACAGTTTCATACAGTGATGAATAAGATGCCTTTCTAAACCATTTATAGTTAATCTCTATTATGAGTTAGGGCAACCTACTGAGATAAGTGCTGCAGTGTTGTACTTTTTCCAGAGTGAGTGATATTCATTACATTATTTGCTATAGTAACCTTTTATGCATTAATAGCTACAAGTAATAAAGCAAAGGCAACCTTTTTTTTCAACAGCTCACACAAAAAGTAGCTATAAAGCATCTGACAATTTTCCTCAATTACCTTTCTCAAAGACAAAAAGAGCTTTATTCTACACAGGTGTAAAAATATAGAGCGGGATGAGATTTATCATATTATACATTATATGATGTCGATGAAGCAAGTCTGGAGGCTCATTTCCATGCCAACTATGCAGAACACTTATACAATTTATTTGTTGCACAGCAGTAGTTAGTAACTAAAAAGACAACTAAACTGCTGCTGTGTTTTTGTTTTTTTGTGAGAAAGCAGGATTTGAAGGGATTGCTTAAAACAGAAATACAAAATTATAAAATGCCATGAAATTACACAGGTGGCTTTTGAAAAACATAAACATGGCCACCGATGTCACAAGGGAAATTTTATAGTAGCTCGAAAGAATTAAAGTATTGACTACTGGAGTGAATTCTTTGGGGAGAAGTAAGTTACTAGATGTAAGTGACAAATCGCCTCATAAAAGCTACTTATAAGTCCGTTTGTCTTCCACCAAATTTACAAAAGGTACAAATGGTGCATTTTGTCAAAACTGGGATGAGGTTTGGCCACAAATCAAGAGGTTTATCAGGTGCAGTAAGCAGACTGCACAGTGACATGGTAATGGCCTGACCTTATTAAACTACATTTTGTATCCAACCCAAATTTAGTACAACATTTTATTGATTTGTAATACTTGCCACCACTAAGCAGATTTTCCATACAGAAAATATTAAAAACTGAAGTCCCATCTTGCAGCAAAGTAATGCAATATTTTTAATATAGGGGATTAAGGGATTTATTGTCTAAATTAATTTTTTAATTTAATTAATACTAATAATAAATACAATATTGTAACATGAAATAAATACATAAATAAACTAAATGTTATCCTGATAATGTTTGACAGCATTTTAATCGGAAGATTGGTTGTGCTATGTTAACGTGTAGTGTCTGTTCTGTCCTTCGCATGTATACTGTATTTGTTCTTATGGTAGAGAGGGAACTTTATTTTGTAGAGTGGGGTAATTAAGAGTTTTCCTTCCAAGAATTTTGTAGGGAGGGAAATGGGTAATGCATACTGTACCAAAAGAAAAGGGGGAGATAAGATAAAGAAAGGCAGATGCTATGCAATATGTAAGTGCTTGTGAGGAAATAATAACAACAAGGTGGCATATAATACGATACCCTTGTACAAAATAAAGATATTTGGTTAGGCATGTGTTCAACAATTCGACAAAAGCAAAATGATGATATACCTTGAAAGCATCCATGTGAAACGTTTGGTAGCAATTGCCTCCAGAAGCCTATATGAAGTGAACATTTCCTGCTTTTTTTTTAATGTTTTATTTTCTTAATCTCTAGTTTCTGAGGTTCTTATGGTAACCTTTAGACTGCACTTATCTCTGGGAAAAGCTCCATTTTAACCTCCCAGACAATTAATATTTCAATTAAAGATGACAGGAGCACTCACAATTCTCAGTTGATACTCAGTTGATCATGCATGTCCAAGCATAAGATTAGTGAAGTAAAGATATTCAATCACAAAAAAACAGCATTTGAGTAGTCTTGCGAAAAAATGTTGTAGAAAAATGTATTGGTTAGAGCGAAAATAAACTCTTCGGCCCCTATATGGACCTTTTGCAGAATGAAACATTCCATGTAGGGACTGAAACATTGATTTTCTCTATAACCATGTAATACACTTTGCTACCATTTTTTTCACATGAAAACTGGAGGGCTGTTTTCTGTGATTGAATCTCTGTACTTCACCAATTAATATTCAAACACATATACTGTATCTCCTGCATGGAGCATCAGTTAAAAATAAATAAAAACCAGCATTGGAAAGGGCAAAAGGAGATCTCTTACATTAAGTTAAAAAAATAAAATGCATATAAAAAAGGCAATTGGTGCGGGATAGCTGCTTTAACCTTTTGGCTATCAAGGTCAAGCAGCAGCATAGTATCATTGGACTTCCAGTACTTGTAGGCAAGGAATCACATGACTGTCCTTCCCCCAAGGCTGATGTAAACTCAGGTGATCATGCAGCTGCTCCAATGGAGAAGTTAACCCGATCATCCCATTGGTAACAGGCATTTTTGCCGTGATGTTCCTGGTATCTCAATAGGCATCTGGAGCACAAAGGGCCTGTGCCATAAGGCCAAGTCCCCACTCGCTACTGCAGCGCTCGCTATGGCGGGCGCTGCGGGGACAAGAGCTGCCCCTCAATGGGGCCGGGCCTGCTGTGAGGGGGGCCACCGTGCTGCGCTGTGTTTTTCCAGCCTGCAAGAAAATTGTGAAGGGAATTAGTGACGGAGCGCTAGGCCACGCCCCCCAGCTGTTCAGCCAATGAGGGCAAACCTGCCGGGTGACGCCATGGCCGTGCTCCCGTCACTCCCTCATCATGAACCCTCCCACCCCCCCCCCCACCCATCTTTCCCCATGCAGCTCACTGCATACCGGGGAGTAGAGCTGCACGCGCTGCAAGCCTTGGCATGTGCAGCGCGGACAGTGGGGCCTCATCCTAACAGGTATGTCATTCAACAGCAGCAGAGCACCCGTGTTAACTGCAAAATGTGCCCGAGGTATTTTCTTTCCTCTGCACATGGCTATGGCTGAATAAAGTTATCTTTTTAATTTACCTTTTATCCAGTCTGGTTGCTTTTCTATGCTGCTGTGCTCTGCTCACTTCATTTTTTGTTCCATACTTCTTTATATTATGATCTTTAATGTTAACTCCTATACTCTGAAAATATCTTTATTTATACCACATTATATTGATTTACTTGATGAATATGTAGCCAAGTCCCCTACCGTCAGGTCTGTGGGGTGGGGGGACGGCTGAAGATCTACCTGGGTGCCACTAGCGCTGTGGGTGGACCCGGCATGGGTGCAGGGAGCACTCCGGTAGGCTGCGGGCTTCCAGGGGCAGGGCTGTGTGGCGATTTGGTTGCCTGAGCTTCACGGCGCACCCGGCAAGCAGGGGCCGACATCTTGTTTGTTCACGCATGCGCCGTAGCATTCTTGCGCATGCGCAGTACGGTCGCGAGCGGCGGCCATCTTAGAGCAGGCTCCGCAGAGGAGACCTAGGGACTACAAGTCCCAGCAGCCTCAGAGGCTGCAATACCACGTGGGCAGGAGAGCCAATAGGGCTCAAGGAGACACACATGCAGGATAGAATGTTGCTACACTTGCTGACAGTTGGAGCAGGTACACCAAGGGAGGAGGTAGTGTCTGGGTGCCAGTGGCTCCTGGATTAGACCAGCCCCCCCCCCCCCCAGGCCCAAGATAGGCCCTAAGTCCCATTCCGGTTGTGGTTGATGTAGAGAAGGCCCCCAGATAGGGACGCTTCCCCGTAGTCACTACGCTAGTGCTGATAGTGGTTTTGAGTATCACCGTTGGACGGACGCCACGCGGTGTGTGTGGCCTGCGGTTGTGGACCAGACCACAGGCACAATATAGACATTAAGGGACACCCTCCAATTGGAGCTCCCTCAAGAGGCAGATGCAGCAGGTAGAGAGAAAGGATCCGGTAGACAACATCATTGGCTCAATGCAATTTAGCGTTTCCATCATCTCCCTATTCCCTGGTCTGGACAGAGACCAGGAAGGTAGCCATGTGCACCAACAGCCACCCACACAGGGGTAGTTCTACTCCACATACTTTGGTGAGCTTGGCTCTGTGGACACCGGGTAGTTAGGTGCCCAGGGCACCTCAGAACTTTGGGGGATCTCACCGGGGCGCCTTTATGGTGGGGGTACTGTATGTGGGACTGTATTGTTATTTTGTTATGTAGTAGCTATATGTGTTAGCAAAGATAAGTAGTCATACCAGTGTGTGTATCTAAATTCATTACTTTGGTCCTGAAGAGGGGTTATCCTGCAGTGCTAGGATCCCTTTCATGTGGAGGCGCTGTATACTGATAGAACGTGATCACCCAAGGCTCCCAGTGGTGGACGATTAGGCCTCCTGTACCCAAAAAGAGGCATTCAGCACGCGTAGTTCCCTAAGTCATGGGGAAAGGTGGCTACATATATGTCATACGGCATTAATTAATTTATTTATAACATGTTTTACCAGGAAGTAATACATTGAGAGCTACCTCTCGTTTTCAAGTATGTCCTGGGCACAGAGTTATGATGACAAATAATACATGGTTACAAATACATTGTTACATTAAGTGAACAGTGTCATGTCTGTTGTATGGGGTTGCCAGGACAACCCGAGGAACCAGTCAGAGACATGTGAATGTGCTCATAATTGGTCTTTTAATTTGCTGTACACTATGGTGGAGGGTTTTTGTCACTTTTGTACTCACCATAATTTTATTTGTTTCTGGTTGTAACCACTACAGCTGACATGTGAGGTGAGGTACGGGGGGGGGGGTGGAGAATGATGTGAGTTGCAGGTGGGG
The DNA here is from genome assembly GCF_040206685.1 of Ascaphus truei. Classification (NCBI taxonomy): domain Eukaryota; kingdom Metazoa; phylum Chordata; class Amphibia; order Anura; family Ascaphidae; genus Ascaphus; species Ascaphus truei. The sequence continues at coordinate 232,788,083 of NC_134483.1, forward strand.
GGAGAGTGATGTGAGTTGCAGGTGGGGGGGGGGGGAGTGATGGGAGTTGCAGGTGTGGGGGGGGGAGAGTGATGTGAGTTGCAGGTGGGGGGAGAGTGATGTGAGTTGCAGGTGGGGGGGAGAGTGATGTGAGTTGCAGGTGTGGGGGGGAAGTGATGTGAGTTGCAGGTGGGGGGAAGAGTGATGTGAGTTGCAGGTGGGGGGGAGAGTGATATGAATTGCAGGTGGGGGGAAAGTGATGTGAGTTGCAGGTGGGGGGAGAGTGATGTGAGTTGCAGGTGGGGGGGAGAGTGATGGGAGTTGCAGGTGTGGGGGGGGAGAGTGATGTGAGTTGCAGGTGGGGTGGAGAGTGATGTGAGTTGCAAGTGGGGGGAGAGTGATGTGAGTTTCAGGTGTGGGGGGGAAGTGATGTGAGTTGCAGGTGGGGGGGAGAGTGATGTGAGTTGCAGGTTGTTGGGGGGGAGAGTGATGTGAGTTGCAGGTGGGGGGGAGAGTGATGTGAGTTGCAGGTGGGGGGAGAGTGATATGAATTGCAGGTGGGGGGAGAGTGATGTGAGTTGCAGGTGGGGGGGAGAGTGATGTGAGTTGCAGGTGGGGGGGGAGTGATGGGAGTTGCAGGTGTGGGGGGGGGAGAGTGATGTGAGTTGCAGGTGGGGGGAGAGTGATGTGAGTTGCAGGTGGGGGGGAGAGTGATGTGAGTTGCAGGTGAGGGGGGAGAGTGATGTGAGTTGCAGGTGGGGGGGAGAGTGATGTGAGTTGAAGGTGGGGGGAGAGTGATGTGAGTTGCAGGTGGGGGGGAGAGTGATGTGAGTTGCAGGTGGGGGGGAGAGTGATGTGAGTTGAAGGTGGGGGGAGAGTGATGTGAGTTGCAGGTGGGGGGAGAGTGATGTGAGTTGCAGGTGGGGGGAGAGTGATGTGAGTTGCAGGTGGGGGGGGGGAGAGTGATGTGAGGTGCAGGTGGGGGGGAGTGATGTGAGTTGCAGGTGGGCGGGGGAGTGATGTGAGGTGCAGGGGGGGAGTGATGTGAGGTGCAGGGGGGGAGTGATGTGAGGTGCAGGGTGGGGGAGTTAGGTGAGGTGCAGGGGGGGGAGTGATGTGAGGTGCAGGGGGGGAGAGTGATGTGAGGTGCAGGGGGGGAGTGATGTGAGGTGCAGGGGGGGGAGAGTGTTGTGAGGTGCAGGGGGGGGAGTGATGTGAGGTGCAGGGGGGAGTGATGTGAGGTGCAGGGGGGGGAGTGATGTGAGGTGCAGGGGGGGGGAGAGTGTTGTGAGGTGCAGGGGGGGTGGGATGTGTGTGGTGTCCAGCTGGTATTGTGTGTTTGATGTGGAGGGGGAGTATTATGTGTGTGGGTGAGGGGGAGAGATGGGGGTATGAGAGATCGATGGGGAGTCTCGCAAAGGTTGATGATGTTTTTTTTGGGAGATATGAGGATGATGATGATGAAGGGTGCTGGGGGAGATATATATGAGGGTGATGATGAGAGGTGCTGGAGGAGAGATGATGATGATGATTTTACCCGTGCGGCCCAAATCTTTTTTCCTTGGAGCAGTTCGGCCCTTCTCACTGTACAAGTTGTGCAGGCCTGCAATACAGCTTCACATTGCATAGCCAGTAAAACACCTTCACACTGATGAGACCCAAAAGGTTGAAACTGCTGTCTGTGAGTAGGTTTACTGTCAATGCACGTCTTTAACTAAAGGCTGTGTTGAAAATGTTGTGGCAGGCATTAGCTTATAGGGATCCATGTTAAAATAGATTAGAAACAAAAAGTGACACACTGAGTGCTCATTTGCATATCATTACCCACAATCCCTGGCTGTAGTAGAAGCATTGTATGCTGAGAGATAATGGGCAAAGACAAATTTGTGGACCTGTCTAACACGCGAATGCGCTCATAATTGGTATTTTAATTTTTTGTATAGAAATCTAATACACGTACAGTATTTGGTATAGATAACATATGCTTTTTGTCTTTCTTAAATTTGAGTGCTGGGAGCACATGCATATAGATAGCTGAAAAAAGTCCACATTTGTAACATAGATATCTATTTTTACTCAGTGAGTAATAGGAATATTGAATTAGTTTCCAGATGGAGTTGTGCCTGCAAGTTTAGAAAAGAAATTTAAAACTAGAAATGTGCAAATGCGTCTCAGTTTGCTTTGCAGAATTCCTGCTATTTTTGCAAATAAACCGTGATGTGGGGAAACATTTGACCAAAATACATACTTCTTGATTTTTTTACGAGATTGTGTGCAAAACGCACAAATTCGTCCAACCAATCCTTAACTTATCGTAACAATTTTCACAGGTGAAAAGTACTCTACAGTAAGTAAGGTATTCACAGTTGGCAGTTTTTAACATACTGTAAGTTTAATCTCTCTGCAACTTATTTTCCAAATGGGAATGCCGAAAAGTCAACAAATAGGTGAACTTGCATGAAGGCTGAACCCATCTCTATTTAAAAGTAAATAATATCTTTGAAGAAACATTTAGTATATGTTAAGGATCTCTAACACATTTTTTTGTTCCTTTAGAAAGTCTTAAGAGCTTTATTTGATAATGCTTTCATACTTGAGGGCCTCAACTGCACACATGCAAAGTAATCAAACTTTGAAATCCCAAAGGGGACCAAGGTTCTAAAGACAATTATTAAAAGCATTCAATTAAAAGCTTTGAAGTAAGAGTGAATTTGTTCTTGTAACGTCTGCCACAGTGGGGGGAAAAAAATTAGAAGAGGCATAGACTCCTTACTCATAAAAAGTTACATCTAATGCTTATCCAAAGAAGATGTGAAAACAATGTAATATTAAATCTTCCTAATTTAATCAGTGTGTTCATTAACGTATTTGCCCATTCATAGCAATGGTCCCAGTTCTTGTATCAATTATTACCTGTAATAAGTCTCAGCACATAGATTATATAATTTTCATGTAAATGATACAGATATATTTACATAGAACATTGTAATTTAGTTATAATATATATATATATATATATATATATATATATATATATAGTATAGAGGCCAATATTCACTAAGCTCTGCTAGCATATTTAATGGGACGTTAACCTAAGAATGAAAGCTGGGGAAAAAAAACCTACGTCATTTAATTTTTACCTACAGTACAGTAACTCTGGCTTTACGTATGACTTATGGGAAACAGAATATCTAGGATTGCAGATAAACGTTCATTAAACACATATGTATCTATTTTGAAATATATTAATATATTAATCCCTTAGTAGCCCAACTGGTCAAGGAGTTAAAGCAGCAGTCCCCCTTTTTTATTTTTTATTTTATACCAGGTTAGAGCCATGGGGTTCATTCGAAGCAAAACCTCTCTGTATTCAACTACATACACCCCGTTTCCCGAAATACGTACTGGTGCATTTACCACTATTACTTCCTGGCTGCTATAAGGGATTTAAATGGCCATCCAATTGGAAACTGCAACCAATGACGTTTGGCTTCCTTTCAACGTCCGGTTTGGCGGCAATTTTGTTTCTTTTAGAGAGAAATTGAAGCCCAGTAACGTCACCGGTAAGTGGGCGGTACAAATAAAAATTAGTATGTGGTATTGTTGCTGAAATATATAATCTTATACTACACTGTCTACCCCATTTACATACCAAAGAATCTAGTATGGCATTCATATTATGTACTTTTTGCCATTATCAATCAACGCTTGCTGTAATTTAATTATATCTAGAGATTCTAGACCATTAGGGTTCTTGTGGAAACTTCTGAGTTAACTTCAGGTTTGCCGATATTGTCACGTGGTATGCTGTGAAGTCACATGACTGACCCCCACTCTGTGAGTCTATGTCCCGAGATATGCCTTTATATCCTGACAGTGTTCTAAGGTCTGGGGATTTTATTATAATATTTTCATGCTGATTATTACATAGTTAGATAGTAGATGAGGTTGAAAAAAGAGATATGTCATCAAGTTTAATCTATGTTAAATTTAGATGACCAATACTTGTCCTGTATTTGTATGTACAGTATATTGATCAAGAGGAAGACAAAAAAAAGTAAACTGTATAACATCATCATATGCTGTCTCATAAGGAGAAAAAATGAATTCCTTCCTGACTCCAAAAATGGAATTCAGATTTTTCCCTGGATCAACATATATCACATGTTTACTTATCTGGTATATCTTTCCTTTCTAAAAAGATGTTGAACTTTTTTTTTAAAGATATCTATTGTATCTGCCATCACAGTCTCCATAGGTAATGAATTCAACATTTTAACTGCCCTTACTATAAAGAAACATGTCCTTTGGTGCTGGTGAAATAGCCTTTCCTCCAACCTTAAGGTATGACCCTGTGTTGTTTGTACTGCCCTTGGGATGAATAGTACTTTTGACAGCTCCTTGTATTGACCCTGAATATATTTGTATATAGCTAACATATCCCCTCTTATCTGCCTTTTTTCTAATTTAAACAAATCTAATTTAGCTAGCTTCTCCGCATAGGTCAGATTTTCCATCCCTTTATTAATTTTGTGGCTCCTCTGCATTTTTTCTAGTTCCATTATCTTTTTTTATGGAATGGTGGCCAAAACTGCACTCCATGTTCATGGTGCGGCCTTACTAATGCTTTATACAGTGGCATAATTATGCTTATTTCCCTTTCATCAATACCCCATTTAATGTAAGATAAGATCTTATTTGCCTATGCAGCTACTGCCTGACATTGGGCACTATTGGTCCAGTCTGCTGGAGATACAAGCACTCCTAAATTCTTCTACATCAAGGAATTACCTAATTTTGCAGCATTCTTTTGTAAGTTGCCTGTTTATTCTGTTTTTCAAATGCATAACCTTACATTTATTTGTATTAAACCTCATCTGCTATTTATCTGCCTACGTTTTCAGTCTATCCAAGTCCTTCTGGAGAGAAATTACATCCTGCTCTTTAACTATCTTACACAATTTAGTTATCATCAGCAAAGATGAAGACTTTGCTCTCTATGCCAACCCTAAGCGCTATGTACATTTATGGCACTATATAAATAAAGACATACAATACAACCACAAGGCCATTAATAAACAAGTTAAAAGTGGGGATCCCAGTACTGATCCATGATGTACTACACTTACACATTAACCGAACCTGAAAAGGTGCCATTAATGACAACTCTCTGTTCTTTATTCTTCAACCATTTTTCAATTAAGGTGCACATATTTTTACTGAGTCCAATTCACTTTATTTTGTACGCTAACTTCTTTTGAGGCACCATATCAAAAGCCTTAGCAAAATCTTAATAGATAACATGAACTGCATTAACCTGGTCCAAATTCTTACTTACCTCCTCAAATAAACCAAGAAGGTTACAACCTATCCTTCATAAATCCATGCTGACTATTACTAATCATTTTGTTATCATTAGGTACAGTATTCTTGAATATTATCCCATACAAGACCTTCAAGCAGCTTCCCCACTATTGATGTCAGGCTTACAGGTCTCTAATTGCCCAGTTATGATCTAGCTCCCTTTTTAAATTTAAGCACCTCAAAATAATTATGGAAATATATATCCCTTGCTAGTAGTTTCAAATAAACTTTATGAGTAGTTGAGGAGTTACAGTATAGGTAGTGGTTTTAGGAGTAGATAGGTGAGCAATATTTCATATTTTGCATCTGTAAGTGTCACTGTTTTCTATTTTGTTAGTGTTAAATTCACGAGGTCCGAGGTGGCGTTCACATCTGTGCACAAGAGATCAGCACCAGCTGGAAGAAACTCAAATAACTTTCATAAAAAATCAGAGACACATAAGAGGTATTACGGGGTTTACTGAAGCACATTACAGTACGTAAAAGATGTGCCTTAACTTCTTTGCTGACAGAGGTACCTATACGACACAACAACAAAAAAGGTGTTATAAAAATGGAGCCACTAAACGTTGTTCTCAAACTGTTTATGTTCAAATAAAATAAACTTCCAAAAGCAGAAAATGAAATTACTTTTATGACTTGCATTGTTTCCTGTATACATACCCATTAGATTGTTAAGATGCCTTTGAAATGTCTTCAATGCCATTGTAAAATAAAAGTATTATTTTACCAGCAGCACACAGTAAAACTTTCAGGAGGAGAAGAAGAAAGATACGGTCTATTACTAATAAAGATGGATGACCTTTCTACCCACCTACACGAATGTGCAGTGTCAAGTGTTCACTTACCAACACCACTAGTACCAATGAAAACTTGCAAGCAAATGTTTGCCGATATAACTGACATTTACATGTGACATATAATACTATAATACTGTACCACCTATGTTATGTGTCATTCATTATCCAAAAATAACAAGAATGATCGAATAGTGTGCATGAACACATATTATGACTGTGACTGTGTAAGAACATGACATTTAGAGCAACAACTGAGTAGCTCCAACTGTGTATTGTATCACGCACAAGTACTACGTTGCCCATTTCTATTGCTTTAATATGAAGAATAGTATTAGCACCACCCTTAAGTAAAATTACCATGCATGGCTAGAAGTAGCAGCCACGCATGATAATTCTACTTAGGGGTGGTACAGAAGACAAATCTAAGGGCCTGGGGTCGGAGGGACTCATGATGAATAGGAGGACGTATGCCTACTTTGTATGTCGATCTCCCAAATTTGCCTCTGCTACTAATATTCTGTGTGATGATATCACAACATTTGGTCTTCCAGGAGATCTTTTTTTTTGTCACCCCTCCACCCCCCCCCCACTTTCTCTTCTGCCACAAATAGACACTGAATTTTTAATAAGGCCACAGGAATGCCTTCCACTCTCAGTCCCTGTCTGTTGTGCCCTTCACAGTCACTGCTTTGATGATGTGCTACTGGTGGTGGTGATGGAGAAGGTGCAACTGTAGGCTTACGTCTCCTAGTTCTGTTGATGGTGGCTCTCCTACTACAAGGTGGTTGTGGTTGTGATGTAAGGAGGCCACAGGCTTCCCAAATAGATGTAAAGCCCGAGTGAACCCAAACATTTTTTCTCTTATTTGTAGTGTGTATAAGGGGAAGGTGGTGGATTCCACCTCACTGCTCCAGTTTCCCTTATTCCCTACTCTAGGAGAACAACTTCCTCACTCCCCATAGGGGAGAAAGGCAGCGCTATGGTGGAAGTAGTGGCAGTGTGACCCCGCTGTTCTTGAGTTCCCAGCATGCGATTCTGCCACCTTTGTTTGGGGCTGGAACTGCTAATGTATGTCAGTGCCTTCAATGTGTGCCCCAAGTTTCCTGCCTTTTTTTAGAGGCTTACACCTTGTTGAACCTCGGATCAACAACACTTGGTTCTCAAACCAGCAACATCATACTGTTTATGTTCAAATACAATAAAGTTCCAAAAACAGAAAAATTAAGTTACTTTTATGACTTGCATTGTTTTCTGTATACATTGTTAAGATGCCTTTGAAATGTCTTAAATGTGTTTTAATGCAGTTGTAAAATAAAAATATTATTTTACCATATATAAAGCAGCAGCAGCAGCAGTACACAGTAAAACAATTGAGAAGGAGGAAGAGGAGGTGTATCATTAATACAGATGGATTGATGCAGAGTAATATATTTGGATGCTCCCTTCTGTGACCATTGACCCATCACCTCTGCCTTGAGGCAACCAACTTTGGGCCTCATGCTATAAACAGTGATAAGCCACTTATCACCAGCTTATCGCCAAAAAAGCCTACAGCGATTCAGTAAACCCCGATAAGTCGGCGATAATAGCAAAAATCGATGGGTTTTTTTGCAGAGAAAAAAAAATCGCCAAATGCGTGGCGATAAGCCACTTATCGCCAGTTTCCAAATGCGCTCAATTCTAGTAGCCCCGACCAGCTTATCGAGGCTGATTGCTGCTCTAGAATTGAGATTTCCTCTCCAAATTGCCTCACCAGGAAAAGTTGGCAAGAAGGTGGTAAGCTGCCAATAAGCGGGCGAGACGGCACTTACAAAAAAAAGTGCATTTTTGTAAACATATGTTTTAAGCATGGAGTCTATGGAGCTGAGAAATATTACTTTGTATTTGTAATTCCGTGGTCTTTTAAAGAACGATTTGTAATAAATATAAGCGTTTACCTTATTGATCTAATAGTGTCACTGCATACGTTATTTATGTATTAAGATATGACTTGTTGATGTTATGATTATATACGGGGTACATGAATGTTTCAGTTCAGCAGGGTCGCGGGCCTCTTAAAAGTTGAGACAATATCAAACATGTTTGTAAAGAAAAATACATACTTTTTGTGCTTTTACAAAGGTGTTTGTACTAACAAAAATAAGCATCCATACATTTTTAATGTAATTTGACAATGTTTATAATGTATAAAGCATTATCAAAGTTACGTACATCCACTTCCTCTTCTGATTGGTTTGTCCTTTTCATCCCCGGCCTCTCTCTAGCAGGGTACCAATTGTATCTAGTAACTGGTCAGTCATATAATCTACAAGGACTAAATTTCCCACAATGCTTTGCAGTTAAATATTTTAATTACCCGAACAAAAGAGCGAGTACATGAGAATTTGTACATCTTTAACGTTTCTAATCAATTGCCAGTGTGCACCTAGTATTGATGCACATACTGATGCAGCCACGAGTATCTGAACACTTGCCAAGGAAAATCTGGGGCAATACCCCAGTAATGCTGCAACATTTCTGTGACATTTCTGCAGACAGACTAATGGCCCATTGGATTAACACAGTAGGGGTCCCTGGCAGTCCCATTCAAACGGAATGAGATTCCTAGGGACCTGCGCTGTGTTAATCCGATGGGCCAGTAGTCTGTTTGCAATACTCCAGAAGAAGTCGTAGGATGAAACATGTTGGGCCTTTTGTGCGTCTGAGGCCACCGTACCAACTCTGAAGATTCAGAGAGGAACCCTATTAGCTGAGGCAGCTGTGACGCGTGAGGCTGACAGAGGAGCCCCTGGAATCGAGTGAGAGCAGTGGACTGAGTAGAGAGTGCAGAAGCCAAGCAGTTGATCTGGGAGAGTGGTTGAAGTGCACCCAGAGTCACTTCTCTCTTTTAACCAGCGGGAGAGTGTTTTACCCATACGGGTACGCAGTGACGCGTGAACCCGGAAGTATGGGAACTGTGAGGTGGTGTCGGCTGATCCCAGTGCGCGTGTGAAACCAACACAAATACAGCATCCCCCTATGTCTCCCGATACACTGATATGGTGACACGAAGCCTGGTTCCATTTTTTACTGGACTATGTTTTATTAATATGTACGTAACCACTTGCTTTATTACTGTATTGTTGAATACATATCTCCTGACCTTGGTGCGCTCCTGTGCTTTCTTTCGTGCTGTTTGCAGAAATGTCACAGAAATGTTGCAGCATTACTGGGAGATTGCCCCAGATTTTCAAAGGCAAGTGTTCAGATCCTCGTTGCTGCATCTGTATGTAATGATATAAAATCAATTTAAATTTTTCAACACGTCACTTTGACCAACACTTTAATATATAATTTAAATTCGTGTGACAGTGTTGACATATGTTGTCACAGGTTACATACATATAAACCTTTAACCAACATGTGCTACGTATTAAATACATGTTAGATTGTGTCATAAATGTGCAATGTTTTTAGTACTATGGTGAATTGGCATATTTTTCTTTTTTTCCAAGATTCCTTCATATGTACATTTTTATTTATTTACAAAATTAATATTTCTGTGTGTGTGTGAATTTAGAGCAGTAGTTGAACCAATATATGACATGTTTTTTTTTTTTTTTTTTTTTAAACATCAGTTCTGTACTAAACGAAAATACTTCTAGCATTTAAAAAAAAGGTATTTAAATAAATTTGTAATGTTTCTAATGTAGGAAGCATTTGCAAAGTGACAGCCCCCTTCGCCCTCTGGCTCTTGAGCCCTGCCCTCTCTCTAGCAGTGCAGAAATTGTATCTTGTAAATGCCCACACAATCAGATTGCAGGACTACATTGCCCACCATGCTGTGCAATAAATGAATGTAATAACCCTGATCAAGCGATCGATTACAGGAGAACGAATCAGTCTTGAGTTTAGCTAATCACTTGTCATTGTGCAGATTGTACTGATGCACATATTGAATTGAAAAAATATGTTGTTTCTTTAAAAAAAAAATTACTTGAAATGCAGCTTTAAACGTCAAAATGTTTCAATGATTTAGTACCAATTATCCTTAATCGCAAAATGCAACTCCTATTGCTGACTGTTGCGTACGTGACAATTTGTGTCATTATAAAGATCTGTTTTTCTTTGACTAACCAAGGTATATGAATATTTATGTCACATGTTATAAAAATATCAGGTTATAATGATTTAGAATTGCTAATTAACACATATTAATTTTTTGTAGACACTCATGGAGTTTATTACTTAATTTGTTTTTTTTAACACCTTTCATTTATTGAAGTCTCATGTCATAATGACATAGCTACTTAAAGAAAGCCAATTGAACACTTACTTCGAGGTAGAGATGGCGGATAAGGAGATGGAGATGAGATATATTATGATGAGAAGGAAAAGAATGCTTTGAATGAGAGACAGAGGAGAGAAGAGAGGAAAGGAGAGGGAGAGGAGAGAGGAGAGATGGTGCCCGACCACATTTATATCATGAACAAACACTTTTGGAGGGGCTTACTGAGGAAGAAATTATTAGCAGATATCGCTTGAGTTCAGCAGCAATCTTAGCTCTTTATGAAGAGTTAAGAGAAGATTTATTTTTCGTAACAGGCAGATGTCATGCAGTCCCTGGGCTTGTTAAAATGCTGTGCTTATTACATTTTCTTGCTTACGTGTCTTTTTAGACAACTATGGGATCTTGCTGTTGGCATTCTCACGGGCCTTTAGCCAATTTCTATGTGCACTGACTAGACGCGCTAGGAATTATATTACTTTTCCATGCTGGTACCTGGGTCTTGTTGGTGATTGCCCCAGATTTTCCAAGGCTAGTTTTAGAATACTCGTCGGCGCACCTGTATAATGTTCAATAGATTGTTACTAAGACAAATATCCATGTGTATTGATTGTATCACATACATACAGACACACACACTTACATACAATGCAGCTGTTATGTGAAACGTATGATTACCCATATTTATATACAACATAGCTAACATCAAATCATGCTATTAATGATTGATTATTCTATGGATGTGTAATTTAATCAAATACAATTATGTCCTAATGTTTAAAATACAAATATCTGCATGTTTGATGAGCCTCTCATATATGGTTAAACAACTCACATGTGATATATAAAATTTGTTTTACATGTATGTCATAATTTTTGCAAATAACAATATATATATTTGTGTACATTAGTACATTGTACAATGTATAAAAATAATTAGTTATCGTGTATTATAGGTGATTCAGGATACGGGATCAGACCGTGGCTCTTAACCCGTAGATAGGTAGACAGTGTATTGGTGCATCACCATGAATAGCTCATTAATATTATAATAGTTCCATTTTCCATGATAGATCCAAGTTCAAGGACATAGAGTATGATTCATAACATCCCAGGGTGAGAAACTAGAGGCCTGGTGGTCCCCACTCGGGTACCCCAAAATAGGTCTCCTAATAGTAGTGTACTCAACCCTGGGGAAATAACTCAGTCAGTCCAGCACTGGATGGTAATAGTATAATGGGCTAAGCCCTTTACCTTCCTTGGTGGTGTCCTTGGTTAGTGGATCAATTCCAGCGTGCTGTCCTCTCAGGGTAAACACAAACAGCAAGGATGTAGAGGAGCACAGCAGCGTTTCCCAGCAGCATACCAGCTAGTAGATAGCCAAAAAATGAGGGTAACTCCAAACAGGGATAAGTATTAAAAAGGGATTTAATGGTCAGTTACAAGAAACAAACAATGGTAGGAACGCACCTACGCGTTTCGTCCGTAAAGGACTTTCTCATTGTTTGTTTCTTGTAACTGACCATTAAATCCCTTTTTAATACTTATCCCTGTTTGGAGTTACCCTCATTTTTTGGCGATCTACTAGCTGGTATGCTGCTGGGAAACGCTGCTGTGCTCCTCTACATCCTTGCTGTTCGTGGCTCTTAACCCCACTGGCTAACCCTCAAACCCCTGCAGAGGAGAGATATAATGTGGCACACATATCCACTAGGTCGGTTATAGAGCGGACATTTGGACTGTCATTTCAGATGACTGGATAGATCAGGCGGTGCCCTACAGAACAAGCCTGAAAAGGTGTCTGACATAGTGATTTGTTTCTGCATTGTGCACAATATAGCACTGCGCCACAATCTTCAAAACAACAAACAAGAGGGTCTGGAGGAGGACCCTCCAGTCCATGCTGCAGGGGCTAATGAGCAGACAGCCAGTGGGGTGGAGACACGTCTGAATGTGATCGCCACCTATTTCTCAGGTAAGGAACAAGGTATATGTTAATATGAAAATATACAGTCCTTCATGTTTATTACAATTATATGTGTTAAACTCTTATCATCATAGGATAGTGATGGCTGTCCACATCTTCTATGTACATGATTTGCTGCACGTACATGCACATCTGGCTATGGTATGTTAAGCTCAAACACCTTTAATAAAGACAAGTCCTAAAATGTGTATCATGTGTGCATGAGGGGACAATGTTGTGCATGTACAAATGTTATTACATTTTTTGGGTTGTGTATGCGTGAAACTAATGTGATCTTTATCTCAGATTATTAATATTTCACATTTCATATGTACGAGCAAACAGTAGAGCGCACAATACTGAAGAAAGCAAATAAATAAAGATACTGTTCTGCCGTGGGGTGAATTTGATCCCGATTCACTATTCAAGTAGTAGTACAGAGTGAGTGGCACTCTCTCATCCAGGTGTATATGCAAAAATAGAAAAAATTGACAAAACACAACAAACAGGAAAAACATATAGAGTAGTACTTCGGAGCTACCACAAAGTAGAATGAAAATATATAGTAGTACTACTCACATTTTCTGTGAGAAATACAGGCGTTTTGATTATTCCTGAGTGACCAACTCATATGATGTAGTCGATCATCCACTGAAGGGGCAGGATACTCCCAAAAAAGGACAAGGGAGAGGACAGAAGGGATAATGAAGTGACTTTATAAACAGCAAATATAATCAAAACAATGAGCACTTACAAGTGAAATAAGTATCATAAGCAGAGGGACCCCCTGGGCCATAGAGTGGAGGGTGAGATCCTTGAAAACTCTCCTAACAGCCAACTCCTGCGGTGGCCATCCACAAAGAAATCACTGAATGAGAGGCACACCCCCAGGAAGAAGATCCCTCTGGGGATCGAAACGTCGGATTTTTGTGTCTGCTTCAATACATTATTTTGCTGACTTACCTCTGAGTGCTGTCTCTCTTAGCTGTTCTGCTGCCCTGCTGGATGGTAACGTACTATATATATATATATATATATATATATATATTTATATATATATATATATATATATATATATATATATATATATATATAATCAAAAAATAAATAGATGATACCGTTCTGTGGCTAACTAAATGCTTTTATTTGTGCGAGCTTTCGAGATACACTGATCTCTTCTTCTGGCGATGTTACAATGAATGAATGTTCATTGTAACATCGCCGGTAGAAGAGATCAGTGTATCTGGAAAGCTCGCATAAATAAAAGCATTTCGTTAGCCACAGAACGGTATCATCTATTTATTTTTTGATTATTGAAGCTCGGCTAACACGGTATTGATACCTCTACATATATATATATATATATATATATATATATATATATATATATATATATATATATATATATATTGTGTGTGTATTTATACAATCCAACTTTATTAGACAATGTACAGTATTAACAAGAGACAGGGGGTGCCCAATGCTGCATCCAATTGACAAAACATATAAAGTAAAATACTTCAATAATAATAATTGGTTATTTAGTTAACCCTTTGGCCAAACCCTTCCTTCAACCCTTCCAGTAGCTCTCTGGTTGACATAAATATATATTCAATTTGTGGTGGGTGTGGGAGTTTGAGCTTGCTGGGAATCTGTGTTAACCTATGTCTCTTTGGAGGCTGTGGCACCTCCCCCCTGAGCTCACTCCTCCTCCTTCACCCTTTTAACTTGGAAGGTCATTTCACTTGCTGCAGGAACAAGACCCATTATGGTTTTTTCCCCTCTCACAGAGGTAAAAGGAAGGGTTCACAGTGTAGTGTAGGACCTGCATTATTTTGGTTATACCTTGACGTTGGTATGCAGGCTTATGACGCCTTTGGCCAAAGGGTTAACTAAATAACCAATTATTATTATTGAAGTATTTTACTTTATATGTTTTGTCAATTGGATGCAGCATTGGGCACCCCCTGTCTCTTGTTATATACAATTGCCACGCTCAGTAGCTCTCTGGTTGACATAAATATATATTCAATTTGTGGTGGGTGTGGGAGTTTGAGCTTGCTGGGAATCTGTGTTAACCTATGTTTCTTTGGAGGCTGTGGCACCTCCCCCCAGAGCTCACTCCTCCTCCTTCACCCTTTTAACTTGGAAGGTCATTTCACTTGCTGCAGGAACAAGACCCATTATGGTTTTTTCCCCTCTCACAGAGGTAAAAGGAAGGGTTCACAGTGTAGTGTAGGACCTGCATTATTTTGGTTATACCTTGACGTTGGTATGCAGGCTTATGACGCCTTGGCCAAAGGGTTAACTAAATAACCAATTATTATTATTGAAGTATTTTACTTTATATGTTTTGTCAATTGGATGCAGCATTGGGCACCCCCTGTCTCTTGTTATATACAATTGCCACGCTCAGTAGCTCTCTGGTTGACATAAATATATATTCAATTTGTGGTGGGTGTGGGAGTTTGAGCTTGCTGGGAATCTGTGTTAACCTATGTCTCTTTGGAGGCTGTGGCACCTCCCCCCTGAGCTCACTCCTCCTCCTTCACCCTTTTAACTTGGAAGGTCATTTCACTTGCTGCAGGAACAAGACCCATTATGGTTTTTTCCCCTCTCACAGAGGTAAAAGGAAGGGTTCACAGTGTAGTGTAGGACCTGCATTATTTTGGTTATACCTTGACGTTGGTATGCAGGCTTATGACGCCTTTGGCCAAAGGGTTAACTAAATAACCAATTATTATTATTGAAGTATTTTACTTTATATGTTTTGTCAATTGGATGCAGCATTGGGCACCCCCTGTCTCTTGTTATATATAATGTACAGTATTAAGCCTGACAATGTAACAATATTTATATTTATTAGCATCCTTCATGATTTAAATTCTATGTTGTTGAGATGAGATGTGTATTAATGATTTTATATAATGTCTTTTCATTTAATTTTTTTTGTTTGTTCAAACAATTTTGCCATAGTTAACATCCTTACCTCAAATATATAATATCATTAATGGTATGTATATAGTATGAACATTATATGTAGTTGTTATATTTTAATTCTACATATTTAATTTGTATTAAATTTATTTTTAATATAGATAATGAAAAATTTGTCAACATTATCGTGCATATTCATACTCTAACATCTTTTTGTGTAATTTTTTCTAAATATCATATCACACTCAAATACATATTAGCATTGCTATGTATGAATATATATTTAACTATCAGTATGAGTACATATTTTGTTAGGAATAATTACTTAGATTATGTGTTATTTGTAACACATTTACCACTAGCAGAAATAAGCATCACTGTATTAATCATAGCTACAGTGTTTAAAAGCATTATAAACTTATGATTTTAAGTTTTCGACACGTCAATTCATATCTTGGGACAGTCGATCTCTGAAGTAGATATATGAAATATAAATAACATTCAGAAAATGATGTACAAATACCAATATGCTGCTTTAAGCATGTGTGCACGGTAATATTATGCATCTATTACATTGTAATGTGTTACAAAATGCTGCTTGGCTTTATCTACTGTAGCTCTGAGCGTATTTCACGGCAGTCATCATTCTGTCCCCGCGCAGGCTCTGTTGTGCGTGCACGTGAGCTGGGCGTATTAATGCAGCTTCTCATAGTGGTGAGTCAGCTTTGTCACATGGCCACAAAGCCACTTCACATGGTGACGCGGCATCGATATTATTACATGCTGAATTGTAAGCAATCGATTGTAGGTGAACTGATCTATCTATAATGTAGATAATCACTTGTCAGTATTTTCATAGTTATGATGTTATTTATAAAAAAAAAATTTTCACATGGTATATTACAATGCAGCTTTACACATATATATATATATATATATATATATATATATATATATATGTTCTGATTGTTGCTATGCTACGATATAGCGTGTATGTACTTTAGCGTATGCGTTACGGATATGATGCAGATGGCGCTCTCATATGTAATAAATTAATTCTCAATTATGTACGTTAAGACATATTACATTATATTTACCTTTATTGTAGAAGTCAACAATAACCTTGCTGGTATCCATTGTTGCAGCCAGCCAGATCCGCTTCGGCCATGGTTGCGTCAATCATGGAATCCTGATGCATATACATCTCGTTGCCAGCATTATGTTGGCCCGCATTGTTTTGTGGCCAGGACACGGGCTGAGCCAAGTACACATCTTGGATAATATTTTACCATGCACACTGCTATTGAGCAGGGAAGTTTTGCACATTCCTACAATAGTTAGATGCCCCTGCTGTATCTAATTCCTTGGAGTTCTTTGGTTAAAATGAATTTCTGAAAGCATGTTGCATTAGCTACAAAATTGTTACTTTCAATCAATGTGACGTAATTCTGAAGGTCAAAACACAAAAGATAATGTGTACGGATTTTATTCTCCCACAATCAGGTGTTTTAAATAAGTGGATGAGAACATTGTTGACCATTTAAAAATGTCTTAATTGCGACACCTTGAAGATCGTAATTTGTTCTAAAATGATTATGCCACATCATAAAGTTAATGTTTTTATGACAAAATGACAATTGTAGTTTGTGATTGAAGCAGTGTATACGCTCACAAATCACATATCACAATCATCACGTTTTAAGTTATGGTGGGTAAAAATGACAACAAGAAACCTCCACCGTATTGCATATAGTAAATAAAAAGATCACCTGTGAGCACATTCACATGTCTTAGGCAAGTCTGCAACCCTGCCTTTCACCATTATACCCAGCATACAGTACTTCCACTGCAGCAAGGGATTCTGGGAAATGACATGCAAATGAGAACACAATGTGTCACATGTCTGAATGGTTTCTCTGGCTATTCACCTGATTCCCATGCTGTGGTTTAAAGCGGTGTTAACAGTGAGCATTAGCTTATATGGGCTCCATGTAACAACAAACATGGTGTTTGTTGCATACTAATTGGTGGATGTGGCAAGGATAGTGTTTCTTGAATATTGGTCGGTAGCTGTGCCAAGAGTGGAGTTTGTTGCATACTAATCTGTGGCTGTACCAAGGGTGGTGTTGCTTGAATATTGGTTGGTGGATGTGCCAAGGAGGAACTTAGTGGAATTAGTTGATTGGCCTCTGGCAACAGTGCATTAGACATTTTGACAGTTGTCTTCATAGTGTGTGGTACCAAACGTTTCTTCTATGTAGACGATTGTGTGCACCAATATATTGGAACTAATTTTCTCTTCTCTGATGTTGTTGTTTTTTACTTTTTGCAGGGGTGTCTGCAATGGGTGCTTGTGGAGATGCTTCAATAACGGATGTCGGCGATGCTTCAGTGACAGTTGGAGAAGATAATTAAAAGACTCTTTGGGGAGATGCTTCACTATCTTTTTTGGGAGAATGTGCTACAGATGTCTCCGGTGAAAAGACAGCACTATCTAAGGATCCAACCTCTGATGAGGCAGGAAAGTGTACTTCAGAGGCAATTGCAGAGGCACGAATCTCATTTTGTTTAATGAAACTTATAGCAATAGATTGCATAGAGCTATTGAGAATGTTAAATTCTGCTGTATTCTGTAGTAAGATTTCTTTTATATTTTTTTATTTCAGCTACCATTCTTTCTAGAACACACATCAATTGTTGATAATGCGAGTTTTGGCTTTGCAATAAACGAACTTCAGATTGCTCTATTGAGGCCAAAAGCTCTTAGTGGGCCGTATCATGATGTGTGCTAGCAAGTTGAAGATGGCTTAATTCCGGACTCTCAACATCCGTAACAAAAAACATACATGTGAATCGTCAAGTTCTGAGATGTGTCCAGGAGATTGAATTTTAGTTTGACAAAAATGAGGACAACATTAATTGATTGTCACATCTACAATATCGTTTACATCATTTGCTGTAACAATGCGTGTTGATTTAATTGTCAGTAACACATTCAATTTTGACATCATAGTCATAATGAATGTAATATCTGAAATACAATTGCGTATGACTAATTTAACAACATTGAAATGGTATCTATTGAGTGTGAATCTTAACAACATGGAATATTTGTGTTATATCATAAGTAATTCTGTTGATTGGACAACTCAATAACTACATTTATGTGACTGCAACATCAGATGTGATAACTTTAATTAACTAACTCTGCCGATGTCACTCACATTTGCAACTGTCCTATGGTCATATGAAGGTGTAGTTGTGGCATATAAATTGACACATAATATTGTACAAACTTCATGGCCACACCTTCCATTAATGGTGATGAAACTTGGAATGCAGGTGTTGTCACCTGTTGACCGACGGGAGATGCATGGGCCTCTATGTAAATTTCAGAGAAGACAGTTGTTAATATTGTCAAGTATATTAATATGACATTATCTGTAGTCTGAGTACTTAAGACTATATCATAAATTCTACTCTTTGTATATGTGATAGTTTAACTGTGATCAGCAGCTGTATATTCTACATTTTACAAATGTTACAAATTGAGACATATAATAATCTAAAATACAATGTGAATACTACTACATACTATGTGAATGCAGATATGTATAAAGGGGTGTGTAAAACCGTTTCTTCTGTGAGTCTACATAAACAGTATGTATAAAGTATTATTTTGTTCACATACACTATAAAATCATGTCATAATAACACAATAACCAATCTGAAACACTAATGATATTGTTGTTTTAATTTTTATTAAACAACATTCCTATTGAAAACGGTTACTCCTGTAAAAGTACAGACCTGGGGGAAATGGGTGATCAGACACGCCGATATCTCTATCACCAGGCAAGTCATCAACCATGACGGGTAAGAATTTTTCACTCAGCTGCTCCTCCAATGGAGTAAGCCTTAGATTGGGGGCTGCAGGTCCTCCTCCAGTGCCTGAAGCATGTAAACATTCACTTTGCAATTTTGCCTTCAATTGCCGTTTAATATCATCAAATCGCTTTCGCCAGTTATCATGAGTTCTGTCCTGATTTCCACAGGCGGAGAAAGACAGTCTAATCTGTTCCCACAGATTCTTTTTGACATGTTATCTGGTCTTGCCTTTAGCTATAACAAAATAAAAATTTTCATGTAAATATCTTATATTCCAAATTAATTTTTTTTAAAAATGTGAGAACGCTTCTAACATTTCTTTAACAAGCTGTTTGACAAATAATATGTGTGGCACATGAAGATTAAAATAATGTGGATACATACTAAACAAATGATGAATGAGAATATGTAATATTTACATACAATTATAAAATTGCTTTATTCGTATCCTGGTTGTAAACACTCAATGATAACATGTGTATATATAAACAATGACATTTATATGTAAGTGTCCGTTCAATGTGAATTCATAAATGTTAGGTCATAGAGGGCTATTAACATTTTTACAGTCATTGCATATGATTATCTAAGTTCCCATACAGCTGATTATAATGCTCCAAAATAGCAGTAACAAGGACTATATTCTCTTCATCATTGAAAGGTATATTAAGTTTTTTTACTATACCCTTCTTATGCCCAGCTGCAACCACTGAGCTTGGCTGCTGCTGACTGTACTCCCCTTCTTCCAGTGTAACAAACTGCAGGAGCCTACCACCATCGCCACCACCAGCACCAGTCACACCACCACCACCACCAGTTGTCACCCCACCACCAGTCACCCCACCACCACCAGTCACCCCACCACCAGTCACCCCACCATCACTCCCCTGACTCACACGTGCACTCACACGCCTACTCATATGAACACCACTCAACTCAACACCACCACTCCCACACCAACAGCACTCACCCCACCAACACCACTCCCCACACCACCACCAATCACCACAAGTCACACACCACCACCAGTCACCCGACCACCACCAGTCATCCCACTATCACTCCCCTGACTCTCATGTGCACTCCCATGCCTACTCACCCAAACACCACTCAACTCAGCACCAGCTCTCACCCCAAGAGTCACCCCATCATAATTCCTCTTACTCCCACACCTCCCATCCATACCTCTAACATTCACAAATAGCAGATAAACAAATTAAACGACACACTCACAAAACAATTTCAAACTCACAATAACACAAGTGTGTAAACAAAACAAAACAACACAAGACAAATCTCTCAAAACACACCAACTATTAGCAATCACAAATCCTCCAAACACCTATCTCGGTCTGCCTCCACTCACTCCCAACAACACAGAGAAAGATTACAAATAAATGCAGCATTTAAATAGGCCGCTTCAGAATTTGTTTCTCTTGCGAGATTATCGCCCAATGCCACAATAACATTGTTGAACAGTCCACGCCATTTCCTAGTTCTCAGAGAGATGATCATCGTGGCTACTCGCCATTTTTAAAAATGTTGCTATGACAG